>NC_013491.2:17043803-17077099 GCF_000004555.2 Caenorhabditis briggsae
ATCACATAGAAAATGTAACAAAATAAAAAGGGAGGGGAGGGTGAATCCGTGGTTAATGGGTACTAATTCATGAAGATTTATCCGCCCCGAGAGTGCGGGGCCGGGATCGCCCCCGCCCCACAAGGCAAATCGCACTTTCGGGGGCTCCCGCGCAAAACGGGGGCCCCGTTGCCAACCCTAGTTCTAGCCAACTTGAAATTTTTTAATTGAAACTTCGAACATCATTTTTTTTTTCAACTTCACAAAATTATTGTTCCACTCACAGAATTGCGGTTTTTGAGGATAATGAGATGGAAAAAATTCAGGCCTACAGTACCGGTCAATAAAATATCGACAACGTCCTTTGTGTCAAGTTTCCGATCATTTTGAAAATTTTGGAGGAAGTAGAACAGGCCTAGATTAAAGATTTCGCAAATACAAATTTTCCGTGAATTCCTAGTTTTTCAGGTATTAGTTGATTTCTGAAAGACAACCTTTTTTGGGCCGTTTTGTACTGAAAACGTCAAAAACAGACGTCTTTCAGAAATTGGCAAATAGCTGAAAAGTAGGAATTTCCGAAAATTCCTGTGAATACAAAGTTTTGAGTCTAGGACAGTTTTACAACTTTCTGAATTTTCAAACTGATTGGAAACTTGACAGCTGAGGTCCATACTCCTGACTGAAAAATACGTAGATGTATATCTTATTGACCGATACTGTACTAAAAGTTAGGAACCAAAAATATCTTCACCGAAATTTCATACATATTCAGGATGGTGTCTTCCTTCTTCGAATGGTTGCCACACATGCCGGTGAACTTCCGTGTTATGAATTAGCGAAAACGTTATGGAATAACTATTGTGACAACAAGGAAGGAAAAATGCACGACGTGTGACATTCGTCCTAATTGATAATACCAAATCTCATCATACAATCTCACTTTCCTCAATTATAGAATTGTTACCAAATGGTTAGCTTGACGGCTGTAATCACTGACACTAGAATTTTCTGAAATCCATGAAAATAATTGTATCCTGTGTTAACTAAAACTGTCCTGCTGATCCTTTCTTACGAAAACTGTTCACTTATCTCCCTATCTTTCTCAAAATCTTACATCTCTCGAAAACCAAAAACTAAATTTTTGGAGGGTTTCAAAAGAGTGCCAAATACTTTAAACCTTTGCGAATCTGATAAGATTCTCTAATTTTTCCATTGAAAAAGTTGCTCAAAACCTCTATCGATCCAATTGTTATTTTTCTTCCTTTCCGAGCTTTATTCTCTCAGTTATTTCCTATTTTCCCCTTCTGTATTCTATAACAATACGCAAAACTATCAAAAAATTAATGACGCGGTTTTCTTTATGAAATTTCGTATGTTTTTTTTTCTTTTATACAACAAAATTTTTGTATTACGATCAACTCCCAAAAGTCTTTTTTGTATGTTTTTTTCTTAAAGTTTTAAAATTTCCTCAAAAACCCAATTTCCCACTTCTCTCTTTCCTCTGTGGTTTCTTTCATAATTGACATAATGTCTTTTCAGAACAGTATTGTTTCATTTCTTTTGTATTATAGATTTTTTTCCCTTTTCACATTCTCCTCCTAACAAATTGGTCTATTTTGCAATCCTCTTCTTTCATTCTATTGTATTTCACAAACCCCAAAAACCCATCCACCTGCCAAATCTTGTTTTTCTGGCGACGACAGAAAACAAACAAACAAACAAAACCCCTGTACCAAAATTGCCATATTTTATTGTGGATTTGCATTATTAATATTATTTGAAGATGAATAAGATACCGAGTTTTATAACTACAGAAAAGATATAACGAACATTTGAACTCACTGGGTACAGTAGGATCAAATGGAAAGTTCCAAAAATCAAAGTATTCAGAAGGAGAAAAATCACAAGGTGGCAAACAAGTGAATGGAACCATCTAGAATATTCAATGGCGCTTCCAAGGTAACAATTCTCAAACATCAACTGGCCTACGCAGCACATTCATTCATTCACTCTGCTTTGGGTTGCTGCAAAATGTCCAACAACTCAACGAACTCTACAAACACCAATTCTACTGATACCAATACCACTACTACTACTACAACAACTACTCTTGCACCAGAAAACACAACTGAATACCTACTTCAACGGTGTTATGAATCAGTTTTGTCTGATGGTCAAAATGATATTGTTAAAGTGAGAAAAGGGTGATGGTTTGAGTTAGAAATTAATTTTCAGTACTTGATGTACTTCTGTGGAGGTTGGATTATTGCATGGTGCATTATCACAATGCTAGTCAACATCTGTCATAAGTGAGTGGTTCTCCAAAAGGAGCTTACATGTATATTTGAACCATATTTCAATGGTTGAAGTATTTTTCCTAAAAAGGTTACAGTAAAGTTCGTAACCAATCTAACCCATTATTGAATCAAATTTACAGTAAATTACTGCATTAGAATGCCCCCAAACCGTCAATTTTAAGCTCATATATCTCATTTTTCCTGTAAAAGATATCAAAAAGTAGGTAACTGACAAAATGTTTATTATCATATTATAATCATTCTGGCAGTAGATCACTTTTCGATATCTTCCACATGAACCGAGATAAATTGGCTCAAAGTTGAAAGTTTCTTGCTCATAAGGAAAAATTGACTTAAATTTTCAAGAGATCCTTCTTTTTCATGTTTTACGGGTTCCAATGATTTTCAATTAAACTCCAGCCGTTTTCACGAATTTAAACAATTAAGAGAGATATTTTCTATACGGAATAAATAAATAAATAATCAAATTTCATTTTTTTTTTCTCTAGAAACACAGGACACCAACGGTATGTTCATTTCTACGAAGAACTCTCCATTATTCTTTTGGCTGTCTGCATGTGTATTCTGAACTTTATCTTTAATCATAAATCGGTAATTTATCTTGTGAATGTTATAATAATGTTTTTGGATTTTCAGAAAGTCTGCAAGTTTGTTGCAATTTTTAATCATTTCTTCATGTGTCTAACAGCTGCTATATTTTTCGCGGAAGCACTTTTTGCGTCATCGTCAGTAACGAAAATAATTTTTTTTATCATCAACTTGAAAGTTTCAGAATGGTTCACGGGAAATCTGACAAAAACGGGAGTGTCCCTTGGATCCTTTACTACCTCTTTCCTATTGTTCTAGCGGTGGCTCCAACGTTAGCCACATTTTTTACAGAGGAAAAATATTATGGAACCGCGTACCTACAGTATGCCAGTTGCCTTTGCTTCGAAAAATTATAGTCACACAGTTTCAGTTGTTTCGCTGACTCTACTGTGGATATGTTCTGGGGATTTGTGATTCCAGTTTGGATTCTCCTGACTATAGCTGGCTTGAAAGCTCAACTAGCATGTATAGCATGTGACCGACAACAACCATCGCAAGACATTTACCAATGCTATTGGGCTAGACGGTCTGTGAAATCGCTCGTGCTGATTTCGCAATACTTGTTCAGTATCTGGTTGATGATTTTATTTGCAGCCGAGCATCAGGTATCCAGATTCTATGGATTCACAGAAGTTTAGGAGTAATCATTTTAGAAACTCTACGTTTTCATCTTGGTAACTTGTATGGCTCTCCTGTTTGGACCAGCATTATTTGTTTGCCACACATATTGTCATCTGAATGTAAGAATTATCAATTCTAGTGGAAGACCTGAAAAATTACTTTAGACATGTAAAAAATGGGCAGGCAACGGATGTTTTGCTAGCTTATACGCAATGTGCCCACCAAAACCATCGCCTCCTGAAAAAGATGAAGACGAAGAGGAGCAGAAACACAAAGATGCAATTCCAGAGAAGACTCCTATCGATGAACCAGATCCGAAAAATAATAATGAGCCGGGATCCAGAAATCAAAGCGATTCAGATGACCCACACCAGTATACCCCTACAAAATCGGGGTCTCCAGTGCCGAAACAGGTAATATTTGTCATTTTTAAAGGAAAGTTGGATTTTTCAGGGACCCAACAAGCACACTGAATCTCAAAAGTTTTATTCCTGGCTAACAGATACAAATGCCTCCGGGAAAAGTGGAGATATTTTGTTCCGGCCTTCTGTGGCTTGAACTATTGATTTTTTTTTCAATGAAATCGTGTTGTTAAGAAAATTACTTTATTACAGATACAAAATAAAGCACAAATTGAGAAAATATAATACTTAAAAGCTGGAAGTTTAGCTGAAAGCTGAAAGCTTATTGATCGTCTTGCTCGGAGGATTCCTCGCTCTCCTCGTCGTCGAAAACCGAGCGGTATTTGCGTGGAGCTGGATCGACTGGATGGCCGTCGGCAGTCTTGGCTTGGGCGAATCCAACACGGTTTTGGTCGAAATCGAAGACGGTGTAGTATCTAGAAAAAAAACTTAAAAATTTTACTTGGCGCGCGAAAGCGACAAACCTTCCGATGAAGACGTCTCCAAGAATCCAGAGCTCTCCAACTCGTTCTGGAAGGTCGATACCCATGAATCCAGACAGGCAAATAGTCTTTCCTCCTTGAGAAACCTTGAGAACATAGTCTTCTCCCTTCAAGCTGAATTCTTGTCCTCCGATGACAAAGGAAACTGGTGGAAGAGTTGGAACCTTGTCACAGCTGATCATATACTCTCCCTTGATGAGTGGCTCGGCTCCAATAAAGTTCTGGATAGCCTCGATTTGAGCCTTTGGTCCGGCGATCAGGGAAGTTCCTGTATCAGCAATAGCTTGACATCCATTGGAGCATCCGAGAACTCCGGATCCAACAACCTTGTCCATCTTGAATTGCCAGTATCCTTTTCTAGTGACTGGGGTGTAGGTGATTGGCTCCACATATCTTCTGGCGTCGATTCCTCCAAAAGTGATTTCTCCTCCAAGCTCTGAGTCAGGGTTGCGGTTGAGCCAGAAAGAGAAAACGTTTGATGGAACCTTTTTCTGCTCAAAGAGAGTGTTGAAAACTGGTTGAACACCTGAAACAAAATCCTGAAGATATAAAAACCTGTGCTATGATGCTCACCAAGCACTGCGATCTCTGGATAGGCCATTCCAAGAATTCCATCGAATTTGGCAGCAACAAATGTGATTCCTGGTTCGCTGGTTGCTTCAGCGAATGGTTGGTCTTCAGCACAGATTCCGGCGACACAGACGCTATCCTTGGAAATGAATCCTTTCATGGATCCGGTTCCATATTGAATTGCCATCTTTCTTCCATCCTCCTTGTAGGTTGAAGAGGACTTTGAGTCGTAGCGATGATGAAGCACTGAAATAGTTATGCTTTATTTGTTTGCTTTAATCATAAAACTGTCAAAAAACATGCATGTGTCAGTTTGTATCAGTGTTGATCGAAGTGTTTGTTAAAAAGTTGTAATCAGTGATGAAATAATACTTACTGCATGCGATGTCGTAGAATGGACATTTCTTGGATGGAACCCAGAGGTTAGATGATCCAGTGTCAAAGATCACAGTGAAGTTTTGTCCTGGAGTTCCAATAGAGATAGTTCCGAAGTACTGAGCATCCATATAATTTCTAAGGAGCTCATCAATCTCTCCAAGTGGCTTCACACCGTTGTACTTGTCGAAATGGTGGTTTCCATGATGCTTAAGGAACTTCTTCTGATATCCATGACGGTGTCTAGCGAAAGTCTCGAAGGTCCCGGCTTGGAGAAGAGTCTCGCGAAGAGTCGGCTGCTTCTTCAGTGAGATTCTGCAAAGAAAACAGTGAACAACTGACACTTGTGGCTCCACGGGGTCACTTGTTTTTAGTCTTATTGTTCGGATTATTTTTCTGTTGATACACTAAAAAGAAATCGGAGAAGCAGGTGGGTCTTGTGACCAATGGCCCCGCGGAGAAAAAGTGGCGTGGTTTGGCGCTTTTTGTTTCTTAGACATCAAAAATAATGGGGGGGGGGGGGGTATGTTGATGGGGGAATGGATAAGCTATTAGTGAGAAAATATAGGAAGTCAAAAACCACAATTTACGCATACTGGAAAGTTCTAAAAATTGGGATTCGGACAATTGGCCTGATTTCTAACGGTTTTCAGAAATGAACTGAAGCTTTCACCTCATAACCGTTCAAAAACGTGATAATTGACATTGTCTAATTCTGGGAAAATAACAATACACAGTATCGGTCAATAAAATAGAAAAAGAATTTTGCAGTTATTTTCAATGATTCTGCCCATTTTCAGGAGTCTGGAGCTCGACTGTCAAGTTTCCGATCTTTTTGAAAATATTTTGATGGTGAAAAACAGACCCAAACTGAAAACTTTGTATTCACAGGATTTTTGAAAATTCCAAATTTTTCAGTTATTCGCAGATTTCTGAAGAACGCCTGCTGTTTTCAGGTTTTCAGTACAAAAAAGGAGAAAATGAGGTGTTTTTCAGAAATTGGCCAATAGCTGATAATTTAGTAATTGTCGAAAAATTCTGTAACTGTGAAGTTTTTGTTCGAGTTCTGACTTACACCTTCAAAAATTTTCAAACTGATCAGAGACCCTATTGCTGAGCTCCAGACACCTAAACTGGCTAAGAAGAAACTGAAAAATACGTTTCTGTCTATTCTATTAACAGGTACTGTAATTTTTTCTAGTTGTTCACAAATCAACTAATACAGTAACCTTATAACCATTCGAAAACTTGCCATTTGGATTTGTCGAATTCTAATGATGTTACAGTATAGTGTTACTATTGTTTAGCACAGCAATTTTCAAAAACTCCACTTAAATTTACAAATTTATGACATCACTTAGGGCCGAAAATTCACCGATTCCGCCTTTCCAGAACAACGAAAATCGATGTATGTCCACCTCCTAACACTCACGTTCTCAACTTCGGTTGCTTCTTGTGAATATGAAGTCCTTGTACCAAGAGAAGGGCTCCGAGGAGCAAGATAATACAGCGGTTCATCGTGTCGATGACACTGACTGAATGCCTTCTGTCGAACCCTATCTCAATTGTGCCCATCTATCTTTTTTCTTTCATGACTCCTCCCCTTTTTTCTATCGCCGACGCCGCTCACATACACACAACAGCAGCTGCAAGGTCAACTGTCTCGTTTTTCATCCTTCTCCAGCTGTCATGAATAATTATTATCGGTCCTCGGAACTCAACATTCAAAAATGGCCTGACCCAACATTTTGGTGATCACTATCAGTGCGAAATCGGGGAACAGACATGTACACACAATGATAAGGAAGTAACAATGTTGTGAAATTGTGTTTTCCATGGGATGTTTGAAATTAGAAAAGATATTGCAAAGTTGCATCGATAGATAAAATATAATAGCCATCGTCGAGGGTCAAGGCTGTTGGCAGACAGTAATTTAGTCCTTTTCTGGGTAAAACGAGATGAAGAACGTGTCAATCAAATTGCGTATTTACCTGCGTAACAATGCATCATGGAAAATGGTTAGGTAACAAGATAAATAGGCACTTAGATAACGAGAGGGTCTCTGGTTCTTTGAGATGGGTTTGTTAGAACCGCAAATGAGTGGGAAAACATCAGAGTACTATTGAGATAACGAACATGTGGTCATTAAGAAATCAAGTGTGTCTGTAAGATGGAGCAATTTAAATTCTAGGTTTCAGGAACATTTATCAGTGCAAAATACTTGCAAAAACACCGAAAAATCCCGTTCTGCTTGCATTTAAACTTACGAAAACTCACATTCTGTTGATTTAATGTTCACGCAACTTTTTAAAATTATATGGACAACCCGAATATCATAAATATAAAGATATTTTATTTCTGAATTCTTCAGTGCTAGAGCATAAATTAAAGATTTGTCTGTCAATTTGTGCCAAAATTTCCAGAATATCTAGTTTTGTGATGTATTGACTTGTTTTCAGCAGATTATAAGGTTCAAAAACTCCCGAAAATCTGAATAATTACCCAAACATTGCTAATTATGGTTTAAAACTTGAAATTTTTGGTTTTGCTGTTATTTCGCAATTTCTTTACTGTTTGTTAGTTTTTTTTCCCCGCTGAAACATACAATAAATTATTTTGAATTTTGATTTTTGAACTATTCCCATGACAAGTTGAAGAAATATTTTTCAGTTTTTTAGACGTTTCTATCATTCTGCAGATTAAGAAAGCTTGTAAAAATTTAATACGATAATTTTAGTGAAGGTAGTAACACATATTAGGTTGGCAGGAAAGTAACTGTCCCTTGTTTTATTTGTGAATAATGAAAGCAGGATTAATCCAAGATTAGCAGCACCGTCGTGGTTCACGACATGTTCGCAATGTTCAGATAACTTGTGGATACAATACCTTCAAAAGCCAGCTAGCCACGAATCAAAGTATTCATTTTTTCCTGTTTTTCACATAAATGGTGCGAATTTTCGTATTCTCTAGATGAGGTTGTATCTCTCCGAATATCCAATAATCTGATAGAACTCAGTCAAGACTATAAGTAGGTGAGGAAGAACGGTCCCGCTGAAGCTGCTCAGGTCTGACTTGACTGCAGGTAAAAAATGAAAAAAACCTCATGTTCACGGAAAGTCACGCCGTACCTGAGCCGCTTTGGCTGGACGGTTCTCCTTTACCCCCGTTAAAGACCTGATTCAGCTCTATTAGATCATTTGTTATTCAAAAGTATACGACGTCATCTGGAGCGTAAGGACTTTAACACAATTGATGCCTGAAAAAATGAACTGGAGGGATACTTTGACTTGCCACTAGCTGGCTTTTGGAGGGATGGTACCCACGAGTTACTTGAACATTGCCAACATGTTGTGGATCACGACGGTGCATATTGCTAATTATGGATTTTTCTGGTGTTTGTGTTATTTACTAATAAAAAATGGACAGTTACGTTCCTGCCAACCTAATAGATTCTGAGAATGATCCCAATTCGGACCTCTCACTTCGGAAAATATCATTTTTTCTTTACAAATTTCAGAATAGTGTATTAATTCAAGAAAAAAACACTGTTTTATTGAGTTTGTCATTGAGAAATTATTACACATGTAGCTTCAAGCATGAATTGATTAAGCATGGAAGTGATAATTGATTTTTTATCATCGTATTGCGAATAAAAAATGCGATTTTTATTTTTCAATCCACTGTGAACGTAGTCGTCGACGTTCCCTCTCCACCAGCCGCTAAAGCATCTTCCATCTGCTCCTCGTCCGTCCGGATTCCATAAATCTTTCTAATTTCTTCCGTATTCTTCCCTCGAATCAATTCAGCGGCAGCAGAACATCCCATATTCATCAAATCCTCGATGCCAAGTGCATGAGCTGCGTTTAGTAGCGCAAACAGTACTCCTGACTCCATCTTGAAGAATTCCTTGTCCCAATCTTGAAACTCACAATATCTTAGCTTTTTGGACATTGGTGCCTCGTTTTGATGATGGTAAAGCCATTTGATGATCATGGAGATGATGGATCCGTTAAATGGAAGAAGAATTGGCTCCATCCTATCACAATTCCGGTCGTTGGCTCCTTGATCAATGAACTTTTGGTTGATGAACGAGGAAACAATCATCGGCGCTCGCTCGACCTCGAAAATTTGTCCATCTTCCGACTTGAGTTTGTACAGCGCCGTAGGCATTTTGACTGAAAAATTTAAACTTTTTATTGAAAAAATCCCAAAGTTCTCGCCATTAAAATAATGGGAAAAAGTAATAGCAATCGGAATCAAACCGTTTTCGCCAAAAAAAAAGTTATATGAGAAAAAATCGATAACATGTGACCCTTTATTCTTCAAAGAAATAAGTAGACACGGGAAAAAATTGAATGAAAAGGAATGACAGGAAAAAATAGCACTGGAATCATTGAAAAGAAACTGAATGGCTTTAGAAGATAACTATGGTACAAAATCTACACGAAAATTGAAACAGGGATGGGAGAAATGCAATAAAAATTTGTTTTACAAAAATAAACGTGACTAGCACTATGGAATGATTGGAAAAAAAGAAACAAAAAATTCTGTTTAGCTTATTAGAAAAATTAAGAATGAATATATCGTAAACGCTCTGATAGAAGGCCACCCGAGCCGTCAACCTTAACTCTCAAATATCGCTGTTCTTGTAAAAATGCCTGAAAGTAGTCAACTGACAAAATTTAACTGATATTAAGACAAACATTTTGTCAGTTGATCACTTTTTCATATCTCTTACAGGAACCGAGAGTTCAAGGTTGGTCAAAGTTGGCGGCCTTATATTAGAGTGTTTATGGTAAAAGAAATGTTGGCGATTATTCTTTAAAAAAGCAGCTTAGGCAGCTGGAGCATTTTGTTGAACTCGCATGCGGAAAACTCCACCAACAGCATCGTCATCGTCATCATCCAACAATCCAGCCATAACCACCTCTGGATTCTGCCCAACGATTTGGCAGCACATGGCGAACAGCCCAGGAATATCGTAGTCCCTAGCGGCCCTGATGATTTCGAACAGCACACTGTGTCTCACCATAAAGAAGTTGGTATCCCATTCAGACATGTCGCCGGTTCCAGCTCGAGCCTCGTCGTGTGGTGGATCGAATTTGTGATGGTCACACCATTCAATAACCTTGCGGAGCACTGGGGCAGACACCTCGAGTTGTACAGCGTTGAGGTCGTCAGCGGGGATCAGGTCCAATCCGGCATTCATGAAGAATTCATCCAATCGGCCAATCATGGCGACCGTTGGTCGGTCAATCAAGAATCGTTGCCTATCAATGGAGCGGATTTTGTAGAGGACCACTGGCTCTTGTATTTGGATCATCTGAAATTCATAGAAATTTTTAGTGTGTGGAAGAATAAAGAATCGTGGAAAAAACGAGAGGGACATGTGAGAAAAAGTTTATACATTCCAAGAACTATAGTTTATGCTTCGAACGGCACTCATAAACTATTATTGAGGAATTTAATAAACATAATTGATGCGGCCACACAATTGATACAAAGTAATAAAATCAGTAGACTATTGTTTTGGAATGAAACGAATGAAGAGGACCGAGAGAAAGTGAGAAAGATACTGATAAGTGCCCGAAACAGAAGAATTCACTCTAAATTTCGATTTGATACAAGAAACATCACAAAAATTGGCAAGGTTGTCACGTGAAAAGGCAAAACTTGGAAACTAAAATGAAAGAACGTTTGCGATGAAAAAGATCCACTAAAATGTCTGCACTCGCTTAACTTCTAAATGACTCTCGCATTTTCATCGATTCACGGCCACGGCCGTGGCCGAAGTCAAACATAGAGCGGTCACGTGTCTTTTTGTTGCTTTTCTCGATAAACAAAAGTTCTTATATTGGTCAAATAGGTTTTTGGACAGGATCTTCTCGAGAAAAGCAATTAAACTTCTTTTCAACAATTCGCCATGAAGATGAAAAGAACTAGCCGTCCCCAAATTGAACGGAGAATCGGACAGTACACTATCATTTCCATTAGAACCAGATACTTTTCTATTCTCTCCTAACAATAACTTTGCTAGCGTTAGAAAAACGAATCTTCCTAGAAATACCTATTACTGAAGAAGAAGAAAGCCGCGACGCGGCCGCTGCGCGTCCCTCGAACGGCTACACACACAAACGCGGTCCAGGGCTTGAGCATAAAGACGAGGAGAAGAGGAGGAGGACGCCGACAACGGGTTATTCGGTTGCCAAGAACGATGACGTGATTTATTTGGGACTTCCTCGAGAGAGGGGGTTCAAGTGACGGATGTATATATATATATATAGACAGATGGACGACCGTCTGCTATTCTTTAAAGAGGAAAAGTAATTTTTCTGAACAGCTGCTTTTTTGAGAAAGACAATTGTTTTATTTGAGAACGAATGGAAACTTGCTAAAACAAGAAAACAAGTGGCTGGTTTTGGAATGAAAATTTTAGTAGGAGATTAAAAAGGATAATACAATAGAATATAAGCAAAAAGGTACATAAACTGAGTGGAGAAAATTGGCAATTTGACGAAGTTTTCTGGAAGAGTTTGTGACCAGTGAGAGGTTAAATATAGAAATTGGTTAGAGATTGATTTTGGGATAAATTTGGGAGAAAAGTGTGAAAAAATACAATTAGTATACATATTGTTATATATATATATTGGCATGGCGAAAGGCGTGTGTACTGTACAATTCAAGTTCGGGAGGCACAGAAATGTGGTCAGCAGTGACTGGAGAAATCTCTCAGGCAGCTGAAATCGCTGGAATCATCTCAGCTTCAACGTCGGCGGCTTCATTATCGGCTCTAATTTCCAGCTCCAAAATTTCCTCTGGTTCCGCAACACGAAGCATGACTTTCACCTCGGTCAACGATTTTCCAAGCATTGTCGACACCGCTCTGCAGGCGATGTTCAACAGTCCTTTGATTTCCAAACGGTACGCGGCCTCGATAAGATGGAGTACGATGGCGTTGTTGGATTGAAGGAATTGGGCATCCCACTCAGGAACTGTCCGCTGGAATAGGGTGGAATCGTCGTTGTTGCGATGGTGGTAGCACCATTGGACAATTTTCTCGAAGATGAAACTGGATACGGTAGTTTGCAGGGGTTGAGCCGAATCCTTCATGTATGGGTAAACGACAGAGAAGCATTTCGATTTTTGAATGAGCCAATCTTGAGCAATGAAGATGTCACCATCGCACGAGCGAATCTTGAATGCTGGCTTTCTTAGTTGGCCGACCGCCATCAGTAACTGTGCCTGGAACCATTGCAATTTGAGACTGGCGGAAAGGATAACAAGATGCAGACGGTAATATTGAGATGGTGGCATTAAGAATCAGTGCTAAACCTAGATAGTATTAGACAAGATTTGTTAGACTAGCTGGAGGTCAAAAACTAACTTAAAAATACTTAAATTGGCTAAGACGACGAAACAAATCAATTGGCTGTCAGAAGAGGAGAAGAGAAGCAGAACATGCCGGTTCAGACCATGCGGAAAGTGAATCGATAATAACTGCCACGTTATCGTCCTCCTCTCCGCCTACTCCTCGTCTCCGCAACACACCTATGTATGCATAATTAGTCCACTTTTCTTTCTCCTCCTCTCTCCTCATTCTGCTTTCTCTTTATGTTCCCAAGATGTTGCCTGACCTTTATAAGAATAACCCCCCACCCAATTTCCAATACAATTGTTTGCGTACTGTTGGGAGGAGGAGATATGAGGCGACAGAAAACGTCTACGCAAGGTTTACGCGTCGCCGTCGGATTATCAATCCGGCAAAAGGATTGGGAGAAGATGAACTTTTAATTGAATCGGATTGGTATAAAAACTGTACAGATCTTATGGGGTTTGGAAAACTTTGGAAAATCGAATATGGAATAAAAAGGTCACATAAGACATTCAAAAGATAGCTGAATGAGAAAACATATTTGTGGATTATAAAAAATTCTGAAGGAACCTCAATTAGTACTACAGTGTACAAAAACAGCTGTTTGTTCCTAAAAACCATCTTCTGCAGAAGCGAACAATAGAACGATGGGGTCGTTTATTATGCATACAGTGGTGACCAAACTATAAAAATAAAACAAAGCATAGGTGGGGGAGAAAAGAGGATAATAATCCCATTCATTGTCTCTCTGCCTCTCGTTTTATCTTTTTCTTGCAACAGAGGACAGCTGCCGAATGGCTTAATAGGGTTTTTGGTGGGGGAGGAAAAGACCAAAAGATAGGTTTTTTGATTTATTATATACATCAGTAGCAAATATTTATATTCATATTTTTCGAGAGATACAACGGGAAAATAATAATAACAACAATTCATGAAAGAAAACAGGTTTTGAAAAACAAAATTTCAAAAATGACGATTTTATACAAAGAAACTAAGACTCAGGAGAACAGAAATCGAGATTCTTGAAACTCCGCAGCGAAAAATGACAGATTTGTTCGGAGAAACACTTCCGAAGAAAGTCATCCATATGAAAACGTCAAAGATGTTTTTTGTTCATGTTGTAGGGCATCCTCTGGAGACATACGTCACGGAAAAAGTGGGAAGAAAAAGTTGGTGGAATATTCACGGTTCAACTTTTATCTTTGAGCCGAGTTATCTCCCTTGCTATGCAAAACATCAAAATGTGGTCAACTGACAAAAAATGTTGAACATTATGATCAACTTTTTTTTTCAATTGATCACTTTTTGATAAGTTCTACAGAAAATGAGATATGTGGGCTTAAAGTTGACGGCTCAGAGGCCGTTCTATTGGTGTACACGGTATCTGGAAGTAAACTATAAAAATGGAGGCACAAACAATATTAATTTATCCTTTCATAGAAAGTAGACCAAAATTTTGAAAATAACAAGATAATTATGCAGCAGTTTTACATCGTAAATTTTCCACAACGCTTAAGAGTGAGAGGGTAGCTTTCATTCATTTCCTTGACATATCGGTTGTAGGCTCTGAAATAGGAAATTACAGTAATTGGTACTCGGGAAGATTTTTGAACAACGTGTTCTGAAAAATAAGTCAAAATTGGATGTACCGTGAAGGTTCAAACACAGCGTTTCTTCTGACAGCAGCTCTTCCCCCCAACACGTTAACTTTGAGCTCAATAATCTCGATTTCTATGAAAGATATCAAAAATTTGTTAACTGATAAAATATTAGTAGTTCTATGATCATATATTAGTAATAGCAATAATATATTAGTAATATTATGTCAGTAAGTCACGAGTTAAAGAATTTCTGATATCTTAATTTTTTTTTCAATTTCTGATACACACGGGAATCGAGATAATCGAGGTCCAAATTGACTGTTATGTTTCAACTTTGGGCAAAACTATCTTCAATTCTGTAAGAGATATCAAAAATGTGTACGCTATGAAATTGTTGATATTATTATGTCAAATAATTTATCAGTTGACCAGGTTATGACACCTTTAATAGGAACCTAGATAATTTAGCTCGAAATGAAAGCAAAACATTTGTTTTAAAACAACATTTCGGGAAATTTAACAGTTTTCTGATATTCTAACTGATGATTAAAAATTTTTCAAATAATTTTTCTAGGTGTACAGGAATAAAACTATACGAAAAAAAACTTCTCAGAGAATTGAATTTTTTTTTCAAAACTCGACATGCGAAGAAGCCCTGAACTAAATTTCAATTCTCTGAAATTCCGAGAACGATTGTTTGAAGTCAAAAGTTTTTTGTAAATATATGAAAAAGTTACATCCTGCCATGGGGAGCTGAATAATGAATTTTAATCTTCAGAACTTTTATGTTTTTGTGAAAACCTAGACAGTTGAAATTTTTTCGCAATTGTTGCGAAATGTTTTCAATAGTAAGAAATAGAACTTGAAAAAAAAGGTTTTTCTTATGCTCACATTTGTTTTCCAAATTTTTGGGAATGCGATATTACTGATTTCGAATAATTCGTATCATCAAGCTTCACTCCTTGGTGAACATCAAAAACATGTGAAAGTAGATTAAATGTGTAATTTGCCCGACACAAACTATAAATCTGAAAATTTTAAAGTTATTTTTAAAAATTGGTGATTATGACGAACCAACGACTGCATCACTTTTATCCTTGCTGGAAAGTAATCAGCATTGTATAAATCATTTCTGTGCAGAATAACTTGTACCTCCCATAAACTGTTTCTGAAAAACTGTTCATACAAAAGAAAGAAGTGGGTTGTACAAACTAACGTGTAAGGAATTTCCCATGCACTGATTTTATCTGAAGAATCAGAAATATTGAACCAATGAGATATATTCTCGATACGATGCCCGGAGAAGAAAAATTTATGATGAAACTCGTGTACTCTGGAAATCGAAAAATCCATTCAATACCTTTTTTTATTGCTCCATACGTTTTATTTTTAATTGCAATTCCCAGTTCTTTGTGATTCTTAGGAATAGTGGTAGTGTTGGTTTCGAATCTTCTGAAACTCGAATTTTTGGAAAATAATAAATTTTTTCAAACTGACCTCACTACTAGCAATTTTTTATTTTTCCCATCAATCATCTCATTTGCAATTGGTTTAATTTTCGTAGCGAAATTCTCACTCATGATCATATCAACATCTGCTATAAAATGAATATCGGATTTTGCTCCATATCTCGCAATATTTCTCATCAAATTGCTCGGATAGAGTTGGAAAGATCCCACTACAGACTTTCGATACTTGTCCCCTAAATAATAGGCTCACTACCCTCATCAATCTTTTTCTTATACATACGGTTCTTCAGGAATTCTTCACATTCTATCGTATTGGATGCTATTTTTATCAGTGGACATTTGTCTTGGAAAGCAGAAAAGCGGAAAGCAAAATGGACTGTTACCTGCAATGAGAGGATTAAAATTGGTGATCAAAGAGCTACTTTTTGCTTATCACCGGCGTCTTTTAAAAATTGAAATGTGAATATTTTGTAGTAATAATTGAATAAACAGTGCTGACCAAAATTTGAGCGTGTGATGAACGATTAAGTTGAAAAAGATCCGCTTTGGGTGTCTTAAAAAGTACTTATGACTTTTTCGTCTGGTCTTTAATACTGAGGGATTATAAATCAATCATAGAACTTTATTTTCGTAGTTCACAACTTTTTTTGTAAAATGACTTCCCAAAAAGAGAGATTTCGTGAAAAAAATGTATTCCTTTCTCAGCAATTTCAGTGGTTACTTTATGAGATATTTTCCGTTTCACATTAGGTATTTTATCAGCAAGTGGTTTTACAAAAAATCAGTAAACTACAAAAACAAAGTTATATAGTTGACTTATAAGGACATTTTGAGAATAAACGAACAATTGAGAAGTAATTTTCACACCCAAAATTGGCAAGTTATATGAGCTCCCAAAAATAACTAATATCAGAAAAACTGAGCAGACACTTTGGGTACTTTCCTTGTCCGTAATATTTGCCGTGAACACTCTAATTAAACGCCTTCCCTTTGAACAAACGTTCAGCCTATATATCTCATTTCCTGATGAAGATATTGAGAAGTGGTTAACTGACAAATTGTCAATGATAATATGGCAAAAACTTGATCAGTTGACAAATCATTTATATTTTCTATAAATTTTTTATCGGTTTTTTTGCAATAATTCAAGACAGACATAACGATTAGAACGGTTCAATGCAATGAAAGTTCGGAGCCCTACTTAAACTTCAAACACTAGGGTTACGATTATGTCTTGTCTGTCACGAATAAAAACTGTGCTTTAATACACATTCAAGTTTAAACTTCTTATAATCTATTTTTGATTGCAGTCATTGCATGGCTAATAAAATTTCAAAATCTGAATTCGAACATGAAATCTGAAGTGTGTAACAGGACATTCACGTCATTAAAATTTTGTCAATGAAGATAATGTTCTAGGTTTTTTGCATTCCTAGTTACCGTACAACATTTCAAAGAATGGTGAGAACACTGTCAATTTTGAACTCAAGAATCTCCATTCATATGAAAGATCGCAAAAATGTGTCGACTGACAAAACACTTCAGTATACTATGACAAATCAGTTGACAAAGCTTTTATAATCTTTGACAAAAACCAAGAAAAATGGCTAGAAGTTGAAAGTTACAGTATATCTCGAAAAAATACCTTTCTCCGAAATTCGGCATCACAGTAGTGTAAGTTAGCAATATAATCCAATGCCTGTCTTGAATGGAAATCCACAAAAAGACCAAGTGATATAGGACCATCCCAGTTTGAAGGCTTCTGTTCAATCATCTTCATCATTTCTGCCGTGCCGTGAATGGCTAATGTCACAGGCTCTAAGCCTTCTTCTCGAAATCTAAAACTCAAATATTTATTTTGAATATTGGATTATCCGAACGTACGTCTCAGTAGCGTTCAGAAAATTATAGCGAATACAGTATTCATCATTATGCATTATCGTCTGCTCAGTTCCCCATTGCTCAGAGAAATCTCGATATTTCAGGGTCAATCTATTCTGAAAAAAGTTCATCCTGGATTAAATTGGTATGAATACAAATTAAAACTAACTTCAGAAAATGCAAATATATACAGGAACAATCCAATTACTATGAAATTCAGATATATTCTTGAACGAGTCGCGGGTCGTATCATTTGAATTGTTGTAGACTGCAATTTTTAGAGGGTTGAAAATCAAGAAGTTCTATATTTGGATCAAGTGATGATCATTGAGGTCATTATGTTTCTGGGTTAGGAAATTTATAGATATGGTGGGTGTCTCAAAGATAAGACCCTGCACACCAAACAATAAAAAGAAGAATGTGTTATAGTCAGTAGGAAAACATACAGTCCTTACTACCACTAGGTGTGTCACCGCACATTTCTTATATAGTTTAGTCACATATTCAATGGAACGTATAAAATTCTTTATGACTATGAAACTGATTGGGTTTTTTTCTGCAAATGGCACAAAGTATAACAATTTTAAAATTATCTAACTAGGTGATGATCATTAGTAACTTCTGGTTGGATAAAACATTTGCAGATAACTTGAAATGATTCCAATTTGCATTAATGCTTGGAAAATTTGACAATCATTTAACACTAATTTTTTAAGAACTTGTTGAGTAGCCCTAGTTCAACTATGGTAGGTGAAAAACAATTTTTTTTTCAAAGAACCTAGATATTAGAAAATTTTGATTTTCTTTCAAAACACTGTTGCATATAATTATAAGTTCACTTCAAATGTCGATTTATTTCTATCAAAAACTGAGAAGGCTGATTAGGAATATCATTTAATTAATATCTAAAGCACAACTGATTCTTAATTTTAAAAAAAGTGGAAAACTGGAACCACAAAAATTAACATACAGTACCGGCCAAGAAGATCAAAAAACATAATTTCAGTTGGCCATTCAGACTATTTGAGGAATCTGTTGCTTGAATCTCAAATTTTCTATCATTTTGAACAGTTTGGAGAGTGGAAAATAGACCTTGATTAAAAACTTGGCAACCACAGAACTTTTCGAAAATTCCTAGTTTTTCAGGTTTTTGCCGATTTCTTAAAGACACATGTTTTGCCCACGTTTTCAATACAAAAATGGATATTTTTTCAGAAATCGGCAAATTGAAGAAAAACGAGACATTTTCTAAAAATTCTGTGAAAGCTTCTCATCTAGGTTTGTTTTAGACCCTCGAAAATTTTCAAAGTGATCAGAAACATAACAGTCGAGCTTCAGTCTTAGTTTCAAGCATGAAAATGGGCCATGAGGAAGTTCAGACGCTTTTTCTGGAAAGCATGTTTTGAAACAACTTAAAAAAAAAACATAAAACCAATGCCCTGTCTTCCTTGAACATCAAGATCGAATTTTGGGGCGTTAACGACTATGAAAATGTTTGAACTATGTGCTTAAAAAGTGACACTGAAAGAAAAATTGCTGAAAAGTTTGCTTTTCTTGAAAATTGTGTTTTCGATGTTTCAAAATTGGTCCCAAAAAAGAGGCGTTTTGGAATATTCAATGTGCTTGTTCAAAACGCCCATGTGACACCGAGAGGCATCCATAACAGAAACTAAGCGCCGAAATTCTGAAAAAAAAAGTTTTTCAATTTGTGAGACGAAAAGGACGGACGTTTAAAATTTATTCAGGGAAAAATTATGAGTAACATACAGAAGAGATCAATATTTTACGTTTGATTATTTTTGGATTTTTATAGTTTTTACTTTAAAAATTTTGATTATGTCAATTTTGTTTTAGAGGTTTACGAAAATTGCATTTCATATCAATTTTGGAGATGAAAGGAAAAAAAAAACAGAGAACGAATTGAAGACGTTCAGAAAATTACAAATCAGAGGCGGCAAACTGAGCAATTATTAGTTTCCATAGATGTCATCTTGGGTTGCTACGGAAGCCAACTTTGGTCGTTGTCCATCAGCTGATGAGCCATCTGGAACAAACTCCCTCTTACGGTTGTTAACAGCCTGCAAGTTTTATTATTATATCGTAAACATTATTTTGAATTGTTACCGTAGCGCGCGACTCTTTGGCCTGACTTGCTGGAAGCTCAGATGCTTTCCCATTCTCTCTTTTTCCAACACTTGACACTGCTCCGTTTGGTCGGACTATACCACTCATATGGGCTCGTTCAGTTGCTCCCACCTCACCGTTAGAGCTTGTATCACCATTTGGCTGTCCTCCACGACTTGGTCCTGCTCCTCCATTTAGTCCAGCTGCATCTTCTAAGACCACATTCTTTATCTCTGGCGGAAGTGCTGACGACATGGTAGTCTCGAAGAAGACTCTTCTGAACAACGCGCTCAAGTCGATATCGTTCGTTGTTTGAATTTGTCTGTAACACTCCTCCACAGCGACCTCATCGCTCTTGCGTTGGCGTTCGGCGAGTTTTCGATCTTCCTCTGACATACCTGAAAAAAGTAGCAATTAAAAATGTGTTTCCGCGTCAAAATAGTTGAAAAGTTTCTAGAAACATCAAATAAACATTGCGCATTTTTAGTCACCAAAAGTTTTATGTTTTCCACTAAAAAAGTGAAAATTATGCATTGTCTGCAGCTGAGCCAGTAGGAGGAAATTTCATCTGACATGCATCGTTACATCTCAATAACAAGAAAGTGGTTTCAAAAATTTGAATCCGGTTCTAATTGATAATGGGTCAGTTTTCGAAAAACAGTGACAATATACCAGGAAATAAAAATCATATACATAGATTAGGATATGGAAGAAGTTACTTATTGACAGATCCAAAATTATAACGAGAGCCCACATGTATAAACTACTAAACGCTGAACATATCAATGAGTTCTTGAAAACCTAGAAAATAAGTTCCAGCTTTACTGAATGCTAAATTTATTAATTTGAAGATCTTTGCAACAATATGTTCTTTAGTTTCCATAAGTTCCCAAAGACTCCTCGACAAAAATATTAATAAAAAGAGAACAGAGAACATTATGAGTAGCTGACATAATTCTGTACATTTTTACGACATCAGAGGAGGAGTCGGGAAAGCTCTCAGGGCACTGTTCTAGAATCACGGAACAAAAATAAAATCAGGGAACGAAAGTTTTGGGTAGTCCGAAAGTTGCTACGATCTTCATCCAAGTACTATCCTGAAATATTATCTTGAAATCACTTTTTCTTTGACTGGTACTCAAAATTATACCCAAAAGGGTATATTAAGTCCTTAAGATACACCAATAGATATGGTACATAGCTAGTTGGGTACACATGACCTTTCCCAGAAGATCTGAGGACCATGGGCACATCTATGAACAAGATTCGAGGCTGAAACGAGTAGTCTTATTGAACTTGCAGCCACTTTTCGGATGTTCCACATGAAGGAAAAATGGTGCTTCAGCCTAAGCCTATAATTGAAACAATCTTTTCTAATTCAAAATTAGTCTTATTGGAACAAAAACTTGGTCCTTAATAAGAATAGTTTTGGGTCAATTTGAGTAGAAATCTTGGCATGAAATTGCTCTCTTCGGATTTTTCTATTTTCAAAAATTGTGTGGGGTTTTTGGATTGAGGAAGCTTTTTTCAGTCGCAGGCTTAGGCTGAAACGCCATGGTTCTTTTATCTGGAACACCCGAAATGATCAGCAAGCTCAATAACTGCTCGATGTAGCCTTGGACTATATTTTTAGATGATCTAAAGGTCCTATGTAACCTGTTGACTAGCATAATTTAAGAACTTGATATACCATTTTTTAGTATACTTTTGGGTATTGGACAAAGTAAAATTGATGTCAAAGTTAGTATTACGGATATTACTTGTCAAGTAACGAAGATAGCAATTTTCTGGATAACCCAAAAATTTCGTTCCGTGACTTTTTTTTCGTTCCGTGATTTTTTTTTCGTTCCGTGATTTTTTTTCGTTCCGTGATTTTTTTTTCGTTCCGTGATTTTTTTTCGTTCCGCGATTTTTTTCGTTCCGTGATTCGAGAACAGGGCCGCTTTCAGGGTCTTGGAAACGGTAGTTGGGCATTTGTCCGAATAGACAGTCTCCAACCGAATTCAAGGATTTTTCATGTGCTCATTTCCTTTTTTTCTGACAGAAGAATAAATTGGTGTATAGTAAAAAATGGGGTGAAGGGAAAAAGGAAATTTATCGAGTCCTGAATAAGTAGCACTAACGAATGGAAATTTTTTTCGCATTTCGATAGGATCGTAGGAACCAAAAGTCCAGACTGCAATTTTTATCCAGAAGACTGTGGATTTTTTGGTTTGATTTGAGATTACGATTAAAACCTGGAGTAACGAGAAAAAACGCTCTAGATGACTTTTAAATGAAGAAAAAGAAATGTCTAATAGGAGCAAAGAACATAGTGAGGTACGGATGACATGATGCTGTACATTTTTATGACTATAGAAAAGAAGTGGAGAAGAGCTTTTAGGATCTTAGAGACGGTAGCCGAGCAGTTGCCCCTAAGAATTTTTTATGGACTAATTTCCTTTCTTTGACAGAAAACTAGATTAATCTCTAAAAGAGAGGAAGGAAAAGATTGATGAGGGTAAGAAGCCAAAAATGGTTATTGTGAGGAATTGCCATGAAGCACTGACTTTGTGCCAATACTCTAGCTTTATGACCGTTCCGGATTGTATCCCATCAAGATTTTTGAGTAACATCAAGCGATGAAAAAAAGGTGACCGATTCCTCAAAATCAGCAGATTGATATTTTTCAATAATTGAAGAAGAAATACTGTGCACTGGGGCTCTTTCATATGTCTATCAGATCCCTCCAAACTTTTGGACATAATGGAACGAACATTTCGAATGCCAAAAATAAAAGTTCGAAAAGGAGTGTCGTAATACCGCCTACTAGCCTATTAAAAAGTGCTTTATGGGTTCTTTCCTTTTAGTCAAAAATAACAATAAAATGAGGTCATTTGCTCTAATTGAAGAAACGAAATCTCGCCCATAGTACAACCGGAAAACATCATTAATTTTTTTCTGAAACAATTGTGTTTGGTTTTTTAGCGGAAATTGTTAGAAGTGTTCAGATGGCATAAAATAAAGAAAAAAACTCAGAAACGATCGAAAAAATTGTTGACTTTTGGAAGGCATGAAAAAAATTAGCTTGGAGCCTATTTTTTTAATCTTAAAAAACAAGGGTTACTGTAGCGAAGCAGCGGATACACCAAATAACAAGATTTTTTGCTAGATGTCTCTTCTCAGTACAACAACAAATTTCAAAATACTCTCTAGTATGAGGAGTCAAGTGACTTACCCCAACGGACTAAATTCAACACCACGAGTTGCCGGAGCAATTAGATTCTTCTCATTTCTCTCAAACTGAATAACATTTATCTTTTCACTTCTTCAGGTAGACGGTGACATTATTCATACTATAGTCGGACACTCAGAAACCGCACATCTCCCAATTAGTGAGACTTACTGAATGACGTCAAAAGCTCACGGTCAATAAAAAAGGTGATTTGTTAAGTTCTAAGAAGCTTGTGACTGTTGTCATCATTCTATTCGTCATACACATATCCTAATAGATTTCAGAAGAACATACCAAAATGTTCCCTCTAAATATTCCACGGCCAGATGAGGTGAGCTCATGAAGTATTTTGGTGAACTTATCGATAATAAAGGTGACGCACTAAACGTTGCGTCGCGTGACAATAAGGAATGACACCAAACATTGAATGACACTTTCGATTTTGAAATTTGAATATATTTGAGTGTTTACTGAAACTTAGAACATACCTTACTCGGAGAAATAGAGATGTTAAAAACAGATATCGGAATTCCGAAAAAATTTTGACGGAAACATTTTTGAAGCTTTGTTTCGGCATTGAAGATTTTCGGACTACGGTATGTCGAAGGCGCATGCGCAAAATTTGCTTGCAGGTCTTGAGCGGACTAACTTTTAACCTTGTTTTGCGTTTTCGAAATTTTTTTGTCAATTTTTCTTAATTTTCGACATTTTTGTGATGGGAAAATGGAATGATTCCGAAATTTCGAAAATAGGAGATTTTGAAATCCCGAAAACTTCCTAAAAGGCTATTCCTGTTACACCACCTTATTATAAAAAAAGATACATCTCTGAAGCTACTTTATAACTTTGCAAGAAGTTTCAAAAAGTACCCCAAAAACATATTGAATCTAGTGCTCCGTTGTTAGGGGTTCCCTTTCTTTCAAAACGTTGGAAAAGCCAATTCTGGGGATGTTTTATTTCCTTTTTTCTCTTGAAGCGACACCAAAAAAAAAGAGGCGGAGCTACACGCGAGTAGACGCTCCTCGCCACGACGCGCACTTCCACGACTCCCATTGCTCAGATTTGTGAATTTCGAGTTTTTCTTCCATTCGAAAAATGAATAAGAAGTTATGTTTTGCTGAAGGGGACAAAGTGGTTCGCAAAGCGGTGAGTAATACTAAATGTTGATTTCTCTTGAGCAACTAGTAGAGCAATTATTTATCGGAACAATTAGGGGGAGAGTTTTCGGGGATTATGGTAGGTAAGAACTCCGAAAGGTACACTTCTATGGCTCTCCAAGAAAACTAACTAACAGAATCGGACTCGATTGTAGAAAAATATGAGAAACTTTCTTACTGGATGTCCAAATATTGTAATTAAGGTGAGGTGGATATTTCCTCGAACTTTTAAAAAATGAGATTGAGAAAACATGATGTTTATTATTGGTTGGACACGTTCGATTCTCAAAAAAAAATCAATAGGCACTACCGTAATAGCTTCAATAGAACGGCGCCCAAAATTTGACCTTTCAGCTCAATTATCTCAATTACTGTAATAGATATGCAAATTCTGTCAACTACAAGCATGTTGGAAATGTGATGTATAACTATTTGTTGCTCATATTACCTTTCCAATCTAAGCCAACTACTTTAAAAATATCTCCACGACTTTTTTTCTTACTCTCAATTAAGCTCCTCAAGATAAAAAAATCCTAGAAAGTTCTTACTAGATTCCAAACTTGAAAACTATTGCATGGATGAAACTCTCAAAATATTTCAAAAAGTAAGATCGAAGGACAGTTTGAATTATCTGTTTCAAAATTCTAAGCAGCACCGACAAGCACAAATTATAGGTCCTCGTGAGCTTCGCACGAGAAGAATTTCAACTTTACCTAGTAATTACGCCTATTTGCGTCACTGTTTCTCAACCTTTATATCAAGAATTCTAGTAATTTGGCGGAGTTTTTAAGTCAAAATGTTTTGTTTTTTATTTAAGAGAGTAAATAAACATTCAGTATTTTTATGAGTTTTTATTCTAGTTTATTCTAATTCAAAATGAGCCACAATTTGAAAATTAGAAGGAAGAATAATCAGGCATTTTGCGAAGATTTAGACTGAAAATTTTGATTCACATAATTTTGAACGACCTATTTCAGATTGACGATGTCCATCTCTCATTCGATAAGTCGGAGTGGAAGAGTTTCGATGAAGACAAAGACATCAATGCTCTTGTTTACAAGGCAGTCACTACTTTCGAGAACTCGGCAATTGACTTCAGTGGCAATCTGGACGTCGATGATATGATGAATGAGACTTGGAGAGCGAGAGTTTTCCATTCTGCATTCCCAAAATCCATCAAAACTCTGGAAGCTTTTCTGGATCAATGGCACAAAAAGTACAAATCTCGTCATGGAACAGCTCCGAAGGAATCTCGAGCTCAATTGCAGAAGAGGATTCAAAAGAAGGTGAATCTTGCATGAATCATCGGTAAAACATTCTCATAGAAATCTTTCAATAGAATCAGAAAACTTTCAATAGAATCAGATACAGTAGGCTAAATTTTGAAGACCTCTGTCTTGTTTTAGTGATTGAAATTTTGAGCCAAGGCTTGCAAAATGAAATTAGTTCAAAATCCGTTAATCACATATAGAACATACCGTCAACCTAATAGAAGGCCACCTTGTACTTACAGTGTTGGCTCAATTATCTCAATATCTATGGGAGACGTTAAAAACGTGTCAACTGTAAAAATGTTAGTAATTCAATGAAAAGGGTTTGATCAGTTGACGGAATTTTGTTATCTCTTATACGACGTGAGATAATTGAGCTCGAAGCGGAAGTTATGAGTGGCGTTTTCTTAGAGTACTAGCGGTATATTGTTTTGATTAATCCGGCACTGACTACAGTATTGAAAAAATTGAGAACAATTGAATGTTGCTTAGAAAGCATGGATTGGTACTGATAAGAAACATTTTTTTTCGAACAATTATAGTTTTCCAGTTTCGTGAATGGCTCGAACCAAGTTTCCATCAGACTCTCGATATGCTGTGCACTGATTTCAAGAAGATCGGAGATGATACTTTGAAAACAATGGCTAAAAGACTGGAGGAGCGAGCAGAATTCGAGGCCAAGGCAGCTGAGCAGAAAAACGCAACCAAGCAGGATTCAAAACCAATCGCGGATATCGCACAAGAAATAGTAACTGCAAAAATAGAAGAGATGAAGGACGACATGAATAAGAGATTCAAGTCACTCAGACTGGATCCGAAAGAGCAACAGAAGGCTATGCTTGCTGAAAAACGGAAAGAACAGGAGGAGAAAGTAGCAGAAAAGGTGATGAATGCAGAAATTGACAGAAGAGCCAGACTTGGCGGAAGAAAGAGAAGAGCAATAAAGAAAAGAGTAAAAGATCCAACTGCAAAACATTTGCTGAAACGTATTCAATTTGAAGAAGTTACACTTGAAGATTTGATGGATATCAGCAAAGAAGTGGAGCAAGATCTGAAAATTGAAAATGAAAAAGCCAAGAAGCAGAAATCAGAAGAACAGAAAGAGAAACCAATTGAAACTGAGAAACTCGAAGTAGAATCAGCGGATTCTTTGTATCAAAAAATGACAGAAGTTTTGGACAAAGACGAAGAAAGTGATGACGATAACAATCCAATAAGAATCAACACCGAGTTTTGGGCCGAAAGGTGGAGCTTCAATTTACAGAGATCTCGCGAGAACATGATGCAGGTAGAACTGGAATAAATATTTTCGTAACTTTTTTAACTTTCAGAGAATGCAAAAAAATCAGCAACGTGATGATCTTGTCGACACCTACAATACCACTCTTACGAAGAAAACTTTGAAACAACTCCTGAATCGAAAATAATGGAATACTTATTTTTCTTTCCATTTTCTTATCTTAACGCTATTTAAACGTTCCGTAAAGTCTCTAATAAGATCACCATCCAAACCGCCATCTTTAAGCTCGTATATCTAATTTCCGGTAAACAATATCAAAAATTGGTCAACTGACAAATGTTCAATATAACGTCAAAACTACTTTGTCAGTTGGCCACTTTTTGATATTTTTCACACGAACCGTGTTGACAAAAAACCGGGTTCCCCGCAAATAATTGTCAACCTGAAAGCAGAGTAACTCAGGGTCTACCGATTTTCCCCGCAAAATCCCCCTGAATTACTTGCTTTGATTATTCATTCACTATTTTCCCTTATTTCCGATATTATTCTGTGAAATTATTCTTTCTCGCATTCATTCAATGCGAATATTCATATTTGAATTACCACTCCTTTTACCCTTTTAAAGGCGCACCCGCGTGGCGAGACCCGCGACGCCAGCCGACAGGCGCCGCTCACTCTCCGCGCGTGCAGTCGTCTCTTGCGTCCGGGCACCGCTTTGCCGCCGGTAGCTCCAAGGACTTTTTAGGCAATTTTACTTCCAGGTTTTTCCCCTTTTTGTACGTTTGGCTATCAGAGGTTTGACCAGCTCCAGTTTCGTGGGTCCGCAAGGTTTCCTGGCGGCTCCGCCGTCAGGTTTTAGCCCTACACTATTATTCTCCCCTTTTTCTGTTCTTGCTGGTATTTCCTCTTTGATTGTCTTTTACCATTTGTCTTGGCCCCATCCTTTTCTCTCTAATAAATGGGTCAATGATACTTTGTGTACTGTTTTGTATTTGCACCGCTTATCTCATACACACTTTCAGGTTCTTAGGGCGCGCTACAGGCGCGCGAGCACTCTCGGGTTAGGACATAGGATCGGTCTCGACTGACTGAGGATCCGCTGTCAACAAACCGAGATAAATTAGCTCGAAGTGTAGAGAGAGGGTAATTCTATTAGAGTGTTTGCGATAACTCTTTTTTGTAATATCCTTCGCTGACATTATCTTCTAGTACCTAATCTCATTCCTATATATATTTTTATCTCTTCACGATTTCGCAACAAATGTATTCCCATATTACATCTAACGTGAGCTATCACATTTTGATATGGACCACAGCCCGTTAAAGAGAATTTGTCATTTTGCATTTCTACCCTGACAACAACAAACATTGTGTTTCCTACTTTTTCGAATTCTCTATTTTCCCCTGTAGTTTTCTTTTCACATTTTCTTTTCTTTCGAAAACAACAAACGTCTTTTTCGTTTCGTTTGTTCCTCTGAACTACCATTTTACTTGTCTGGGATGATGCATTTTATATTTTTTGCTTCAATAAATTATTGGAAAATTTTGAGCCATACTGTGAAAGTTTAAATAACTACTGTGTTTTGAACTGCTTCAATTATTTCAAAAATTAATGTTGTTTGTTTTTTTTTCTTTTTTTCTAGCTTTCTTCGATGTTTTTTGAGTGGGTTCACTATCGGAACTGCACACACATCTTCGTAAGGTTGCGGCCATTGCGAGCAGTGCTCTTTGCGGACCTTGTCTTCACAAATTACACTCTTTCAAAACAACCTTTCAATTTAATGAAAAAATCTCTCCTTAATTTTTCTTCCATCGCCTGATATCACCTAAAAATTTGTTACATCGGTGTCTGCGCATCTTCTCTCGTTCTGCTCTTTTTCTTTGCCTCGTGTCAACCAGAGAAGTTTTTCTTCTCCTTGCGTACTGAAAAAGGATTATTGCTGTTTTTTTTACTGTCCGCAAAAATTGAAAAATCTGATTTGATAAATTGGAGAAAGGCTTCGTTCTCGTTCACCGATTCTTTAGGTACGCGGTACAACTAGCAATACAGTGGTAGTTATCGGTAAAAAGTGAAAATAAATTAATTGACACGGAGAGCTTGAAAACCAAAATTCTTTAATTTAGCAACAGTAATTTTGATGATAAAGTTATACGGTAGACACCTATGTCTGCTTTAGACGCAAGTTTTATGAAATTAGATACATTACTCCTTTGCAAATAATTTAGAGATTAAAAAACATACTTTCATTTTTTGTAAGATCATTGAGGTACAAAGAGATTTGGGGGAACATAATCTTCAAATCGTGTTACAAAATGCCCGAACATTTTGAATTTTGTACCCCTAAATCAATTGGTATCTCATTGTAACCCCGCCCCATTGCACCTTTCGAATTATGGATATTTCTCCTTATTTATTTTCATACATACCAAACTTTTTGTCAACTTGAAGATTTGCTTGAAGCTTCATATCCAATGAATATGGACCAAAAAACAAATTGTCCAGTTGACGAATTCAATGCTGTCTTCGACGAATTCACTGAACTGGCTCTGCTTTCTTTTCGCTCCGTGGCACTTTTTTCAATCCCAAAGAAGCACATTACAATGAATTGGAACAAGCGACTTGAATATTTGAACGAAGAAACGGCAAAATCCAAAAATGATGGAATGAAAGAGATGGAATACACACTGGATACGTTATTTAAGGGTTACCTCAGTGATCCGAACATGCCTTCAGCGAGCATCTCGGAATGGCGTGAAAAAGCAGGCCAGAAGGTAATTGGAAATGTTTATTCATCATCCATGTAAGTGAAATATTTCAGTGCAACGCTCAAGCTGAAAAAGAACATGAACAGTTCTGGGACCGGAAGATAAAAAAGGAAAAAGAAGCCTGGACTGTTGAAGTCGAGACCTCAAAACTGGAAGACCTCAAAAATATGGTGAACAACTCTCCGGAAACACTAGGAATCTCGCTTGAAGATCAGAAGAACATTCAAACAAAAATTGAAGAGCAAAGTGCGGAACGTCAAAAAGCAGCAAAGACTGAAACCAAACAAGATGTGGAGAATCAATTACAGATGGCGCGAGACATTCTTAAACAAACATCAGATCTGCTTTCAATCACAGGCCTCAAATGTACTGGTCACAGCAAGAAGGACGATGAGCAGTCGATTAACACACTATTAGAAGCAATGAATAATGATATGGTAACTTTCTTGAGGCAGAATCACGATTCAGAACCTTATCTTTATGCCATTAGTCATCTTTTTACAGTAAATGCTGCACGTCGTTTACGTGCACTTTGAGCTCAAGTATCTGAGTTCCTTCGAAAACTGCCAAAACTCAGTCAATTGATAAAATGTTAGTTATTTTATGAAAACCATTTTATCAGTTGACAAAATTTTTATACCTTTTGAAAGAACCGTGATATTTGAGCTCAAAGTGTGCTTGTTTTAGAGTATTTATCTATCAGAAAATTCGGGGGGGGGGGATTTTGATAAATCTAATTTGTTTCAAACGCGACAGAATTAATTTATATATATATATAAGTAAAATAGGGATTTTCACTGTCAGATTTCGAATTTTTCAGTTCAACGGCACCAACGTTCATGAAATCGCTGCCTTACTATCGTCTTCTGAAGCTACTCAATTAACCAAAAATGTTGTCCAACCAGGAAAAATCAGCAGTTTCAATCGAAAATAATTCTACCGTCGGCGTAAATCCACAAATCCAGGAATTTCAAAATCTTCAGCAGTCTCTATAACTGTTCGTTTTTTGCTGAAATTTGAATTTACCTGTATTACTTCAACGTATAATTACCCTAATTTTGCCTACCATAATTTTCCCTTTGTAGAAATATAGTCTCACTTATTTGGAAAATTGAATAAAGAAGCTTCGAAACGAATACATACAACAAAAAAAAATCGCAAATCGTTATTCTCCCAGCAATCATTGTTCCCAAAGTCTCAATTTTTATAACCTTTTCAACGTTTTCTTTTCTTGGGATGTATGTTCAATTGACCTTTGTAGGTTGTCTCTCTTCTCTATATGTTCTCATCTTACTCTTCATCTCAGAATTTACACTAACCGAAGCGTTGATGCCTAATGAATGTAACGTTCAGCGCAGGAATCACTCTCTGTTACTCATTTGGCTTTCCTTTCACTGCCTATTCCCTCTTTCCTCTTCTCTTCTCTCTCTCTCTCGCCCAACGCTTTCTGTGTGTTGAAAAAACCGCGTCGCGTCTGATCACACGCAACGCGTTTTCTGCCGTCTGCCGAGTATTCCAATGGACCTTGCGAACACATGCAGGCATTTTAATATGTTTTAATTAGAGAAATAAGTTTTTTATCTTTTTACTCAATTTTTCATTACTGCTATACTTGCATGTTGTTTTTAACGCGTTTTATTCCTTATTTTTCAGAAATGAACCAGCAACAAGCAGAAGAAAAACTGAAAAAGCTACACGACGGAATAATCGGAGAAGCGTTGTGCGTCTTCAGGTCCACAGTCTTCTTCCAGAGGATTCAAGAAGCTCCAACACCGAATGAAGATGCCAGACACGTGCCGGGAGACTACTTCGAGAGAGTTTTCAAGACAGGGAAAAAAGCAATGAACGAGTTTATTGCAAATAGATATACGACAAAAAATGCATCACAAGCTGCCCTATACCAGCAATACTCATACGTCGTCAAGAAATATGTAAGTTTTTCATTTCTCTTCAAAATCAAAAACTCCTGACATATCACATTTCAGTGTGAGATGAAGTCTGATGACTACTTTGAAGAATACTGCCTGCATGAGGAAGCTCACATGAAAGAAATCCTCTACCTGGAGAGGTTGAATAAGTTGGATGAAAAGGAGGCGTGTGAGGAGAATCGATTGGAGCTCATCATGAAGAAAATGCCGGTTGAAGAAGAGTGCAAAGCTCTGAGAGAGCGACGGCAATATTTGGAAACGTTGGCGCAGTTCAGGGAGACAAAGATTCGGGAATATGAGGAGAGCAAGGACCCAACGAAAGCAAGTCCTTCTGTATCAACACAGCAGAAGTATTCTCCGGAATTGGAGGCGATGATTCAAAAAATGGTGCGTTTTCTTATTTCGAAGAGATAAAAGAAACTCGGGGTTTCTAGACAACTTTCTGCAGCACCTCTGTGTCCTAGCTTTTAACCTTCACATGAAATTGCCAGACATGAAAACTTGAAGAAGTGCTGCAGATAGGCGGCGAAAGCAATGCAAAAATGTGATCTTTCAATATGTGCTGTAAAAGTGCTGCAGAGAAACTGTCAAAGTGCTGCAGGAAGGTGATCAGCTCATTTTATGAAAAAAAAACTTTCTGCTTGGCTTTCGCAACTTATCTGCAGCACTTCTGTAATCTTTCCGCGGCATGGCTACCCAATTATTTAGAAACGTAACAAGCTACGATGCAGAGGCGCTTCAAAACATTGTCAAGAAATTTCGCGCAGCATGCTTGAGAAAAATTGAAAAACTCGGCTGCGACTGTCGTCTGTTGATTACTGGTTGGCCATACTCTGTTTAAAATGCTCAAACATCTAAATATGGAAAACCTAAGCCTTACGCTCTAATAGTTTTACTCCTAAAACACAGAATACCTTCGAATTTCTCTCAAATGGCGTCCGAAGCTCACTCAGAAGGTGACGGCGCTGCAAATTTGCCGAAAAGCAGTCCATGTTCTCCCGAAAGGCGGTAAAGCCCAAAAATTTGCCTAAAAGGTGCCAGTCGCGTCCGAGAAGTTTTAGTTCTAGTGAATTACTGCAAACTCGGCTGTCGTCCTGGTCAGTAGTTAACCGAGGCTTGACGTTTGGACGGATATTAGCCACGTGCTGGTCGGAACCTGCCCGAAAAACGGCTGTAAAGCGCGCCATGGCCACACTTTGGTCATAAGTCGAAAGTTGAAACACTACTAGGTCGGAAGCTAAGTTTGGCCGACTTCAGTTGCGGGCTGATCCAAAATCTGACCACTCTCCAATCAGAACTTACTAGAGACCCCCGTAAATTGTACCATAACTAATTTCTTTCTTTTTTGCAGATGGAAGATATTACTGCTAACAGCAAAATCCCAGCCGATCACGAAGAAGTCTACCCACCAGTGTATGATGCGAAGACCCACATTATCATTCCAACTGGCGGATTGGCATCCTGTCAGTGTTCTAAAAACTGTGAAGTGAAGTTGATGGTGCCCGCGTACTATGCTCTTACGAGACAGGAAACGATTGATAGAGGTCTTGTTGAAGAACCGACAACCAAAGCAAAAGGAAAGAGGGTTGTCAAGAAGAAGAAATAATCAAAAAATCTACCACAAACACTTTTCACTGCATGCAAATTTTTGAATAATGTTTCCTATACTACTTCATTTCAAACTTCCATTCATGTTCTAATGATTTCAAAACTGTTGGCTACGATCTCGTTTTTCTTCCTCTGTATTTTTTGAACTTTCTTGTATTTTAGTGTTCTATTGTCGGAATAAAAAAAGTGACACTCGGTGTTTGCGTACTTTGATTCCCGCCTCCCCACACCGACGCTCCGCCCATCGCTTTGCAAGTGCGGCGTGGTGTTTTAGCGCCACTTGGGAGATCATCGGATTTAATGAGATTTT
>NC_013491.2:17077240-17134645 GCF_000004555.2 Caenorhabditis briggsae
CCGACAATATCGTAATTTTTTTTGGTTGAGGGTTTAGTATTAATTATTAAACGTCAATATGAATAAAACTAAAAATGTTGTTTTCTTTCAATTTTTGTTTTGTTTTTTCTTGCTGTTGTTCCCAGCTTGAAATATTTCGCTTTGTCATCATTTTAGCTTTGTTTCATTTCATCAGTTTCGCAAAATACTATCAATTTTCAGGAATCTGCTATGCCAAAACCATCAAAAAACCATCTTTCTGATGTTCAGTTCTACACTCGATTCGACGTTCATGCTTATGGTCTCAACGTATTTCGGGCGGAACTATTTTTCCTCATTGATATATTAAAATTCACTTCTCAAACAGTTGAGGAGCACGACTTAATTTGTGATAAAGCGTGTGCTAGAGCAATAAGGAGAATGGAATATGCAATTGATTCGGGATTTGAGGAAGTGGAGGACAAACATGCTGATCGTCTGGATGCGGTGAAACATTTAGTTTACGTACAGGTTCGTTTTCTTTCTATTGTGCTAAAATATTTACATAACCAAATCATAATTGTGTTTTTATTTCAGTGTTTCACAGTGGGCCACAATTTTTACAAACTGCTCGCCAATCACACTCGTGAAACTCTCGGCGAGGATATGAAACCATATTTATTTTGCAAACAATTTTCGCTACCATGTGAAGGGAACGAGAAGATCAAAAATAGAGAGAACCGACAAGAAGTATTATCTGAAGTGTTTCAAACAAGCACACGTGGAATGATTGAAAGATTTGAAAAAAATCGAATGTACGAAGACTGTGTTTTGGCTGATGTTCACGCCAGTGCAATAGATGAGTTCCTGGTCAAACTGGAAGACGACATGGAAGAAGATATGGAAAGAGAAATGAATTCGGTCCAACTCGAAGCCTACTGCTGTTACAATTATCATGAAGCCTACAATAGCATGATAGAGGAAATCGATCGAATGTTTGCTGAACTCAAAGCCGATAGTGCTGAAACCCGTCACTGGGTATTGTCATCCAAGGAAATGGTAATCAAGCGCGTAAGTTTTTTTTTTCTTCAAAAACTGGCCCTTGATTTCATATTTATAATTTCAGTGCCGCGTGGAAGCCACGGAATTTTTCAATCGATATCATGATTACTGGAACGATCTGTTGGCTGCAGAGAAAGAAAATCGTGAAATAGATACTTTCGACATCGATCCTCGTCTGAAGATTATGCTGCGTGAAAGCAGGAAACGGATTAACAAAAGTAAAACAGAGCGAGCTGGATTGGAATTAGCTGAAAATTTGAAGAGAAATTTTAATTGTGAGAATCCAAAAGATTTCTGGAATACTTCTTCTCAAAAGAAATTTAACAATCTTGCCTACCTTCCAGAAGTGGAAGGCACAATCGCAAAAGAGGTCCAAAACCAATATGGAAAACACGTTCAGGAAAAGATGTATGCGGTCTCCTCGGATGTTCAAAATCTCAATGTTGAAGCTCCGAAAAAAAAGAATGAGCAATCTCGAAAGGAAGTTAAAGCTTCGGTTCAGTCAAGTCTGCAAGGATCGAGCACTCAAAGCACTTCGGGGCCACAAAGAATCGCAGAAGAGGTCCAAATCCAATATGAGAATCAGGTTCAGGGAAAGATGAATGCGGTCTCCTCGGATGTTCAAAATCTCAATGTTGAAGCTCCGAAAAAGAAGAATGAGCAATCTCGAAAGGAAGTTAAAGCTTCGGTTCAGTCAAGTCTGCAAGGATCGAGCACTCAAAGCACTTCGGGGCCACAAAGAATCGCAGAAGAGGTCCAAAATCAATATGAGAATCAGGTTCAGGGAAAGATGAATGCGGTCTCCTCGGATGTTCAAAATCTCAATGTTGAAGCTCCGAAAAAGAAGAATGAGCAATCTCGAAAGGAAGTTAAAGCTTCGGTTCAGTCAAGTCTGCAAGGATCGAGCACTCAAAGCACTTCGGGGCCACAAAGAATCGCAGAAGAGGTCCAAAATCAATATGAGAATCAGGTTCAGGGAAAGATGAATGCGGTCTCCTCGGATGTTCAAAATCTCAATGTTGAAGCTCCGAAAAAAAAGAATGAGCAATCTCGAAAGGAAGTTAAAGCTTCGGTTCAGTCAAGTCTGCAAGGATCGAGCACTCAAAGCACTTCGGGGCCACAAAGAATCGCAGAAGAGGTCCAAATCCAATATGAGAATCAGGTTCAGGGAAAGATGAATGCGGTCTCCTCGGATGTTCAAAATCTCAATGTTGAAGCTCCGAAAAAGAAGAATGAGCAATCTCGAAAGGAAGTTAAAGCTTCGGTTCAGTCAAGTCTGCAAGGATCGAGCACTCAAAGCACTTCGGGGCCACAAAGAATCGCAGAAGAGGTCCAAAATCAATATGAGAATCAGGTTCAGGGAAAGATGAATGCGGTCTCCTCGGATGTTCAAAATCTCAATGTTGAAGCTCCGAAAAAGAAGAATGAGCAATTTCGAGATGAAGTGAAGGCTCCGGTTCAATCAAGTCAGCAAGGGTCAAGCACTCAAAACACTTCGAGGGCAGAAAGAGCGCAACGATTAAAAACTTCGCGGTTACAAAGAGCACAACGATCGAGAAATTACACATACCTGCAAAACCTGCAACGCCAAAGGACGGAGGAGAATGCAGCAGCACAATCGGCAAGAACGTCAAATCAGAATGTATGTTTTTATCTATTTCGATCGGGGGAATTTCATGTTTCCTCTAATTTACTCCCCGCCCATATTGTCAAATTTGAGCTTAGTTATCTCAATTTTTGTGAATGATATCAAAATTTTATCAACTGATACATTTTCATTGAAGTACCACCAACACTTAATCAGTTGACAGAAATGTTATATCTTCCACAAATATCAAGATAATCGAGCTCGAAGTCTATGATTTGATGAGTTTCTATTAGAGAAAATACGGTAATGCTTCTCTTTTTTTTCTAGAAGTTTGTTGTTTCAAATAGTTCATTTTCAGGCCCAAGTCCCCACTCAGAACCGGGAATCAGTCCGTCCACCTAGCCATCCTGAACACCGAACCGATATTCTCGCCAAAATGATCGCCAAGTGCTCTATTTCGAAATGAAGAGCATAACGAAACATATTTTGACTCAACCAACGTTATTTTTCGAAATTATTCAAAATCATATCTATTTTTAAGTATTAATTGCTTTCCTAGCAGTCCCATGATGCTCGAAATACCCTTAATTATTTTTTTCCGGTTTCATCTTACACCTCACTAATTTTCTTTTCCTTTTTATCACGATTCAATCAGACATGAAGCCTGAATTACCGTCTACTTATTTTCTCCCTGTTTCACTTTTTTGCCCGTTCTTCGTAAATTATCTTGAACCGTTTACTAATCTCTCAACATCAATTCCTCGCCCTAAAATGATTCTCAGCCTAGCCAACAAACGTTTCTTATGTATCATTTATTCGCTAGCCTCCCATGATTTTTATAAGATTAAAAAAAATTTTTTTAGTTTTCGTAGAATGTTTTGTATATCCAGATTTCTTTGTGACCCGTATGGATTGTCTTGTTACATATGCAAGCTGAAAATGTATCCAATTAAAAAAAAATTAAAATCCCCTCTGTTAAATTTTCTGTATGCAATGCATGACCCGAAAACAAAAGCAAATCAGCATTTTGCTGCGGCCGCGGCAATTAAAAAAGCTGAGGTTTTCTAGGCCAGCCGCTAGTCTTTCTAGGCCACTCGACAAATCCGTGCGAGACCCTTGCGTTTGATGTGGAAGCGATTTACGAGCTCAAATTTCGTTTTCTGCCTTGCGTCCATTTTTGTCCTCTTACAATAAGAATAAATTTCCTCCTCTTGGCTATAAACATTTTCTGATTTACACCTAAACGGATTGTCGAGCTAATACCGCGTTACATTCGCGCTGGGCGCAGACCATTACTGTGGTGTTGTGGTCCTGTTCATCGGTAAGGTCAAATTTCTCTGTCACACTCCACTTATCTCACACACTCTCACCATTCACCCAAAAATAATTGGTCCATGCTACCCATTCCTTGTGCGTTTGGTGTAACCTGGCACGATTTGTAAAAATGTATTGTTCTGACGTGTTTTAAGGCAATTCTTCTTTTTCATATTGTCATGTGTTCAGTCAGCAACTTTTGTCTGATCATAACTTCACTGGAAGGACTTACTTGGTGAAAAACACTTTACGTTATTCATAAACTGTGACTTGTTTCGCTTCGTTTCGTTTGATCATTTTTTCCATTGCAAAATATTTTTGATTTCCAGAAGTCTGCTATGTCAAAGCCACCAAAAATCGCTTCTTCCGATTCTACACTTGGTTCGAATTCTACACTCGAATTCTACACTCGGTTCGACGTCCATGCGCATGGTCTGAACGTGTTTCAGTCTGAAGCATTTCTCCTCATTGATAGATTAACATGCAAAGCTCAAACTGTTGAGGAGCACGACTTTGTTCGAAAGCACTTGTTAGAGCAAGACAAAGGAACAAGTACGTTTTTTCCTATTGTGCTGAAATTTCAAGAAAACCAATTTTGTTTGATGTCTCTATTTCAGTGTTTCGAAGAGGGTCGCAAATTCTTCGATATGTACGCCGAACACACTCGAGAAGCTCTCGACGAGGAGATGAAACATCTTATCTTCTGCCGTCAACATTTGAAACCATATGAAGAAACGGAGAAGACTAGAAATCGATGGAAGCGACAAGACAAAATATTTGAAATACAAGGGAAAAGCGCGAACGGAATGCTCGAAAGACTTAAAAAAGATCGAATGTACGAAGACTGTGTTTTGGCTGATGTTCACGCCAGTGCCATAGACGAGTTCCGGGTCAAGCTGGATGACAACATGAACGAAGCTATCAATAAATCAGTTGATTCACGCCAATTCATGAAGCTCTGCGAAACTCTTTATATAGAAGCGTACGAATGCATGAAGAAAGAAATTGATTATATGTTTGCTGCAATAACATTTGAGAATGCTGAAGCCCGTCACAGGGTCTGGTCATTCAAGGATATGGTCATCAAGCGCGTAGGTTTTTTTTCAAATTGAATTTCCATTCCATGTTTATCATTTCAGTGCTGCGTGGAATCTCACGTGTTTTACGACCGATATATTGATTACTGGGTAGACATGTGCTGCGCCAAGAAAGAAGGTTGTGAAATAAATGATTTAGACGTAGATCTACGTTTGATGACTATGTTGGGTGAAAGCAAAGAACGAGTTGGCAAAAGGAATGCAGAACGTCAAGCAAAATTGGACTTTGCGGAAAAATTGAAAAGAAATTTTAACTGCGAGGATCCAAAAAGTTTCTGGAAGACATCTGCTCAGAAAGAATTGGACCAAAAGTCTCCTGCCGCTGTTCCACCAATTATGAAAAAACTCAACAATCTTGCCCACCGTCCGGAAGTGGAAGGCACAATCGCAGAAGAGGTCCGAAACCAATATGAGAATCACGTTCGGGAAAAAATGAATGCGGCCTGCTCTGATGCTCAAAATCTCAATGATGGAGCTCCGAAAAAGAAAAATGAACGAACTCGAAAGGAAGATAAGACCCAGGTTCAATCAACTCAGCAAGGGTCGAGCACTCAAAGCACTTCGAGAGCAGAAAGAGCGCAACGATTAAAAACTTTGCGGTTACGAAAAGAAGAAAAAATCAGAAACTACACGTCCATGCAAAACCTGCAACGCCAAAGGGCGGAGGAGAATGCAGCAGCACAATCGGCAAGAACGTCCAATCAGAGTGTATGTTTTTATCTTTTTTTTTAATGGAGGAATTTCAAAATTCCTCTAATTAAAGCTCCGCTCAAATCGTCAACTTTGAGCTCATGTCAGCTGTCTCGATTTCTGTAAAAGATATCAGAAAGTGGTAAATAAAAAATTAGTCAACATAATTTCACCAAACTTTTTATTAGTTAACCGAAATTTGATATCATTCACAGATATAAAGATAATTGAGTTCAACATCTACTGTTTTGGTGGGCTTCTATCAGAGGGAATACAATAATTCTTCCCATATTTTTATTCTAAGAGTTTGTTGCTTCAAAAAGTTCATTTTCAGGCCCAACCCTCAATTGAGAACCGGGAATCAGTCCGTCCACCCAACCTTCGGGGCTGCTCTGATGTTGAGGAACTCAATGTTGGAGCTTCGAAAACGAAGAAAGAGGAATCTCAAAAAGAAGTTGAAGCTCCGGTTCAATCAAGTCAGCAAGGGTCGGGCAGTCAGGGCTCTTCGAGGGCACAAAGAGCAAGACGACCAAAAAGTTATTTGTATTTGCTCGAGCTACGAAGTCGAAGGGCGGAGGCGGATGACGTGGCACGATTTGCATGCGTGTCAAATCAGAGTGTATGTTTCTGTTGTCTTCTATTTTCAATTTTTGAAGCTGTTGATTGAAAAGTCATTTTTCAGGCCCAACCCTCCATTCAGAACCGGGAATCAGTCCGTCCACCCAACCTTCGGGGCTGCTCTGATGTTGAGAAGCTCAATGTTGGAGCTTCGAAAACGAAGAAAGAGGAATCTCAAAAAGAAGTTAAAGCTCCGGTTCAATCAAGTCAGCAAGGGTCGGGCAGTCAGGGCTCTTCGAGGGCACAAAGAGCAAGACGACCAAAAAGTTATTTGTATTTGCTCGAGCTACGAAGTCGAAGGGCGGAGGCGGATGACGTGGCACGATTTGCATGCGTGTCAAATCAGAGTGTATGTTTCTGTCGTCTTCTATTTTCAATTTTTGAAGCTGTTGATTGAAAAGTCATTTTTCAGGCCCAACCCTCCATTCAGAATCAACAATCTGTCCGTACATCCAGCCATCCGAAAAACGAAACCAATATTCTCACCAAAATGATGGACAAGTGCTCTGTTTCCAAATGAGAAATTCTACAGAAAATCCCATTTTGTTATCAAAAATGCCTGATATTTTCTGAAACGTCCCTCTTTTTTTCAAAACTATTCAACCAGCCATGAAGCTTGAATTGTCCTTTTTATCTTCTTCCGTTTTTACTTTTTTTCCCGTTTTTTGTAAATTTTTCCAAACAGAACCACTGATCTCCCAACATCTCTCTTCTCATTCTGAAACGATTCTCAGCTTTTCAAAAAAACTTTTCTTGTCAAATGTGTTATTTATTCGCTAGCCTCCCACGAATTTCATGAGATTCAATAAATTGCTTTTTGGTAAATAGACTTCCTTTTCCGCCGCAAGAACTGTCTTGTTACATGTTTGAAATACAAATACAGTATCGGTCAAAAAGATATACAAAAACATGTTTTCAGTTGATTTTTACACATTTCGGTCATTTTTACTACAGTTTTTGACCCGTTCTTGTTCTCTAAACGTGAAATGACGGTTCTTTCAGAAATCGGCAAGTAACTGAAAAACTAGGTGTTTCAAAAAATTCTGTTTCACACCCTCGCAAATTTTCATAGCGATCGGAAACTTTACGGGCGAGCTCCAGACACCTGAAAACGATTATATCGGCCTAAAATCAATTGCAAAACACAATTTTTATTGACTGGCACTGTACTGTATATATATAGGGTTGTTATTTTCCTGGGGAACTGCCTTGTTACATAATCAAGCTTGAAATGCCATACTTCGAATTTTCTGTGTGCAATCGAGCACCTTTGCATGACCCAGAGATTATTTTCTGCCGACCGAATAGGCCACGTTGCAAACGCGTTGTGCGCGCACAATTGGTGTGTTGTGGTGGTCCTCTTCATCGGTAAGGTCAACTCCGTCTCTCTCTTTCTCTCTCGCCCTCTACTTATCTCATACATTCTCATCTCCTCATTCACCCAAAAACAATTGCCCCCGTTTGGTGTGGCACAGTGTGTCTTACGTAAACTTTCCATTTCGGGCGGGCCTCCCGGAAACGCCCGTCACCCAACAGGGTAACGGGCCGCCCTACACCCGCCCGATACGCCCGGTTTCGTGGTCCAACAAAATTATGATTAAACGCGCTTTACACTTTTTGAAATCTTTTTTGACGCAAAACAATAAATGAAATTTAATTCAGGCGTTTCAAAATATAGGGCGTCAGGCGGGCGCCACACCCGGGCGGGCGGAGCAGGTGAAATTCGCCCGAGATGGAAAGCTTAGTCTTACGCAATCGATTGTTTTTTCTCTTTTCCATCCTTCGACGACTCTTTCTTCCTTTTTTTTCCGACACACCACTGATAGATGTGTTCACTAACAAACAATTTTCCAGAACTTGATTCCAAACATGACTGAAAGCTTTCCGGTAATATTCCACACAAAAACTCCATCTGCGCCGATGCTCACTCACAAGGGTTGGACTTATTCCGTATTTGGGTGTTCCAGTATCTGGAACAGCATGCCTTCCGCTTACGGATATGTCCTAATACGCAAACGTCAGTCAGAAGGCACTCCAATGCGCAAAATCATTCATGGCAACCAAGATTGAAGCCGTAATGAGCGAGGCAGAATATGGAAGTGTTACCAAGTACAATAAAGCAAGACAGGCTGTCGAAAAACGAGTAAGTTTCAGTTTTTATAATGCAGTACTTCAAGACAAATAATAATTTCAGTGCTTGAAGGACTGCATGAACTTCTACGATGAGTACTCGAATCTTATCAAACAAACCTTGTACATAACGCAACAATTGTTAAGCAAAAACCGAACGGATGGTGAGAAACGTCATTTGGAGCGGGAACTGGAGTGGCGAAAGCCAGTGAACGACCGTCTAGTCCAGGAGGTCGTCGACGGTGCATACCGACTGAGTGAGATTGCTGAAAAAGAGAAAGCAGAAAAGGAGACTCGCGAAAAAACTGGATCCAATGATAAGAATGCATCATATACTGCTATTCAAAACGAGATTCCAAAAGACAAATCACTGGAAATGGAATTTTCAAAGAATCAAGACGATGAAAAAGGACGATCGAAAAATCACAAGACACCGAAGAAATTGGAGGCGGCGGCCAGAAGGCCTTTCCGATTGAAGCAGTATTATTACATGCAAGAACTTCAACGCAAAAGAGCCGAGGAGTCCAAATCAGCCACATCATCGCAAGCATCGGAATCTAATATGAATGAGAAGGTATGTTTGCATCAGTTTCATTGAAAAACTTCAATTATTTCTTTGTTTTCAGTCAGACGACACTGCCGAAAAACAAGGATCCGCAAAAGCATCATCATCTGGAGAGAACCAACTCGCTGTTATCGCAGGAGAATTTGAAAGTGTGTCATCTCCTCGGTTGATGATTCCAAGTGTTTTAAAGCCTAGAAGAAATGACAATTTCGACACTTTGGATGCTGAAAATTATTCCTTATCTGTCAAGCAAGCGATTTCCAAGCTAATTTAATTTATTGTAATTATTGTAATCAAGTATTTCCTGATCTCCTAAAATAACTGATTGATTTCCCCCAATGTTTGTTTTATTCTTTTTTGAAATTCCCCTTCGCCCGATCCTTATATCTCGGCCCATATTTTTGAAATCTGTCAAATAAAATTGTGATTCCCCAAAAATGTGTTTCATCGGAAAAGAAACTAGTCATAAATATCTCGAATAAAATATCGAGCCATTTAATAAAAAATGATGAATTCTAAGAATATTAAATTACTTCTAAAATTATTTTTAAAAAATGATTTTCCAATATCGGCGGTTTTTTTTCGATACTAACTGTTTTTCAAGCGAGAACGGCATTCAATACACTGCCCTAATCCCGCTGTGCTATAGAGCGCGGTTACTTCCCCTCGCAAAAAACAACATTCACCGAAACACACACATACAAACGCACGCAGACGCTCGCGCACGCTCCGCGGGGTGTGCGATCGCGACGAGACCCGTCACAGGGTTATAGATTTTTCCAGTGTCCCTGCTGCCTCAGAACAGACACCTTTCAGTCTAGACAACTATCGAGGTCGCACAACACTGTCTACCTGGTACAATGGCTGAGGAAGGAGTCAGAAAAAATCCTGCAAGAGCATCTCGAGTCGCTCCAGTGAGATATGAGGATACACAGGAATCAAGCTCAAGAAGACCGGCAAATCGTAATGTGAGTTTTTAAAAATTATTTTTCTATCAGAAAAGTAGAAATATTGGCGGAAGTGCTCTGTCGTAATTTTGTTGAATTCACAATTTTAGGCCAAAATTTCCAAAATCTATAGGATTTCATTAGAGCGCGTTTGCCAATTCTCTTTTCTAATACACTGGAGGTTGATACGATGTGTACGAAAACGTATTGTTCAATTGATTTTTGGTCATTTGGACCATTTTCAAGTGTCTCGAGCTCGGTTGTTAAGTTTCCGATCACTTCGAAAATTCTGGAGGGTGTGGATGTACCAACAATTCTACAAATGCAAATTTTCTTAATTTGGATCTGTTTAACACCCTCCAAAACTTTCAAATTGATCGTAGCCGAGCTCCAGACCCCTAAAATTCCTGAAAATGACCGAAAATCAATTGAAAAATACATTTTTGTATATCTTATTGATTGGTATTGTAATCTTATTGACCGATACTCTATATGATTTCAATAGAGCGCGTTTCCATAAATTCCACGCTGCAAATAAATCTTTGGTATTACAATCTATTAATCCATTTCAGCAATCATATAATGATGGCTCTTACACTGTCGAACGAATTTTGGCAAGAAGAAAGATTGGAAAACGACTAGAATACATGGTGAAATGGAAGGTTAGTTTATCGAAAATCCACCAATTACATGTAATCAAAAATTCGGTTTTCAGAATTTTGCTGAGCATCAATCCACATGGGAACCCGCTGACAATCTGAACTGTCCGCGTCTGGTTGCTGCATTCGAGAGAAACAGAGAATCCGTAAGATATCTATTACTTTCCCACGTTCCACAAAATTTATATTTCAGGGATATGCAAAAGGTGTTCCGGAGCCACCAGCTAAGAAATCGAAACTTCCAAAATCAAACTGTAGACTTTCGCCGATTTCTTCTGAAGACGAGGAGGAGAAAGCCAAACCGCGAAAAATGATGAAAAAGGTGCATGGTCTCACGACAGCATCAGGGAAACTTCAATATTTGTGTTGTTTTGTGGACAACACTTTTGCACTTGTTTCTCGAAGAGACATGCATAACCAGTAAGTTTTCTATTTAGGTTTTGCATTCGAAATTCTTGTTTCCAGCTACTCCCGTCAGCTCGAAAGGTACTATAAAGATAAAGCAAAGGAGGAAGAAATGCAAATACCACTGCCAGAAAGAGAGGAAGTAAAGGAGCAGAAAATGATATCCGTACCACCACTTCTTCAAGATGATCTCTGAACTTTTGTTCAAATTCGATTTTTTGTCATGTCTTCATAATACCGTATTTTCTTTATTTATCTTCCAGAATCTCACGATAAATTGAAAAATCAATAAATTTTTTGACTATTATGTTTTTCGTTGAAGAGTGGAGAAAAAGGACACGCGAGAAAAAAAGGCGCACACACTTTCCAGGCGCCGCGGGTCTCGAAGCGATCATGCCCGAACGGGCATGAAACTCAAATTTCGAAATCATTCTACGTATTTTAACGAGGTCGTGTGTGTTTTTTGTCGAATTTTTTGGATTTTTTTTTGAAATTTTCTGTTGAATTCGGGTAGAAAACGGTCTATTGACTGTTTTCGATCGTCGTATATATCTCGTACCTAAAATATTGTTCAGAAATGGCGGATCCAATCGGTACTGAGGACTTGAAGAAATTCGGCGATGATCTTTTGGGGAAGATAGCAGAGATGGTGAAGGAAGTCGGAAATGAGAAAAAAAAGGAACGAGAGGCAGAGGAGGAGAAGCCACCGAAAGTGTCGTCCAAAGGCATTCAGAAGAACTTGGATTTCAATTTCAAAATCCGAAATATTTTGACAAAGGCGGCAGCCAACGGAGAGTTGGAAGGGGCAGTTAAGGAAGTTCAAGACTTACTGTAGGCAAGAAACGGAGAGCTGCTGCTGCTGCTGGATTCCGATCCGAGTCTTCTGCAGACGAAGGATAAGTTAGACGCCTTGAAGGCCATCGCTGAAGTTGATTCTGAAAGCTCGACGACACAATCTGACATGACTTCAATTCTACTCCTCTCTAATCTTGCCGGCAATAACGGAAACAGAAGCGGAGGATTCCACGGAGAAAGCAAAAGAGCAGTATGCGCAGAGACAACCGTGGTTTCGACATGAGAGCACTTTCCGAGGCCAGGGAAGTGCTCGGCAATACGGAGGCCAGGGATTCGGTGGAGGCAGAGGTGGAAAAGGAGGAGTCAAGTGCTTCAAGTGCTCCCAGTATGGTCACTATGCCACAGAATGTGAACAAAGAAGGTATGAGTTTTCCGGACAGACTGTCAGCAGCTATTGATTTTTGGGAGAAAATCTGTGACGTAGAATGGATACTAAGTGTGATTGAAGATGGTTTTAAGATTCAATTAAACTCAAATGTAGTGCTACCAGAGCCTCAGGGCTTGATACGGCACAAAGAATTTTTGGTTGCAGAAATTGAAAGGCTGGAGGCAGAGGGCGTTTTGACGCGATCGGACCACCAACCACGATGTGTGTCTCCGCTGCATGTTGTAGAGCAAGGTAAGAAAAAGAGAATGATTCTCGATTTGAGTGAGTTGAACGAGAGCCTCGTTCCTCCTCGGTTTAAGCTAGAAAACCTCAAAACTGCCTGGCCATTTCTAGAAGACGCGCGCTATGCGGCTACCTTATTATTACCACGTTAAACCTAAATTTAATAAACATGTGACATAAAATTCCTTTTTCGTAGTGATGAAACAGAAAAACATATTTTCTTGTAACGTAGAGGAAAGAGAATAAAACGTTCCATCCTCTTGAATCTAACACAACTAATTAAAAAAACAGTTGTTAAAGAAAGATGTTGTACGGATATCCTTTTCTGATAACGTTCTTTATCTTATCATCACGTGGCGCCACGACGGTTTGCTGCAGTAATAAATGTTGACCACGCGGTTGCAATAGTTGTCTCAACCATTATTTCATGTTAGATTACAAGAAAATATTTTCAATTTGTTTATTAATGCTCTTAACCCAATTCATGACATTTTTGGGATTGCAAATCTTCATTGCTGCCTATCTCGCCATGATTTCCACTAAAATCACAAAAAGTGTTAGGAAAAATCCAGTTTCAATCGCGCCTTGCTTTTGGACCGCTTGGTTGCCTGAAATTTGAGTGATTAATTTTTAAAAACTCATATACCATATTCCCTTTAATTGAAGCTCTTCCAAGCTGTCAAGTTTGAGCTCATTTATCTTGGTTCCTGGGAAAGATGTCGAAATTTTGCCAACTGATTAACTTTCGTCATAATATCATTATTAACTGATCAGTTGACAGAATTTTGATATCTTTCACAGAAATCGGGAAGCATGAGCTTGGAGTTGACGGTTTGGGTAAATTTTTAATAGAGGAAATGCGATATCTCAATAAATTAAACATGACAACTTACTTCTGCACTGACACAAAACTCCGGTTGCTGTGAAATTGCCCGGGTTCAAGCGAATCAAGCTGTATCCCTAAAAACTACGTGTTTTTCTTTTTTCCAAAAACCATGCACAAACCACAAAAGCCCCTTGAACAACATCACACGGCTCTGTTGCATTGCCAACTCCGGCTGTTATAGTTTTATTCTCGAGTCGGGACCACCAATTCCATTTTGCGGAACACTCTTCTCTTTCCAAACTCAACAGCATGCTATGATCAGGCTGGAAGCTTTGTGATTTTCTTGGGTATCGAGATTTTTTCTTACGTGTCGAATTCCATATTGTATATAGTATCCCAGAAGATCCACATCGGAGATAACGCCCATTTGGCACGAAGTGGCTGTATTTGAAGATTTTTACATTATCAAAATTTAGAATCTATTAGAACCGATCTTTTGGCCGCATACATCGGGTTACAACGATAAAATCTACAGGTAGTTATTTGAGATTTTCTTAGAGGTCGTACATCAAAAGAGCAATTATCAGCTGTTCTAAAAGATCGATCATGTTTCTCAGAAATAATAATTACATTCTCTGATTTCATCTTGCGTAACTAAATAAGCAAACCGAGCAGGTGCATTGAAATCAGATCGGTTAGAAAAAGGAAGAAAAACTCACGATGTAACTTGTTAAACAGAATTTCACATCGCTCCGGTATTGTGTAGTTCTCGGAATCTTCTTGTACCGGAGCGTATAGTGTACATTGGTCACCATAGAAAAATGTATTCACACCTTCTGTTTTTCCGATTGTTTTGCAAACCTGAAGCAAATTTGAGGATTTTTTGTTAATAGAGCATGAACTGTTTTTTGGTTTGTTCAGCTGCTCGCAATTATTAAAAAGTAACGATTTGTCAGTGTTGAAAAGAGCTATTGTTTATATTGTTTGTTGGAGCGCCGAACAGTTGTGCAAAATCATATGCTCACTGGACTATACAAACCAGAAGTACTACATCTGCTAAATTTTTCAATTCTTTCAAATTATGACCTTATTAGAAATTTAAATTAGTTCGGTTTTGTTGGAGGATAGTTGAAAAGCTATTCTAATTTCCATTTTCATCGATTTTTGTGATTAAAACATTTTTCAAACAATTTTTTAGACGTAACTTTCATCTTCAAACCAATATATCTCGTTTCCCGTGGAAGGCATCAAAAAGTGCTCAACTGACAAAATATTGTTTATTTTATGATAAACATTTTGTCAGTTGATCATTTTCTAATATATTTCACGAGAAACGAGATATCTGAACATAAAAATGACGGGTAAGGGGGGGGGGGGTCATTCTGTGAAAGTTTGTATGGTATAGTTGAAGTGAAGTTTCAAACTAATTAATGTTAAATTATTTTATAAATAAAACACAATTTTCAAACTAAGTTGCTTTTTTGCAATGCAAGCTTTCTTGATACTTTATTAGGATTTTAACAAAGAGATGTCCAGCACTTTTTTCATTCTCACAATGTCTCTTACCTCACACAATGTAGAGTTTCCTGGACAGTCATAGCAATAAGACAATTTTGAATATAGAAAAGGGATAAGAAAAATTGAAAAGCTGGTGAGTTTCATGTTCGAGTTAGATACTCTGTTGATAAATCAAGTCAACTCCGCTTCTCAAACTTTGAAGAAAACCCTATAATTCAGTTTCTGTGTTACTGAGGCAACCGAAACTTTTTCAGCGCCATTTCGATTGATATTCAATTATTTTGGCTTATTCTCTCTCATATGTCTAAAAATGTTGGGCGTAGAGCAAGTCTCACGGAAATGATGAAGTGGGAGGTGTTTTTAGTTTGGTATTGATCATGATTCACGGAATATCCGATAGAATGGGAGTGGTGGGTGCAGCGGAAGCGAAGAGGATGGAATTCGGGATCTGAATTCAGAAACTGTCTCGGACTGTGATCTTTGAAAAAAAATGTCATGAAGGTTGTGCAAACTTTATGGGAACCGGTTTCTTCTGTGCATTTTTATTAGTGTCAAGATAGTTTAACTCATCTAACAAGGCAACCTACTTTGTGAACCCAATATTTTGATAAAATGTTTAAGATGTGTTGAGAATAGAATATATATCAACCTCTGAAAATTTTGAAATCCGCTTGCCAGTTTTAGAATTAATAATATACATGTTTCAGACAATTTCTCCTCAAACACTTTTTAAAAAAAATTTTCTGATAAATCCTGGAAAAAAATCAAAATTTAAAAAATTCAATTTTTGATAAAATGTCTTAAATTTGAAATTTTATGAAATTCTCAGTATAAAACAACACATTTCATATTTCGAAACGTCCTAGAGGTTGAGAACATCGTTTTGGAAAATTCTGAGTTTTAATCTGCAATTTTGTAATTTTTAAACTGAAAATCTCCATCTCACGACCGTAAACAACACGTGAGTTTTCTAAGGATTCTTGAAGAACAAAGTTCTATTGTCCTTCAAGTTTTCTCTTCTTTCACAAAGTTTTTCACTTGCATTGTTGACTTTTTTTGTTACTTTTGCCCTTTTTCTCTGGACTTCTTTCCTTTCCAACAAACCCATCGGCTGTAGTTTCGCATTTTTGTTTACCAGTCCTCGCAGAGTGAATCGCGATAACAACCAAAGTGATGAGAATCAAAATGAAACGTCGGAGAGGGTTTTTGAGAGGGAGAGAGAAAGGGGGAGTGCGTAGGACACGCCGCAACATTGTAGGTATATGTATGCGATGGGTTGAAAAGTTGATAGTTCTTTTCATTTCATGCATGTGTCGTTTTGTGTGTTTCAAACAATATTTGATCATCCATTCCGGGAACCGTTTTTGTCGATCGAGCACGTGGTGGGTGAAGAAGAACTGAGAAGATGAGTGAGAGAAACGAAAATAGAATAAGCCAGCCCAGTAGCATCAAAATGTTTGATGTTTTGTGTTTTTTCTCGAAAAGAAACATCTAAAAAAGAGAATTTCACATTTTATGTCTTACTGCATATTTAGATTTTTCGGTTTTTTTCTTCAAATCGTTTCCGATGTTTTCTGAGAGAGATATGTACCGAAACGTCCAAGACCGTATTGTTAAAAACTCCCGATGGAGGTCAAATACACACTCTGCACAGTGTCTTTCTCTCTCCCTTTTTCGCTCTCGCTCTCTTCCAACACACAGAAGAAGGACCATGAAAAGGGTCTGACCTCATATATGCGCTCTTCGTCCTCTTTTCATCAACATATTATCTTTCTACTTGCCCTTCTTTTTTTTACTATTCTTTTTTTCACCCTTTCTCTGCGCCCTCTTCCAGTCCGGTTTGCGTGTCCTGTCAATAGCACGTGCTGTCTATTTTCTCTCGTTTCTATTCTGCCCTCCCATCATTCGGTTGCACGGCTTGTTCTCTAGTGTGCTCTTGCTCTTACATACTATTTTTCTCGACACTTTGATGAAAAAGCCGGGGCACCTTTCTGTGCAGCCACCAACTGTTGTTGATCAGAAGAATTTGTGTTGCTCCCGTTTTTCCCAGGAATAAAGCGCTTACGTGGTTTGAAATTGAAGGCTTAGTGGGCCAGATGATGATGAGAGAATAACGGCGGAAAGAATAATAAACATAAAAATAATGAGCATGAGGAATAAGGTCCCATATGTCCTTCTTGATTAGTGTGGGAGACATACAACGTATAATTATTATTATCTATTTTGCAAAAATGTCAAGAAACATGTAATTATAAACAATTTTCAGAGACTCCTTCATGTTCACAGCAGAAACCAACCCTTCTCAAATTGAAATATTAAGCCATACAGGTTAGTGGTTAAACATTTATTTGCAAAATTCTCTGACAAGAATGATTAAAATTCGTTTTGAGCCGTAATAAATAAGAGATAATCTTAGTTTAGGGCAACTTAAAAAACCTTTAAAAAATTAGAAACATTTTTCAGAACAATGCGTAGTGTGTGGCGATGCAGCCGACGGGTTTCACTATGGAGTACGGTCCTGTCGAGGTTGTAATGCATTTTTTCGACGAGCGGTGACTTTCAACATGAGTTTTACGTGTAGGAGAGGTGGAAGATGTCCAGTTGATAAAAGTGAGTTTTTATAGTTGACAAAATACTTCAAAATGTCGTTAGAAGACTACTTGAAATTTTCGGAAATCTTTTCTAACCAAAACGCGAGTGTCCATTGGGAAGGAATCGAGGAGTGTGCCTGAATTACATATAATTTTTGAACTATTGTTCTTAAACTTAACAAAAATGCTTAACTTTTTTTAAATTACAAAATTTCCAATCAGAAATGTACTAAAATACGCGAAAATCAGTAAAATTTGAGTTCTCGCTGAAATCTTTCCAAGTTTTTTTTTGTATTTTTGTTCAATTTATAACGTTAGGCTCAAACATAGCTTTATTTCCACTGGAACACCCACATTTTGGCACCACATTCAAAATTTTGTCATAAAATCTGTATTAGAAGGTCCGACCGTTCCATTGTTCCAAGGCACCTCCAAATGCCATTTTATTACAGGAACCCTTCAATTACAGGGCCCTTCTATTTTTCCATCCATTTTTGACGAATTGTCGTCATGGAATAATTCGGCAATTTTTTGTTAAAAATTGATGAAAATTTAAATAAAGTGTTCAAACAATTTTCTGTGAAATTGTGAAATTTTCGGAATGCTTTTCTGGTGAAAACGGACGGAAAAATTTTTTTCAAAAAAAAAAACATTTTGAAGATGATCTTTCTATTACAGGAACACTTCAATTTCTCCAAACCACCTTTGAAGGGCCCTTCTAACACAGGTTTTATAGTAAATCCCTTTATGCTAAATCTCCTGAATAGTTTAGTGACCTAAAACGTTGAAAAACTGTGAATTTCTTGTTTATGATTTTTCGAATGAAAAGTTCGAAAACCAAAATTTTCCAAAAAGACGAGACATGATCAACTATCACTCGAATACACTAGTCGAAAACATCATTTTATATGTTGCAATAAAATAAAAAATGAAAAAAAAAACCAGAATTTGTTTTCATTCTGTCTTCTTGTATCACTTCTACCATTTTCTGTCATTTTGTCTATCTGATAAAACTCCCATTCAGAATTATAAACAAAACTAGTTGTAGGCTAAATGTATACAGTAATGCATCATGGTTGATTTATTCAGACGCTCGATGTGCTTGTCGAGCTTGTCGTTTGGCAAAGTGTTACGCTGTGGGTATGGACAAAAAAGCGGTTCAACCAAAACGAGAAGTGGTCACATCCAACGGATCCTTTGATCAGAACGATCAGGATTATGAGCGGTTAGGTGGAACTACTGTAAGTTCTGACAGAAGAAGGGATAAGTTTTTCAGTATACATTTTTCAGACATCACCAAACTACGATCTTAGTGATATGACATCTCCCGGTTCCGCGTTCACCCCTTTAGCCATCAATCTGGGTGTGAGTTTTGTACGTTTGTTTCTGTCGCCTATAATCTCTAACATGTTCTGTTGCTTCACTATATAAAATTTTCAGGATTTCATCCCTGCAATTCCTGCATCCCCTCCCAGCGACGCTTCAGTGATAGTCAGACAAGTGTACGATTTTGCCGAGCAGAAACGGAGGAGGAGAGCAATGTTATGTGGATCTTTAGAAGAAATACTATCGGAACAAGAGATGACACTAAAACAGCCAGCTACCTCTGAAGATTTTTCGAGGATATTCCAAGCACAAATGGTTTTAATGTTTGAATGGGTGGAAAAACTACCAGAGTTTCGAATGTTATGTGATCATAATGATAAGGTATGAAGGAACAATGAGGAATCATATCTAAACTTGAAATAGTTTTCAGACTAAACTACTGAGAGCATTCGCATTGAAATATATGCTTCTGGATAATGTTTACCACACTTATGAGCTTGGATATCGAGACAGGGTACATTTTTCAGTATTGAAAAGTTGCATACATGCAAATAGGCATGGTCAGAGTATTCCGTTAACGTTTCCAGTCTTTTCAACAAATTTTCAAAGTCAATTAAAAAATAGTCAGAATGTTTTGTCAAATAATTGGCTCGCCAAGAACGGAGTGACATCAAGGAGTCTTTTTCACAAAAAAAATTGAAAATGTCTCTGAAATTTCAAAAAAAAAAAAAAAAAAAACTTTCAAATGAGGAAAGTATGACCCACTGGGCTCGGATCTGATTTTTTAAGTACATGAATCTGACCTCAGGCAATATTTTTTCAGCTAGTGCTAGTCAACAATAACTACATTGTTCCCGGCTCCCCAGTAGATTTGAAAGGATGCGATGTGGTGGATGAAGTCTCTATAAAGGATATGTGAGTTTGAAACGTTGATATTTCTGTGAACCTAAATATTTTATTTTAAAGGATTTGGGGTCAGCGGATGCAAAACCTTATTAACGACTTGGTCGGTCCGATTGGTCAACAAAACATGATGTATGGAGAGATAATGACGATACGAAGAGTGATGTTCTGGAATCCAGGGAATGTTCAACTTTCGGAAATGGCAAAAGCTCTGTCGGCAGAAGCGAGGCGTTAGAAGCTTTTGTTAAGATGAAATTTTGAATTTCAGGCGTGCAACGTGGCAATGAAGGAGCTCCAGCAGTATTTGTTATCAGAAGGTGTAGACGATATTGAGGCTAGGATACAGTTCCTACTTTTGTTGGTGCCAGCGTTTTCGGTGAATTGTTTACTTTAAAAAAATTAAATCTGAAAAGACAGTAGCAAAAAAAGCATAATCAAACTGCCATATGATCCACTGTACATAGGAATAATCATACCTGTGAACCGGATATTTTCCGGGATTTCACAAGCCCTGCCATAGTTTCTTTGAGAATCAGTATTTTTGGATCATCCGGAACTCAAAAAGTACTACAAAATGATACTGATTGGGAAACTGTATCTTGCCTATTAACAAAGTTACAGACGGAACAAGTTTAATAAACAGACCCGGTCACTTCATAGCTTGTAACTTTGTTCATAGACAAGATACAATTTTTTTAAAATAGTATCGTTTTGTAGTATTCATCGAATTCTATGATATCTATTTTGATTGGTGTAAAAGTTTTTGGTTTTCTATAACCCTATTATTTGGAGCTAGAAAAAAATAGTCTGTAAAAAAATTTCTGTCATTCCACATGTACTACAAAGTTCCTTGGAAGCAATGTACCCTGAAAACGAAATGTATCCTTTTTTGAAGTACACTTGGGATCAGAGACCTATTTTGCATTTTTATACTTCCAAAACCCATTAGATTTCTTGAATCTCTTCTTTTTTTCTAACTCATTCTTATTCCTTCCTTCTTTCAGGCTCACCACAAGACTATGTATGAAATCGTGAGGCTGATTCCATCGTTTGGCAAAATGAGCGATTGGAACAGTTTCATGGAGGATGTCCTAAATGGAGTGTGACATGCCACGTCACTAATTATTCAAATGTATTATTCATATGTATACTTTTTCGTCTTTTACGATGCCTTTTTTTATAGCCAAATGTCCTTGAAAACCTCCAAAAATGCTCAAATTTTCCAGTTGTAAGGTTCTAACAAATCAAAACTTTTTATCAGAATTGTACCATTGGTGTATTGTTTTTGCTCTGTTGTACTTTCATGTTATCACCCTATTCCAGTCAAAACACAAACTCCCGGCCATATACCCGTTTGAACATGTACATTTTTCTCAACTTCACTTATAAAGAAACAAACTTTCTGAATTTTTTGTGCACTTTTAGGTTACAAGATAGGAGGAAAACAGATGTCAATCAATTTTGTTCCTACTGAAAAATGTGAAAGACGGCTCTTAAAAACAGAGAGATTGATAACACCAACTGTCTTCTGATTCAGAAAAAAAACTCAATTTACCACTTTCAATTTTTTTATCGAGTTAAAATACTTTTCTGGTTTTTTAGTTCAATTTTCAAGTTCTTAGCTATCTTAAAATCGTAATTAATTTTTTTATGTTTAAATAGGGTAAAAGTGATTTTCGAAGTCTTAACTTTGTTTGATTTTTGCATTCGACCAGACATATAATAAATTTTGATTAGCACGAAAAATTAGTGTTACCACCTTGAAAACCCGGTGATAAAAAGGGTAAGTTTGCTTTTCGAAACCCCTTTTCCACTCTTGATAAGATTCTAGTTTCCTAATTTTTCATTTGCCAGAAACGAACTAACAAGGCAGGTGCCGTGCCCACTGCACCAACAGAGAGGTCTCTACTGGTATTGTGGTTGCGTCTCTTCGCCTCGTGTTGTCTCTCGTCTTTTGTATTTTTTGATCTATTTGGTGGCGGGCATAAAAGGGCCCACCATTGGAACACTGCCATTTCTCCCTCACTATTCTTATTGTATTCGATAATGAAGGTCGGTTCCTCTCTGTCAGTTTTTTTTCTGATTTTTTTTCATTTGTTTTCTCACGTTCTTGTGCGTTGGCATGTATGAAACTGTTTTTGGAACTGTTTTTCGTAAATTCGATAATTTTTTTTTCAAATTTTTGGATGTTTTTGCTCCCGAAACAAAGTTTATTTCCAGAAGATGTTGCTTCATCATCTTGCCATTTTCACATTATTCGTTACCACCACCGCGTTAATCGACTGTTCCGAGGAAGACACATGCTTTGGAGAACCGTACGATTGTGATCCGGAAACTCAATGCAACTCGCTCTTTCACTTTGACACCGCTGGAAACTTGCACCTGTATCTTCGAAACTTCACTGATTCGTACGGATACGCCGCGTTTGCTACTCAAACTCACCCGGACGAGATCATCGAGTACTTCATTTGTCTGCCTCACCAAGGACAACGTCTTCGTGCGCTCGCTGAGCTTGGAGGAATTGTTTTGGTAACTGATCAGGTTAGTTAGGGTAGTGATTTGAAAATTGTAAGATATGTCTTACATATAAAAATGTTTGATTCATCACAGGTGTGGTTACCGTAAAACCTGTGATAGAACTTCCATTTTCAAGTAAATTGTTCTAGGTTCCTGTGAAAGATATAAAAAGGTTGTCAACTGATAAATTCTTTATAATTATATAATAAGTCTTCTGTCAGTTGACATATTTTTGATATTTTGCATAGTAATCCAAATAAATGATGTTAAACCTGACAGTGCCGCAATAAACAAAAATCGTCAAAAGGAATGATAAAAAAATTAAATTTCGGAGAGGGAAAAATATCTGAAATCTTTCCGAAATCTCAATTTTTCTTTTTTTTTTCAGAATCTGACTGGCGTTGTTGAGCTCCTTGGCGAAAACTATTTCCGATGCATCTTCAACGTGTCCGAGCTTCCAAAACAATTCCAAAACGAGCAGATTTTCTTCGTCTCCAAAGGAACATTTGATGAGACCCTTGTCATTTACGACGGTGAACAACTGTTCAACCTAGATCGCTTCGAGGATAGCGATGAGGATTTGGAAGACAACGACGTTCTTCCTGTGGCTTATCAAATTTCATCCAAAATCCATCATCGTTCCATGGAAGATGTGCTTAGCTCAGACGACAAAAACACCATGTCCGATGCTATCAATAATCTTCCCAAGTCTTCTTCAAAGAGCAAAGATGATGTTGAACTGGAAAAGATTGCTCGTTCTTCCAGACATATTCGTGTCAGACACACTCGTCGCAATGAGGATGAAGACGTTGAAGAAGACGACAATGAGGAGCATCATCAGGTGGGTAAAGCTTTAAGTTTCATAATCTCCCCAACTGTCTTCCACTTTCGTATGAAAATTCTAGTTGTAAGTCAATCCATAACGTTCTAACATTTTTCGGAATTATTAGGGGATTCGGTCATTTTTATACTTGCAACGGGCCGGGCCGGGCCGGGCCTTCCAAAAATTGGTCAAGGCCCGGCCTGACCCGGAAGGCCCGGCCAGTTGGCACCAGCTTCGATTTTTGGGCTTTTTGCCGTGTGTTTTTTTGGGAAAAAGTTGTTTTTATCATCTAATTTTAAGCTAAATTGTAAATATTGAATTTGAAAATGTTTAAGCAAATTTTTGAAAAAAAATTTTTTTTCGTGAATTTTTCCAAAGTTGATATCGAAGAAAAAGTTGTATTTTGAAGCAAAATAGCAGTTTTCTCTCGAAAACTGGTTTTTTTGTTAAAAAATTCGCAAAAAATTATCAAAAAAAATTTTTTTTTGAGAAATTTCGATCAAAAAATTTCTTGTCCGGGCCTTCTGGGCCGGGCCGGGCCTTTAACGACTTTTGCGAGTATGGTCATTTTGACCGTTCTCAGAAGTCTGAAGCTCGGCTGTAAAATTTCGGACTACTTTGAAAATTTCGGAAGGTGTAAAACAGACCTAGATCGAAATGTTTACATTTACAGAATTTTTTGAAAATTCCTAGTTTTCGAGCTATTGACTGGTTTATGAAATACAACCCTTCATTTCACGTTTTGTACTGGAAATGAAAAAAAAACAGGTGTCTTCAGAAATCGGCCACTAGCTGAAACACTAAAAAATGTTTTAAAAGTTATGTAAATGCAAAGTTTTTAGTCTAGGTCTGTTTCAAGCCCTTCAAAATTTTCGAAGCGATCGGCCGAGGTCCAGACTTCAGAAAATTGTCAAAATTGCCAAAAAACAAGTAAGAAAAATACGTTTTTAATTTTAAGGAATCATTCTTAAATTTTTAAAATGTATTTTCCAGAGACATCACAAACTCCACCGTGCTCATAAACAGGAAGAGTCGTTTGATGCTGAGAATTCCGACATTCCAAAAAGCAAAAAGGGAAGACGTCACCACGACGAAAAATCCCAGCCACGTCATAAACATTCCAAAAAATCAGTTATTGAAGAGGAAGAATACGATAATCAAGAATATGCTGACGACGAAAATGCCGATGCAAGCAACAACATCAATTATTCATTTGCCTGCGTGATTATTGCTGGATTGTTGCGTTATCGTTTTTGAATAACCTACTACAGTACTTTCACTTTTGAAATAGCCAGTCCCTGTGGTTTCTTGTCATATTCTTGCTCTCTCATCCATTCAGTTGATGTGAAATGCTAATCTCGTTGGTTTTCACGGGTCTCCCTTTGCTCCAAAACTTCTATTTCCACAAAGTGCTTTTGATAGGTTTTTTTTGGTTTCCAATAAATTTAAAATACACTTGTTCTCAAGAATTTTGGATTTTTGCTATTCCAAAAATCTTTTCTTTGGTTTTTTTCTTGTTGGTTTTCTACCGTCCATTGATACATTTAGGGAACATAATGAGCACTAATAAATCTCTCAAAAAAAAAAACAAAAAGAAATCCGTCGAGCCGGATTCGAACCAGCGACCTAAGGATACCCACTGACTCTACAGTCCTCCGCTCTACCAACTGAGCTATCGACGGCACGCTTTCACATATAACATTGGAGAAATATGTGTGTGGCGCCAGCGGTATTTTTTCACATGAGAGACGGAGGAGAGGCAAGTCGTCTGCCGGAGGCAATGTGCGCGCGTGTTTCTTTTCCCTCTCCGGTTTTCATGGAATTTCTTTTTTTGAGTGTGTGAAGAGAGCAAAAAAGAAGTAAAAAAAAGGAAAGTTTACATTCATCAAGAATTTGAATACGGAAAACTTGTTCATAATCAGTTTCTTAATACTGTGGTAACAACTGACAAGTATATGGTTTTGAGGTCATCACAACTCCCCAATCCGGTGACAGATCAATATTGGAAGTTGGGACAAACTCGTATTTCTGAATCAAAGCGCTGAAAATCAAGAACAACTCCATACGGGCCAATCCTTCTCCAACACAGTTCCTTTTTCCTATACTGAATGGAATTGTTTTCTCTAGCACCGCCTGGAAAAAACATTTTCCAAAGTTCATAGTATCAAAAAAACTTACCTTATCAAATGTTTTCCCGTCAGACTGCAAATATCTATCCGGATTGAATTCACTGGCATCTTTGAAAACCGGGTCATTTTTCATCACCGACCAGATTTGAGCGAAGACTAATGTTCCAGCTGGCACATGCTTCCCTTTGATTGATGTCTCTTCTACACCTGGAAAATGGGAAAATTTAGATTTCTATGTAGTTGACATTGGGAACCCCTTACACTGATGAGACCCCAAAAATGGAAGCATGTTTGAACATCTTTGAACTTCATGAATAACTGCTTGGGTGTATGGCATATTAGGTTTATCAGACATTGATGGCAAACGAGATGTTCCAACAACTTCGAAGATCTCTTTACGGACTTTGTCTTGGATTTCAGGGTACTTCATCATATAGGCAAGATGCCATCGGAGAGAATTAGAAGTTGTTTCCATACCAGCCAACCAGAAGTCGAGAACAGAAGCGCAGAGGTTTTTGATACTGAAAATAGCTCGACTTGGCAACTGGAAACGGGAAAATAGACTCACTCTAATCCAGGATTTCCTGTTTGTTTCATTTGCTGCATGTAAGCATGGACAAAGTTTTCCGGCTCGCTTACACCGTCATATTGTTTGACTTGGGTTGTGACCTCTTCTTCAATGAAAGTTTGATACTGAAATTTCATAATAACCATACAGACACCATGAAATTTATCAAATGTAGAATGACCCCTAACAGTCAAGTTTGAGCTCAATTTTCTCAATCTCAATTTCTAAGCAAGATATCAAGAATGTGCCAACTAACATAACACTTCTCATATTATGATAAACAATTTGTCAGTTGATAATTTTTTCTGGCTTTCACAGAAACCGAGAAAATTTGACTCAAAGTTGGAAGTTAGGAGATCCTTCTACTACATGTTTTATGAAATTCTAAGTTTTTGATTACCGAGGAAATGTTATTTTTAATGTTATGATATCCAATGTCTCCTATAATTGGCAAATGTCGAAGCCAGGGAAAAGCAGAAACAAGAAGAGGCATCGTTCCTTGAAGATGTCTCAAATGTTTATCCACAATTCTCACAAATGTCTTGAACTTTTCAGAGTCTTCATATTTGTAATGAAAACCGAACAATGTTTCATTGATCACATTTCCAACGCAAAGTTGAATCGGCCAGAACATGTCTACTTTATTCTTATCAGTGATGTTTTCAATTTGAACCATCATTTCCTGAACCGATCGTACCACCTGTTCTTCCATCAAATTTCTCCCGAGTCCGAAGTCTCTGAGAATTTTGAGAGATGTTCTGCGTTGAAGTCTCCAATGATCTCCATCAGATGCCAGGATTCCAGTGTGGTCGTGTACAGGAAGTAGGGTTTCAGGAGAGCGATGAGCACGATAAGTGAAGGTGTCGCCTAGAACAGAATTTAGTTTTTTAAAAGATTATGAGAATTCGGTCCTTACCTTGAGTAACAAATGCTTCTTTCACATGTTCATAGTCATTGAGAACAATTGCAGGGTATGGTATCCAAACTGTGAAACATGGTCCGTAGATTTTTGACATTTCGTCAAAATAGAGTTGGACATGATCAGGTGGGAACTGAAACCAAATTTTTTCGTTCATTAAAACAATACCTCAATTAACACGATACCTGATGAATATTTCCAATTAATGGGAGTGGAAATGGTCCTTTTGGGTATTTACTAACTTTCCAGTAAAAGTGAACAACATACAATACTAAAAAGACAAGCACTGCTAATATAAAGACAGACATCAGAATTTCGAACTGAATCCACCCAGAAACTTTGGTCAGGGTTTATAAAGGGTCTTTAAATTTGATAAAAATTGCGTCATTGTTGACAAATGCGTTTGACCTCGACCAGCCTATTTTTTGGACACAATGTGGTTTGTGAATTGAGTGACTGTTTGAACTAGACTGTCGGGAACAATGGGAAAGTTGTTTATTGCTCAAAAATAAGAGTGGTCGTGTGGGTGGTACAAATTGTTTCGTACAATAGGAGCAAACTATTTAGTTTAACATTCTGTTCGGTATGAAATTGCCGAGTTGATTTAAAAAATCAAAGTTCGTTTGAAATATTAAGACGACACAAATTAACACAAAATGGTATGCCCAGTTTGCATATTTTTACAATGAGGTGTTTGATAACTTTTATCATTTGACGTTCTCTCAATCTTTGAGTTGTGTTCTTTCGATACACACTCACGATCAATTAGTGTACAGGGAAGTAAGTCGGTTGAAAACAAGATTTATATACTTACAAATAATAGTATAAGTATTAGATTAGTAGAGATACAACAACAAAAATCATCTTATGATTGTAACAAAGGAAAGAAATTACAATGTAATTCCAAAGATAAGAATAATTCACTTCACGAAATAATATAAAGTTTGAGGAATCAGTTGATACGTATAAGGTTTGGAAGTGAGCACAGCTCCCCAATCTGGTGACAAATCAATGTTCGAGTTTGGGATAAACGCGTAAGTCTGGATCACAGCGCTGAAAATCAAAAACAACTCCATACGGGCCAATCCTTCCCCGACACAGTTCCTTTTTCCTATACTGAATGGAATTGTCCTTTCTAGCAGTGCCTTAAACAAGTATTGATTATTCAAATTCGCAAACAAGCTCTTCTTACCTTGTTTAACATTTTTCCGTCAGCTTGCAAATACCGACTTGGATTGAATTTGTGATTCTCTTCGAATACCGAATCATCATTCATAATTGACCAGATCTGACCATAAACTACTGTTCCTGATGACAAGTTCACTCCTTTCACAGTGATATCTTGGTTATCTATAAATCGTTTCTTGTTTTCGATATTTTCATAATTGAAAAGTTACTTTTGTGAGTTCCCAAAAGTGGGATCATATCAGACTGTCTTTGAACTTCATGAATAACTGATTGGGTGTAAGGCATATTTGGTTTATCGGACATTTATGGCAAACGAGATGTTCCAACAACATGTTCCGACATTGTCTTGAATTTCAGGATACTTCATCATGTAAGCGAGATGCCAACGGAGAGAGTTGGAAGTGGTTTCCATGCCAGCCAACCAGAAATCTAGAACAGAAGCACAAAGATTCGGCATAGAGAAACATGAGAACGATAATATTTCTATTATTTTTGAACCGATTCTATCCAGGGTTTCCTGTTTGTTTTATATGTTGTTAGGCATGAACAAAATTATCCGGTTCACTCTCCCCATCATACTCTTTCATTTGACTGGTAACTTCTTCTTCGATAAATTTATGATACTGAAAACGAACCATAGACATTAACAAACGTATTAAAATAACTTACTTGTTTAACGTTCCTCTCAATTTTATGATATCCAAGTTCCCCGATGATTGGCACTTGTCTCAGCCAAGGGAATGCACCCATAAGCAACGGAAGTCGAGCTTGAATCAACCTCAAATGCCGGTCTAAATCCTGGACAAATGTTTTGAACCGATCAGCATCACATATTTGTGATGGTATCCGAACAAACTCTCATTGATTTCCAACACAAAGTTGAATTGGCCAGAACATGTCTACCTTAGTAGTATAAAAAGTCACGCTCTAGCGCAGTTTTGGGCCCGCCTCTAATAATTACCACTTTTGTCAAAATTTCATATCAATCTCCAAGGATAACCTAATTAATCAATCAAAAACGACCTTTTAAAATCACCCCCTATTTTCCCGAAAATTCCTCGGGCCCTCCATCAGATGGTCAGCGCTCCTTTAACGCTCTGTCAGATTATCGTCGGCTCTCCGTCAGCCTATTGCCACCTCTCCACCACGGTTATATCCTCCAGTATACCTCAAGTCTCTCCACTACGGATTCTTAACACCTTAAGGATCTCTACCACGAGTTTATCACTTACCCAGTTTGTCTTAACTTTGGGCGATTATCCAGAACATGGGGACGTTCAGTATCTTGATACTTAGCCATGAACCCCAAACATGGCATCTACACTTATGCAGCTTAACTTTGAGTGGATATCTAGCACCTGGGGGACGTTCAGTATCTTGATACTTAGCCATGAACCCCAAACATGGCGACTGTATGCATGCCTACAATCTTAACTTTGTGCGATTATTCAGAACTGGGGGACGTTCAGTGTTGCCAGCCGCTTCACTAGAGAGTGAATTTGACAACACCTTAGCCATGAACCCCAAACATGGCGTCTGCACGCGAGCAGCTTAACTTACGTTCAATGAGTAGAGGAAGAGTTCCTGAGAAGTTGCATTTTTTTTTTTGAGCAGGCTTTTTTTTTTTATTTTTAGAGAAGTTTTTTTGAATAAGATTTTTAAACAAGAGAAGTTAGGGGGCGTGTCCAAATCTTGTTCGGTTCATAGTTAGTGACGTAAAGGGGTTCACCTGCTACCACGGAAATGTGGAGCTGAGCAATGAACTGCCTTATTGGTGTTAAAGGGATTCACCCGCTACCACGGAAATGTGGAGCTGGGCAGTGAATTGCCTTTGGAGGGATCCGCCCGCTATCACGGAAGTGTGAAGCAGGGCAGCGGACTGCCTCGAACACAAGAAGTTGTCAAAAACGAGAACCGAACTCGAGTGGAACAGGGTCATGGCAAATTCTCTTACCACCTGAGCCACACGCCCTTATCAGTATGCACACCATATTCAATATAAGACATGCCTAGGCACCGCAAAAAAAGGGGAGAAAGTCAGTACATGGAGGTCTGGTACAAAAGGGTCTGTAACTCGGGATTGAATAAAGATTTTTCGCTGAAATTTTGGGAACAGACTTCTATAAGATGGGAGAAGACAATCCAACAATAAAAACTGTGAAAAGTCTATTATGAAAATTTTTTTGTGGTGCCTAGACATGCCTCGTTATCACTGTTTCCAAGAGCACAAACTACAAAATGGGCAGAGTTCACAAGACACAATAACTGCTCAATGTAAATGCTCTCAGAGTTCAGGAAAAAATTGAGACCATTAACAGATGTAGATATCTTAAAATTAACAAAGGATTTACATATTAAAAATTTTAGAGGGGTATATATGCGCGATAGTCTTCCTGATGAACCGCAAAAAAATGAAGTTGCCATCGTAAATCTTGATAATAAGGAAGGCAAGGGAACTCATTGGGTTTGTTATAAGAAGGATATGCACAATCTATATTATTTCGACTCTTTTGGTCTGGACCCTCCCGACGAATTAGTCAGATATTTGAAACAAAACAACCAAGATTCCCAAATTACACTTTCCACCTTTCAAATTCAAAACTTTGATACTCATCATTGTGGCTATTATTGCCTACTTTTATTGAAACTGTTGGAAAAATATGATTTCAAAAATGTCATAATAAATTTGATTTAAAAGTTTTCAAAATAGTTTATTATGTTGAAAAAATTATGTAATAAATGAACTTCAATCAATCTCAGTTATTTGAATCTCCGCGCAATATAATTGTCTTAGGAAACACAGGAAGTGGTAAATCATCCTTTGTTAGACATGTTATTTATCAAGAATTTTTAGCTGGAAGGGGCTTTGACTATATCTTTTTAATCTGTGCTACAAAAACGGAAACAACAGAAAATGATTCATGTAATATAGTTTTCAAAAACCATCGCATAGTAATTGATGATAAATATCCAGTGGATGAGATGATAAACAATTTCAAAACATGGGGCGAAGAAAACGTAAAAAAAAGTAAGCTAGACGGCAAACCCCTTCCTAAAGTATTAATTTTATATGATGATGTTTCTAAATTCTTAAAAAATAAGATGAAAGGATTTGGGGATATCAGTAGACATTTTAATATGTGGAATATGTTTTTGGTTCATAGAACAACATATCTTGATGCTGATACTAGAGGATCGTGTAGAGTTTGGATTTTCTTATCTGAGGTAGATAAAAACATAGATCCATTTGTATCCAAGTATGCCGATAATAATAATTTCGATAAATGTGTGTTAATATATGATACAACAGCACATGGTAGTAAAAATGAACAGATTTCTTATCTAAGAAAATCTGATGTAAAATTGAATTATAATTCTGATATTATTTTAAACAATACATCGGGAATTGATAAGGAAGTGGCTGCTAACTTTTTCTATAATCCTGAGGCCATCGACACTACTGGGTTTAGTGAAGAGGAATTTGCAAAATGGAAAGTATTTCTAGCAGGCTTCAAATCACTTAATCTTAAAATAAAACTAAAAGATCTTCTTCAAAGACCTGATGATAAATCTTCGATTCCAATAGAACGGAAGACATTAGTAGAACGCGAAAAACCATTTGATAGTCGGATGAATTTCATAAGACCTAATGTGAAGTTTTCGATTCCAGAAGAAGAAGCTTCAACTTCAAGTGAAGAAAAAATATATGCTGATTCTCCATCAGAATACGAATCGGAAACAGATGATCGTTCTTCAGTTGAATCGATAAGTGAAATATTGAGTAGGATTCACAACTAATTTTTGATTCGATAGTGTCCAAAAGCTAGGGAGTTTATGTTATCTACAAAATATCTTTTAGTCTCCTTATCCTTACCAATTATATTATTTAAGACAACTTTATTTTGTCTTACACTACTAATTTCATGTTTGCTGGAGGAAATAAGCGTTTGCTGTTTTCTTTCAATCGTTCTATTTTCTAAACAATTTTTATAATCATTGAAAGTCATTTCCTTTTTGACTACAGACTTTTTTATTCCTTTATTCTTCTTTTGTTCTGATCCATCATCAATTTTGAAAGCATATTGCTTAGGTCTGAAGGCAACGATCTCAGTCATTATTTTGCCATTCAACTCATCTTTGAACTTACCAATTACTTTTTTGTTCTCAATACTATACAGCTTATTGTCTGTAGGATAATCCGAGAAATCAAAATGCTCTTTCATAGACTGCATATCTTCATAAACATCATCAGTTTTAATTTCATAGATATAAGAATCAGTATCTTGATAACACAATCTCAAATTCGAAGAATATTTTGGAAGCATAACATCGTAGTGAAACTCGTACATGAGATACTTACTTAAATCAAGAATAGACATCCCAACATAAATAGGCTTGTCTAATTTAATACTTTTCTGAGTCATTTCCACTAAAATCAAATTGTTGTTCACAATATGTCTCTGTTTGAAATTATTGCTACCAGCCAGTTTCATAACTTTATCCATATCTGTCACTACTTTAACATCCACTCTATGTCTAACGTTCTCCATAGTTTTACCAAATACAGAATTGTTCATTAGCTTGAAAAAGTCTTTCTCAAATTCGTTCTTTGCTTTCTTTCTCAAGTTGGTATTTAGTTCTATATAAGAGGCAAGCCAATTGCTTTCTTTGAAAGTAACTACACGATGAATTTTCTTTAACACCAAACCCTGCTGAATAGCTTGCAAAAGGTTTTTATAATGAATCACATAATTTCTCTTTGGACTAAAATCATTGATTAATTTATTGGTAGTTCCAACTCGTTTATTCTCTGAACAAAATGGTAAATCGTTGTGTTTGTCATGTAGACTATCGGGATAATCTAAATCAACTTCAAGTATACATCCCTTTCCTTGAGAATTAAGATTTTCTATCATTTCCATACAGAAATCTGCAGCATTTATAAATTCAAATTCATCATAAGGCAATTTTTGACTCATCGCCCATCCATATAAGTTATTTGCATCTAAATAGAGTAAGTATTTTGATTCCTCTTCGGGATTATAATTTGGCATGTATTTGTTATTTGCCTTAGAATATCTGAGCATAGCATTGCACATTCCCCCTCGAATACCTTTCTCAATTAAGTTATACATTTCAACATCCTTGATAGTCTGTAACTTAACACCAGTCTTGTATAGCATTGCATCCCAAGCTAATCCTGGAGATGTATAGTACCAACACGGATCTAGCTTATATTCTTTGAGAGACACATTTCTAAAAGTTTCAAAAACATCTGCTAATAGTAACACATCGTTAATCATATAAGTTCTAGTGTAGTCTTCTAAAGTTTGACAACTCATATCCTTCCACACTTGCTGAGCGTATTCGTAACTCTCATTGCTGATTGTTTCTCCGGATAAACTGTTATAGAAGTCTTCAATCGGAGGAAGTTCCGTGTTGGAATATTTTTTAAAGGAATCCATAAAATCATATGGGTAGACACCTTTTCGCCTCATTAGATGGAACAAATGTTCGTTATTGTAATACTTTTTTGTGATAATGCATTCATCATCCTCTAAATTACCACTGAGATAGTCCAAACTGGAAGGCATGAATCCCAAACTATCTAGGAATCTTATTTCATATTTTTTACGATCTTTATCATGAAAATGATAGCTAAAACTTATAAACTTTTCAATGTTAGCCGAGATGCTTTTAATTTCTACACCTCGTTCCTTTAATAATTCACTCGACTTGTCATCACTGATAATCAGATGAGAATCGTATCCTTTTAGATTATGGAAGAATACTGGTATAAAATTATTTCTACGTTTCAACAAGTTACATGCATTGCAAAGAGGTCCTCTGTATAATCCAGTCCAATGATCGTGATCTCTAACTTTATCCCCGCAAAACTTATTTCCACAGGCGGGGCATGATTCACAACTATGGAAAGACTCAACTTCTTCAAAGGTCAATTTTTGCATTCTCCTGTCAGCGATGCTTAAGAGTTTTTCACATACTTCTAGAATATATTCATTAAACTTTAAAATTGTGTCGTAGCCAATATAGCTTTTCATGTCATAGATAGTATTAGTGAAGGAATCGACAACGACTACACAGAAGGCAGAAGCCACATGTTTGCCAAAATTTTCGTTCCATGACTCGCTGGGTGAACGGCTCACATTATCAATTTTATAAATAACAGATTCAAAATCAGCATAACAAACATATCTCTGTTTTTGAGTTTTCTGAATTCCATCGAACTCAATATAATCTTTCGAAGGTTTGATCATTTGGAGTGGAGAATTATTCATACAGTCGCTCAAATGGTTTTCGTATTTTTCTTCACTGTAAAAGTTATTATGACATCTGATGCAAAATTTATTTCTTGTGCCATTTTTGTTATTCATTAATCTATCTATATTCTTAATTAAACAATAGTGTCCTTCTCCAGAATTGTCGGTGACTAACAAAAGATTAACTACTCTATCTACGTCTACATTAACCTTCTTAGAAACTTTGTATGAATTTATTTTTTCATCGTCTTCAACATTATGAACCAGAATATTGATAGCCAAGTTATTTCTTTTCTCGAATTTATCCACATCTTTAACCTGGAAAGGAAAATCAAACCCATCAAAGTTGACCTTAGAAACATAATCGTTATATTTACTAACTCTGTTAGGGTCCCGTTCTACTGGAAACAAGTGTGCTAAGATACACCACATGAAACACTTATCATCTTTATTTTTTATATTGATTACTGCTTTTTTATTTTTGATCCAATCAGGTAGTTCTATATACTTTGATCCTGATAATGATCTGATTCTTGTCTGATACATTCTTAACCCTATGATTCTATTTAGTCTGAATCCAGATCCTCTACCTTGATGTTGTTGAAGTCTATTTATCAAATCTAATTTCACTGTTTCGTAAAACGATTTCCTGTTCTCTCCTTTATGTAATGCCTTACTAGTCGTAGTCAAATGATCTAAACGAGCTTCCTCTGTTCCTTCTTTTTTCATTTCACATGATAAAGAGAAATATATTTTTACACTACTATCCTTATAAATGTCTTTAAAGACGTCACTTTCCTTTTTATTTAGGAACGATTGAATATTATTAGAGTTTCCTGTGTGGATAGTATCCCTCAAAACATCGCCAACTTCTTTGTATTCACTAAAAACAGTTTTATCAAAAGGAAACAACTTTCTCAATTGATAATTCGATTCCCTATTGATAGCATCTTGGTTTTCTTGATTTTGTTGGTCAGATAATCTCTCGAGTTCTTTTAAGATATCTTCTTTTTTCATAGCTCTAATGTTCGCCTTGTTCATTGTTTTCTTAGAGCCTAGAACAGCTCGTAGTTGATCCCTGGTTAGTTTACTGTAATCTTCTACTTCCATTTATTAGCTAAAAATACTCACGATTATTTTAATATACTTTTTAACTAATAAATGCACTCGATTCTCGAAATTTATGACCCTAAAAAGAGAAACGACATAGTTCAGAGCTATTTGAAAAACCGAAAAGAGCACAAAGTTAAAAACCTACAAGAGCGTTCAGACTTGGAACATATAGAAGATCATAGAATAGATGTATTTAAACCAATTTTAGAATCAAATAAAAAGCTTCAAGAAGAAATAATTGATGAGAAAAACAAAATAGTTGAAACTCTGAACAACTTCAAACCTCTTTCTCAACATTCAATAGGTACACCGACAATAAAACAAAAGAGTCTTATTAAACAACCATCAGTGCATTTACCGAAAGAAATTTTACCTAGTTCATCTTCCCCTCTTGTAGTTAGTAGTCTAATTGTTAGTTATCTTCAAGACAACTCCGATAGAAGTAATGCTGGCTATTCTGTTAAGTTTGACAAAGATGAAAAAAAGTATACTATCGGTAACAAAGATATTACGTTTACCCAGAACATGATCAAGATTAACAATGATGAGTACACTGCAACTGAAGGATTAATGGAGCTCTTAACCAAAAAGTCCCCCAACTTGAAAAAGATTGACGCAGAAGATACAAAAAATTACCAAACAATATTATTATGCTCTAATGGCTTGTATCAGGGGTTTGATAAAAGTAGCAAAAGGTATAATTCCGATTCAAGTGACAAGTGGGCGTTTATAAAAGCTAACTATTTTGTTGCAAAAACTTCTACAACAACATCAGGCAGTTCTATTTCATTCATTCCATCGAATACTAATTCTCTAATCGACTCCTTGAGACTATCCATTGCTTCATTTCAGGCTGGTAACAATGGGGAATATAATAAGATCAATGCCATTCTAGATGAACTAGTGAAACAGAAAAAGATTAAAAAGAAAGACTTGGGAGTAATTTACTTGAATATTGGATTGTAGAATTCAGTAGTAGATTTGATTTAGTGTTTTACAATCTTACATATACCAACACAAGCTTACATATTTATACAGTTTGTTACATAATCTTACACTTATTTTTTCTATACCAACACAATCTTACATATTTTTATGGTTTTTTTACATACTCTTTTACTTATTTTTTCACACTATTTAAATGTCTCAAAAGGTTGTACTGGCTAGAATGTATATAAGTGACCAAGACAAGTCTCCTCTCAGAATTAACAAGAGAAAATGGGTTTTGCAACATAACTTTACTAGAACAACTTTATACGATGGATTAAAAGAGTTAGCAAAAGAGATGGATGTTAGTAAATACTGTTCAAATAAGAACAACCCATCCCCTCAACCTCATGCAGAAGTTAAGCTTAAGATTGCCTCTGAACATAAACTTTCGAATATTGAAAGAAACTCCAATAAAATAAATCTTTTATCACCATTATATTTACCTAGCTTTAAGTCGGAAATTAGTTCAACACCTGTCTGTTGACTTTAGCAAAAAAATTTATTATTTTTATTTTTATAGTATGGTTTGCTATATAAATGAGTAACACAAGAACGTTGAATGATATTCAAACAAGTGATCATAGAAGAATGAAAAAGAAACCATTTAGTGGTGTGGGAAAATCAGTTAGGGGTAGTGAAACTGGAACTATAACTATAACTGAAGAAGATTTTAGAGATGTAGGACTAAAGCAGGCCATCAGTATCCTAGGAGGTGTTGAAAAATGTTTAGACATTGTCGAAGGTGTTTGTAATTATACTCCAGAGCATTTGAATAATATGAGTCAGGCATGTGCTTATTATGCTAACGAATTAATAAATATCGCTAACGAGATTAAATCTATAGAAAACTGTTCTCATAAAAATAATTTGAAGATCAAACTTTTTGCTACATATCAACAGCTTCTGCTGGAGTCTAATATAGATGAAAGACATAATAACCACGAATTGAAAAAACAAGTTCACCGTCTACAACAGTTAGTAATAAAAAACGAAAGTGTTGAAAACCGCGGAAAAGCTTTGCAAAAACTCATTGCAGAGGCAGAAAAACATGAAATCGAAGCGAAACAACGTCAAACTAGATCAAACCCTTCGGATTTTTTTCCCTGTTAAAAAGTTCACAGCTGGTCAGATGGAAAATATAATGACATGTGCAAGAGTACAAAAGGATATTCGAAAAAAACTGAAAGACAATATTAAACAAAAAATCTATGCTAAAACAATACGTGTAAAGCTACCAAGTAAGGAGGAACGCGTGGGGTTACGAATAGTAAAAAAATTAGATGGGCGTTCAACAGTTGATCTTGATACGTTCCAGTGTATCATTGAACATAAAGAGTTCCTAGGTTTCCGAATAAAGACGATAAATAAATACATTAAGAATTTAATGCGCGTCTAAGTTGTTCTCTATCACAACCACCACCTAACTGAAAGTCGGGAATATCTCGATTTATTTTCGTTCGAGTCCTATCAGGAAAGTTTGAACTATTTGTTGGGAAGTCTCTAAGATTTTTACGATTTATTCTCATCTTTCTCCTATGTTCTTCCTCGCGTAATTTTTTATTATTAAGTTCATCTATTTTTCTAGTTTTATTAAATCTATTAGTTTTCCTAGTCATTTTGATTTCAATAACACTATTTGGATAAAGTTTGCAAAAAGGTTTATCATTGCAATAAATATATATAGGCTGAGAACCAGCATAGAATCTGGTTTTAAAATTCTTGTCTATGTCTTCGTATAATTCATCTTCACAGAAAAATGAATGTTTTTTAATAGTTTTCATCACTATAAATGTGTCAGATAGAAAACGGTCCGATGATAGGAAGTAGTAAACGTTTGGATCTTTCTTGAGCCAGTTTTTCCCTAAGTTTTTATAGGCAGCTAGGTGTTTGACTCGACATTCATCATCACACGTATGTTGATGCAAATACATATGTTGTCTATGTGGTCTATATATAAACTTAGTCATTTATTATGTTATCAGCCCGGTGGCTGGTGCACCTTCAGCGTGACTTAATCAATCATCCGGATGTCCTATTCTATGCTCGCAATCTTTAAAAAATGGGTGTTTTTTTCTAGCGTACATATACAAATCCGTTTTCCGTATTCCGTTTTCCGTTTTCCGTTTTCCGTTTTACTTAGCAAAACGGAATAAAACATGTACTTCGATTAGTAAAACGGAAAACGGAAAACGGAATACGGAATACGGAAAACGGAAAACGGATTTTTATATGTTCGCCAGGAAAAACATGTCTAAAATGTGTTCAGAGGACAAAGAAGTACTTCAACATCTTTCTAAACTTTCCGTTGTCCGAGTCACTAGTCTTATCAATAGTAAAAAAGTTATGTTTTTCTTTCCAAATTTCTGTAACCATCTCTAAAAATGTGGGTTTATCCACTTCACCACAGTGATCCCGATAGATATATTCTAAATTCATTTTATCCTGAGAAAAAACGATGAAAAAGTTGGCGTTCTCCCTAATAGTATTTTTCGGTAGTTTTATATAATTTTGTGAAATGTAAAAGCAATCAATGTTGTTATGTCGACCCCTGGTGTAATACTGTTCTATTTTATTCTGTTTTTCGAGCATTAAATCATCGAATATTATTAAAGTTTTTCTATTTGGATCTATAGAGCTGGGATCTGGAATGTCATCACAGTTTTCAGAAATGTGTATAGATATTTCCTTATTTTCTTTTTTGTCAACCATAAAATTTTGCGTTCGAAAACATTCTCTGATTTCTTTTTTACTCAAACCATTCGCAAAACCGTTGATAAGTGCTTGATAGCATGGCTGGAAAAGAGTGGTAGAGAATATGTACAAGTTATCATAATCTAAATAATCTTCCCCACAGTATTCATCTAATAATAAGTTCATTAAAAGATTAGTTTTGCCACACCCAGACTTTCCTATTATACAAGCTCTTAAAGAACTAGGAAGAAGAGGATTGTTGTTCCTTTTAGAATAATAGTTTTGAATCGAATAATCAGTGAAATCAGATTTCATAATTTAGTACTTAATAAATGGTTCACTTATTCTTAAACCTAAAATCCAGCGAAAAAGCGTTTCAACTTGACTTTCCACATGACTTCAAGGTAAACTCTATTGCCATAGTAAAAGTTGAAGGAACATTAGATTGGAATAAGAACAGTTGGATTTATTTGTCTTGTAATCTTATCTGCGATTCGTTTTTGAATGAAGCTCAAAGCAATATAATCTGTAAATTCAATAATAACGACAAAAATGTGAAGTATGAGCCAATCAATTTGATCTACCACAAAGCTGTCAATAATTGCAATACTCTTACATTCAGACTTGTAGATGAAAAGAATAACCTTATTGATTCTAAAACTTGTGATATACATATGGAGCTACACATTATTTAGATTCTCTTAAAACCAGATCCACTTTTAAGTGCCTTCAGAAAATTATTGTTATCTTTAGATATCTTCGATTTGTTTGTGGTTTTTGGTTTTCTAGAGGGAAAAGACTCCTTAGAAATAGCCGTTTCCTCGTTTTTTGTGCTTGGAAATTCTTTTTGAGGGTTTGCATTTTCTATTAATTTTATCTGATTGTTTTCTTTTGGACTATTAATAACATAACTAGAAGTTGAACTTTGTTCTTGGGTGTTAAAGAATCTCATTTAATAAGGTAAAAATTAATCGACAGTGAGAGAATGAATAGATGGACGTTGTATCATTTGTCTTAATTCTACGGCTTCATATTCTCTCCTTCTTCTTCTATTATTTCTCCTATCAATGAAAGTTTTTGGTGAAAGTATCATCCAAATTGATCTTCCTACGAATAAGTACACTACAGCCACGCCAAGTGTTACACCAACTCTCCAAATTCTAAGCCACCATTTTCCAAAGAAACCTTCTACGTCATCTAATATTTCATGGGGTAAAGTAGAATCCTGGTTATTAGCATGAACTTGAATAGAGACATCAGATTTTTCTCGCATTTCTTCTATGAGTTCTTCTTCAATGTTGGTCTTCAAGTCTAACAAAATGTGTTCATGAAAAACTACTTTATCATCTAGGAATTTCAAATCAAACTCTTTGAAGTTTCTCATATTAGTAATGTTAGTTCTAAAATCAATCATGGGATGAAGCTGCGGTTTGCTTGATATGACACCTCCTGAATAATCATTCTTATAATACCAAACTTTATCTCCAAGGCTTTTAATCTTAATTGGGATTTGTCCGAGTGTGAGAGCAAGACTTAATTTATGCCCATCGAAATGAGTAACGTCTATAAAGTCTATCTCTTCTTCATCAATTTCTTTGCAGAAAGTAACTTGAACAACTGGTTCTTGAGAATCGATGAGTTTAACTTTGATAGCTGTATGGTTCAACTGTTTCTGGATATATCTTCTTGGATTTTCTCTGATAAGGCTTTCAAGAACTTCATTCTGTTCATTGAAGATATCACACATAACTTCAGTAGTATGTCGTATTAGATTGTTCGATTGGTTTTCTAGATATTGAAATTCTCCTGCAGCTTGGAAGTCAGAGTATAATTCTCTTTTTCTTCTTAATTTACCTGTTTCGAACATTTCATATTTTGCTATTCTTTTTATAAAGTCTGTATAACTGGGAAATGCATGACAGCTATCTCTGATTGTTTTATATTCCTCGTAAGTCGGGAGAATGTTGCAATCTTCTTTAATACTCAAATATTCTTCGTAGCCGGGGAATGGTAGAGGTCTCCAGGTTTGAGATAAATTCAAGTGTTGTTGATTTTTCTCATAGTTTGCAATGCTGTTGATGAAATTTGTATAACTTGTGAGCGAATCACATCCATCTCTGCTATTCTTGAAAGCTTCATAACTTGGGAGATTGTCACAGTCTTGTTTTATTTTTAAGTATTCATTGTAATCTGGTAGGGGTAGTGGTTGGAAGATTGCTCGATGGTCTGTGATCTCTCTTTTGGTTCTGTTTGATTTTGGTGGATGACGATTATCTTTTGGTTTCTCATCATGAACAGTCCAATCTTCTTCTTGCCGTTGTTGTATTAATTTTCTTACAGCCTCATCCTGGGCTTTCCTAATCTTTTCTTGCTTCTTTTTCTCCGTTTCTTCTTCTCTCTTCAATTTTTCTTGTTTCCTTTTTTCGAAATCTGCTTCATTCTGTTTTTGTCTTTCTTGATCGCGTCTTCTAGCATCTTCCTGATCACGTCTTGATTGTTCTTCACGCTTTCTACTGTCTTCTTGTTCACGTCTTCTATTATCTTCTTGCTGCTTTCTTTGCTCCTCTTGTTCACGTTTTCTTCTATCTTCCTCCAGTTGTTGCCTTTGAGAGTGTGATGGAATAGATACTGGAATTTGTCTCGGAGAATATTGTGATGCAGCTCTGTTGATTCTTTTTACGGCAAAACCTTCATCGCTGATCATTAGACTCGAATTGCAATCTTGTATAGTTTTATCTGATTGGAAGTTGAGAGCAATTTGGTTTTTATTGTTAACCCAAAGTTTGTTGCTATACATTCCATCTAGTATTCCAATCGAGATGTATTGACATTTTTGCTCTCTGTTGACATCCCAAGTGACGATTTCATTTTTCTTAATCTCACAAAAACCGTCTTGATACTTACAATTTTTCATTTCAGCCATAATATTAGTTGGCTTGGTTTGATTATAATGTGAGTAAACTTTTGTTTCAATAACAATACAATTTTCTTTGTAATATCTTTTCGGAGTGAAGAAGCTAGTGAATCTATTCGGATAATCTACATCTATTTTGTTATTGGTGCTCCATGTGTTAGAACTACCTTTCGTTAAAGATCCAAACCCACATTTTTTACTGTTTATCATTTCTCTACATTCTGCAAGTGTTATGGGATAGTTGTTCAATTCTTTCTCTACTAAATGTTCGTAGCCAGAAAAGTCTGTGTACATGGATACTTCGCTAACTAACTTTTTACAGAGTTTTGCTTCAGAAATGTATTCAATAATGTTTGGTTTGAAAACCTCATACTGTACAATTTCTGATTGACTGTTGAGTATTCTGTGATAATTACACTTGTGTAGTTTTGGGATTCTGAAATATTGGACAGGAGAGTTATCAGTACAAATAATAGGCTTACTTAATGTTTCTTGAAACCATGTCAAGAAGAAAATCACCGTTATAGTACTGAAAAGTTTGCGCATTTATTAACATAAAAAATATTTCCTTTTCTTCCTTTATAAATTGAAATAATGATAGAGGCTATCGATAAAATACTCGTAGTTGATGCTCCTATTGTGACTGATACTTCCATTCAAAAAGAGAATCTCATAAGTGTTTTTCCTTCTTCAGGTTCTAGTTTAAATCAACATGGAGAAATTAATTTTGTTATTGAGACATGTGATCAGTATCTACACTTGCATAAGTCTTACATTTACCTCGAAGTAGAACTTTCCAAATTAGATGACGCTGCTTTAGCAGAAACTGATGAAGTCTCCTTAACTAATAATGCACCAATGTTTTTGTTTGATAGAGCAACATATAGTATGGATGGTGTTCAAGTAGAAAACATAATGGATCCTGGTAGAGCTAGTTTGATGAAAGGTCTTTTGACTTATAGTAGTACTATGAACAAGCAGAATACTTTTGGCTGGATTTTAGAAACTAAGGATATTATAACATACAAGATAAATAAATATACGAAAAATAGAAAAGGCACTATAACTTTTTGCATTCCGTTGACACATATCTTTGGATTTGCTGAATGCTACAACAAAATAGTCTATGGTAGGAAGCATCAGTTATCACTCTACAGATCTCCTGAAAATAAAAATAGCATTGTATCGTCAGATGCTACAAAATTTACAGCGAAGATGAACATCAAAAGATTACAATGGATTATTCCAAAGATTGTCCCTAGTCTTGAAATGCAGATTAAATTATTGAATATTTTCGAAAGCAGTAAGTTAGTACAAATGCCTTTCATTTCTAGACAATTCGAAAGCTATAATATCCCTAATGGTAATAGGGAATTCACATGGAAGATGGGTACAAAATATGACAAAATAAAATATATTGTAGTAGCATTTCAATGTGCTAGGGATAACAACTATCTGAATGCTAGTAAATTTGACAATTGTGGATTAGAAGAAATTTATGTTGAATTAAATTCAGAGAGATATCCTCATGACTGTTTGAAATTTGATTTCGATAAGTTTAATGCTGTACAACAATACAATTTTGCTAAAGAGTTTAGAAACAGTTACTATGAATCGACAAAGGATTATATTTTTATGGAGGAAGATGTATATTATTACTACTACCCTCTGTTAGTATTTGATGTATCCAAACAGAATGATAGAATTATTCAATCAAGACCTGATGTCACAATCAAAGCTTCCTTTTCAAAGAGTATTGTAAAAAACACAAAATGTTATTGTTTGATTATGAGTGAAAATATTGTTGAAATTAAAGATAATAGAGTCAAAGTAGTAAGTGTTTAATTGAGATTAGTGTCAGGGATCCAAGAATTGAATTTATCAGGATAACCATACCACTTGACAAACAATTCTTTCTGTCCTTTCCTTGTTCTACGTTTTAATATCGATTCAATTTTATGCTCATCGTTTACGTTGTTGAAGAATGTTAGCTCTTCTTCATAAAACTTTCCTTTGATTTCTTCGTCTGCTAAATCCCGAATAGAATAACTGATAACTTCACCTGGATGCACTTCAGAAATTTTAAACATCTCTGTACTCCAGTTGGGGAGATAACCTTTAGCAAAAACAGCTTTGTATTTTGTGATTCTGACAGTGTCATCTATTTTAAACTTGGATTTGGGGGATTCCTCAAACAGCTTTTTCGAAGGAAAAAGATTGTCGTGTACTTTTTGCACATTCTCTGTTTTTGAAGCCTCAATAGGAGTCATTTTTATTCCTCGATGAAAGTGGTTATTATATCCAGAAACTAGTTTGTCCAATATTTTTGTCCATTTATGATCACCTTGATAGGTAAACATCTTCCACATTTTTTCTTTGAGAGTTCTATTAAATCTTTCTATAATAGACGCCTTTTTGTCGGAATAAGTTGAGAAATGGCGAATATCTGATTCTTTGAATAGTAGTTTCATTTCTTTGTTGTAGTACTCTTTACCATTATCAGTCTGCATTTTTTGAGGTTTTCTGTGTTTGAAAATCGTTTGTAGAGCGCTTGCAGTTTCTTTTCCAGTCTTTGTTTTCAGAGGGATAACCCAGGCATACTTACTGAAACAGTCTATGACAGTGAGAAGATATTTGAAATCGTTGTTCTCTTCTGCATACGGTATCATTTCAACAAGATCTGATTGCCATTGCTCATCAATATTGTGAACATAAACTCTTTCAGATTTGAAATTTTTACGAGCTGGTTTATGAAGAGTGTAGACGTCTTGTTCGTTCAGAAATCGCTTTACTTCTTCAATTGGCTTTTTAGTTTTTCTTTGTAGTTCATTGATTCCACAAAATCCAGTTTCAGGGTTGTAATATGCATCGTCTAGTTTGATTTCCGATTTTTTAGTTTCTTTGGTAGAGGGTTTGATGGATTTTAAAGTACCTCCACTTTTTGAATTGGGAATTATTTTGCATTTTTTCGTTTTGCATACTACACATTTTCCTCTCAACAACTGCTTGTTGTTAATGCTCAAAATCTGAGATATGTCGGTAGTATCTGTACTGATCCGACATTTGAAACAATACATTTATAAACAAAAAATTTGCTGAAGAATATGTGAGATTGAAATTGGTGTTAAGAATAGAATTCTCAAAGCGCCAGCGGAGCGTTAAAGGAGCGCTGACCATCTGATGGAGGGCCCGAGGAATTTTCGGGAAAATAGGGGGTGATTTTAAAAGGTCGTTTTTGATTGATTAATTAGGTTATCCTTGGAGATTGATATGAAATTTTGACAAAAGTGGTAATTATTAGAGGCGGGCCCAAAACTGCGCTAGAGCGTGACTTTTTATACTACTTACCTTCTTCTTGTCAGTGATGTTTCCAATTTGATAAAGCATTTCGTGAACAGATCTCATTACTTGTTCTTCCATTAAGTTTCTGCCAAGACCAAAGTCACGAAGGATCTTCAAAGATGTTCTTCTCTAAAGTCTCCAATTTTCTCCACTGGATTGTAAGATTCCAGTATTCAAGTGTGCTTGCAGTAGCGTTTCTGGTGGCCGTTCAGCGCGCATGATGAATGCTTCTCCTGAAATTAGTACCGTCAAAAGAAAATTTCTCAGCAATTTCAGAAAGAGAAATGAATAATATTTACCTTGGTTTACGAACGCACCTTTCAAGTAGTCGTAGTCAGTTATGACTACTGCTGGAAGTGGAGTCCAGAGAGTGAAGCATGGTCCATAAGTTTTTGAAAGATCATCAAAGTAGATATGAATGTTTTGACCGGGAAACTGAGAACGTCATAAATGTGTAAAAATCAAAATAACTTCACAAACCTGCAAAAGATTTTTAAAAGATAGTTAGACGGCAAAACAAAAGTTAGGCACTTCACGTTACATGTACTTATTTTGTAGTTGATGTACAAAGTCATTTTGTGATTGTGGTAAATAAGAATATATCCAATGTTTTATTTCATGGATAAACAAAATTTATTTACAATAAATTATACAGCTTGAGGAATCAGTTGGCACGTATAAGGCTTGGAAGTGAGTACACCTCCCCAAACTGGAGTCAAATCTACGTTATCGTTTGGCACAAACTCATATTTTTGAATAAGGGCGCTGAAAATTAAGAACAACTCCATACGGGCCAGTCCTTCTCCGACACAGTTCCTTTTTCCTATACTGAATGGGATTGTTCTTTCTAGGACTGCCTGAAACAGAAGTTTAGCATTCAAATTAACAAACACGCTCTTCCTACTTTGTTCAACGTTTTTCCGTCAGCTTGCAGATACCGGCTTGGGTTGAACTTGTGACTCTCGTCGAATACTGAGTCATTTTTCAAAATTGACCAGACTTGAGCAAAGATAACTGTCCCTGTTGGCACGTTCTGGCCTTTCACAATGATATCTTCGGTATCTATAAATCGTTTTTCGCCGACATATTCAGAATAAAAAACTCACTAGTGTGACTTCCCAGCATTGGGATCATATTGGAATGTCTTTGTACTTCATGAATAACCGATTGTGTGTAAGGCATATTAGGTTTATCGGACATTGATGGCAATCGAGATGCTCCAACGACTTCGAAGATCTCTTTACGGACATTATCTTGAATTTCAGGGTACTTCATCATGTAGGCAAGATGCCAACGAAGGGAATTCGATGTAGTCTCCATACCAGCAAGCCAGAAGTCCAAAACAGAAGCACAAAGGTTTGGCATACTGAAACATGCAAACAATGGCATTTATTTTTTTTTGCAGACTAACTCTAATCCGGGATTTCCAGTTTGTTTCATTTGTTGCATGTACGCATGAACAAAATTATCCGGTTCACTTTCCCCATCATACTCTTTGATTTGACTGGCAACTTCTTCCTCGATAAATCCTTGGTACTGAAGACAGATTATAGATATTCACAAGAATATTGAAATAAACTCAATTGTTTAATGTTTCTTGCAATTTTGTGATATCCATGTTCGCCAATGATTGGCACGTGTCTAAGCCAAGGGAATGCACCCATAAGCAACGGAATTTTTCCTGTAATAGCTCTCAAATGACGATCCACAACCTGGACAAATGTTTTGAATCGATCAGCATCTTCGTATTTGTAATGGTATCCGAATAAACTCTCATTGATAACATTTCCAACACAAAGTTGGATTGGCCAGAACATGTCTACCTTCTTCTTGTCAGTGATGTTTTCAATTTGGTGAAGCATTTCGTGAACAGATCTCATTACTTGCTCTTCCATCAAGTTTCGACCCAGACCAAAGTCACGAAGGATCTTCAAAGATGTTCTTCTCTGAAGTCTCCAATTTTCTCCACTCGATGCTAAGACTCCAGTGTTGATATGTGGTTGCAATAGCGTTTCTGGTGGCCGTTCAGCGCGCATGATGAATGCTTCTCCTGAAATTAGCACTGTTGAATAAAACAATCTCAGCAAATTCTGGAAGAAAAGTTAATAATGTTTACCTTGGGTTACAAATGCATCTTTTAGGTAGTCATAGTCAGTGATGACTACTGCTGGGAGTGGAGTCCAGAGAGTGAAGCATGGTCCATAAGTTTTCGCAAGCTCATCAAAGTAGATATGGATGTTTTTGTCGGGAAACTGAAAGATATAATGAATGTGTGAAAATCAACTCGTCTTCTCACACCTGTAAAACATTCCCAATTAGTGGAAGTGGAAATGGTCCCTTGGGATACTTGCTAACTTTCCAATAGAAATGAGCAATATAAGTGATAACAAATACAAGAAAAGCGACAATCAATACACTCATTTTGGTAACAACACTGTCTCAGCATTTGGCTGTTGTCTTATATAGAGAGCGTGGTAAGAGATGCAAGAGGTAACATTAACTACAAAATAAATTCATGTAACGTTAACTACAGAACTACAGAAGACACCCAAAGTGTGTTTTCTGATCCTATGGTTTGTGTCAAGATGAGAGTGTTCTTCACAATCCCAGTTTCAAAATGCATAAGCCTGAACAAATTAATGAAGACGATTATTGTCTTTTTTAAAAATTAGTGCTTTGTTCATTAACTATTGGCATTCCTTAAAAAAATTTTTTTCTACATAAATTACCTTTGATTTAAGTGTTTTACTGACTTCTTAGTTGGCGTTATCCAGGCTCAATGTTAATCATTTCAAAAAATGATAATTTGAAAACACACTTATCTTGACACGAATCACTGGATCAATAATCACTATTCGGTTCTCTTCGAAGGAAATGAGACGGAAAAATAAAAATTCTCTAGTTTACGTCACAGAAACTAATTTTGTAGTTAATGTTACCTCTGGTATCTCTAACCACGCTCTATATAAAATAAAAATGCCAAGTGACAAAAACAACAAAAACAACATGTTTTATTTTTTAGAGTCAAGTCCCATCAGTAGTCATGACTAATTAAGGCTAATTGAAAGATTTTTTGAGGTTTATTCAAAATATCGAGACGAGACATTTTTTGGCGGCCTCATGTTCTAATACTTTAATCACATCTTCAATTACTTCAATCAATTTTTTTGCAATCTTTGAGTTATGACCTAAAGATTTTTCGCAGCAAAAATAACACTTGATCAATTAGGGTACAGGATATTCGGCCGATTACGATCAAGAATCACATGAAATTGAAAAATAGTGTGATTTTTGGGTCAACAGAAATACAACACAAAATCATTGTTTAACAATCAAAAAATGATATTCAAATATTCATTCTAAAAATTGAGTATGATTAATTTCACAATAAATTATACAGTTTGGGGAATCAGTTGGCAGGTGTAAGATTTGGAAGTGAGTACACCTCCCCAATCTGGTGACAAGTCAATGTTAGAATTTGCGATAAACTCGTATTTCTGAATAAAGGCGCTGAAAATCAAGAACAACTCCATTCTTGCCAACCCTTCTCCGGCACATGCCTTTTTTCCAATACCGAACGGGATTTTTTTTTCTATAACTGCCTGAAAGAGAACTTGGTTATGAAAGCTAACGAACAAGCTATTCCTACATTGTTCAACGTTTTTCCGTCCGCTTGTAGATACCGGCTTGGGTTGAACTTCTGGCTCTCGTCGAACATTGAATCGTTTTTCATAATTGACCAGATCTGACCAAAAACGAGTGTTCCTGTTGGCACGTTCTGTCCCTTCACAACGACATCTTCGGTATCTGTAAATCATTTCTCTTTTACATCTTCAGAATTAAATACTTACTTGTGTGAAATAACATTACTGGAATCATATTAGAATGTCTTTGTACTTCATGAATAACTGCTTGGGTGTATGGCATATTAGGTTTATCAGACATTGATGGCAAACGAGATGTTCCAACAACTTCGAAGATTTTTTCACGAACTTTATCTTGAATTTCAGGATACTACATCATGTAGGCAATATGCCAAAGGAGAGAGTTGGAAGTGGTTTCCATGCCAGCCAACCAGAAATCTAGAACAGAGATTCGGCATGCTGAAACATGCAAACAATGAAATTTTTATTATGTATAACTCTCACTCTAAACCAGGGTTTCCTGTTTGTTTCATTTGTCTAGGCGTGGACAAAATTTTTGTAGGCGTGGACAAAATTTTCTGGTTCACTCTCTCCATCATACTCTTTGATTTGATTAGCAACCTCTTTCTCGATAAATCCTTGATACTGAAAACAGCACACAGCGTTTCACAAAATGGAGTGGTGCCAATTTTATGATATCCAAGTTCTCGGATGATTGGAACGTGTCTAAGCCAGGGGAAAGCAGTCATCAGCAACTGGAGTTTCCCTAGAGCAGCTCTTAAATGTCTATCCGCAATTTGAACGAAATTTTTGAACCGATCAGCATCGTCGTATTTGTAATGGTATCCGAACAAACTCTCATTGATAACATTTCCAACACAAAGTCGAATTGGCCAGAACATGTCTACCTTCTTCTTGTCGTTGATGTTTTCAATTTGTTGAAGCATTTCGTGAACAGATCTCATTACTTGCTCTTCCATCAAGTTTCGGCTCAGACCAAAGTCACGAAGGATCTTCAAAGACGTTCTTCTCTGAAGTCTCCAGTTTTCTCTACTGGATACTAAAACTCCAGTGTTATTGTGGGCTTGCGGTAGAGTTTCTGGTGGACGGTTAATGCGTGTGATGAAAGCATCTCCTGAAATTGGTACCGTTGAATGAATAAAATACCAGAAAATTCAGTAAGAAAACTGAACAATGTTCACCTTGGGTCACAAATGCATCTTTCAAGTAGTCGTAGTGGGTAATGACTATTGCTGGAAGTGGAGCCCAGAGAGTGAAACATAGTCCATACATTTTACAAGTTCATTAAAGTGTCATGTTTTCACCGGGAAGCTAAAAAAAATATTATGATTTTTTATTCGCAAACCTGTAAAAAATTTCCAATAAAAGGGAGTGGGAATGGTTCTTTGGGATATTTGCTGACTTTCCAATAGAAATGAGCAATGTACGCGATAATGAATACAAGAAATGCAATTATCAGTACACTCATGTTGCTGAAAAACACTGTCTTATTGCTTGGTATTTGTCTTATGTATAGAACGAGACTACGTATGTTGTTAAAATAGGTAGTTAACTACACGTGTAGTTTACATATGTAGTTTACTAATATGAGTAGTGTCGCAGTTTCTGGCGATTGTTAAGTTCATGAGAACGCATTAATGTGATTTTTCAGTCTGCTCTATTAATGATTCACTTCTCTATATTGTTCCGATGTCCACTCTGACCGTTTCTTGAGGACTTCTTCCTCCAAAAACACAGTTGATATTTTTGGTTTCCATTCATGAGAATTTGAATTCTTATTCGAAAACGCAAAAATCCTTCTTTTTCGTGATTTTTCATTGATGAACCGAAAACATTTTCACATTTTCGATATGGATTTTTGTGGATTGGATAAGTTGTGACAGAAACGAGAAATCGCAATAATTTATATCGGAAAATCGGCAAATACCCGAAGGGATTCATCCTATTCCTGCTAGTTGCAAAAATTTTACAGATGTGTGACGATATTTCGTAATATATTTTCATTATTTTTCAGTCTCCTCAGAAAAACATCCATTCCTAGAAGTAGTCATCACTGATTGTGATTACTTGTGAAAAAATTCGTAACCCAGAGTGAACATCATTCACTTTTCTTCCAGAGTTGGCTGATTTTTTTATTCAGCGAAACCAATTTGAAGAGAGTTATTCTGAATTTAATATAGTGATTCAGATTCATTTTTTCTCGCAAATGTTAAAACCGAAGTGTTGATATCTATGAAAAATTTTTAGAACCGAGGAAGAAAAATTATCAATTTTGAAATTTAATCTGAAAATTGTCAAACGGAAAAAACATGCGACATACTTTTCCAACATATTTAACCAATATTTCTGGTTTCTTGAAAAACGCTGAACATGTGAAGTTAATTTCATTTGATGTAGAAGCATTCATTCCAATGGTTACAGGAACAAAAATTTTTTAAATAGAGTTTAAAAGATACAATAAATATTCTTCAAAACACTTTTCTCATTTCACAAGTGTATGGTTTGATAGTGAGTACTGCTCCAGCGTTATAGCTCATATCAACCGGACCATTAGCAATAAACTCGTACTTCTGAATCAATGCGGTGAAAATCAAGAAAAGTTCCATGCGAGCCAAGCCTTCTCCCACACAACTCCTCTTTCCTACACTGAATGGGATCGTTCTTTCCAGAACAACCTAAGAGAAGACGTTAAGAAATGTTGTAAATCTAAAAAAGCTCACTTTGTCAAAAGTTTTGCCATCTGCCAGGAGATACCTGCTAGGGTTAAATTCCAAATGGTTTACAAAAATAGGGTCGTTCTTCATAACTGACCAAGTTTGAGCGATAACATTGGTCCCAGCTGGAATTTTTTTTCCCAAGATTTCAGTTTCTTGAACACCTGAAACGCGATTTTTTTAAATACCGATTACTTAAAAATCAAGTGCTCACTCTGATGAGTTCCCAAGAATGGAACCATGTTCGAATGTCGCTGAACTTCATGAATGACTGCTTGGGTGTATGGCATTTTCGGCTTGTCAGACATTGAGGGCAAACGAGAGGTTCCCACAACATCAAGAATTTCTTTTCGGACATTTTCTTGTATCACCGGATGTTTCATCATATAAGCAATATGCCATCGGAGCGCATTTGAGGTGGTTTCCATTCCAGCCAGCCAGAAGTCGAGAACACAAGCGCATAAGTTTTTCATGCTGTAATTTTTGTTGATTCATATGAAAACAACCTCTTCCTGTTCTTGATGGACTCACTCTAGTCCGGGATGTCCAGTTTGTTTCATTTGCTGGAGATAAGCATGAACAAAGTTTTCTGGCTCACTCTCTGTGTCAAATTTCTCTAATTGTTTTTCAACTTCCTCTTCGATGAATGATTGGTACTGGAAAAAAAATAGTTTTTTTAAGTCAGCTAGTCAGGTACCCACCGTTTTGATATTTCTCTTGATTCGATGATAACCCAGCTCTCCAATAATTGGCACGTGGCGGAGCCAAGGGAACGCAGAAACCGAAAGTGAGCATTTTCCGAGAAGAATCCTTAGGTGATAATCCACAACATTCACGAACTTTTTGAATCTTTCACACTCGTCGTACTTATAATGAAATCCAAATAAAAACTCGTTGATCACATTTCCAACACAAAGTTGGATTGGCCAGAAAATCTCAGCCTTCTTTTTATCCATACTTTTCGCTAGCTGTTCCATCATTTCTTGGATCGATTTCACAATTTGCTCTTCCATCAAATTTCTTCCCATTCCGAAATCTCGGAGGATTTTAAGAGATGTTCTTCTTTGAAGACGCCAGTTTTCTCCACTGGAATTCAGAATACCGGTGTTGTCATGAGGTTGGAGAAGAGATTCTGGAGGGCGATGAGCTCGGTAGGTGTAAGTTTCTCCTGGAAATAGTCATCAGGTACTGTACCGGTCGAAAAGATTTACAAAAACGTGTTTTTAAGTTGATTTTCGGCCATTTTCAGGGGGCTGGAGGTTGGCTGTCAAGTGCCAGATCTCTCTGGAAGCATTGGAGGTATGAAAGAGGTATAAATTGAAAACTTTGCATTCAACGAAGTTTTTGAAAATTCCCAGTTTTTCAGCTTGTTTCACGTTTTCAGTACCGAAACAGTTAAAAAAGGGAGTCTTTCAAAAATCGGGCAAATAGCTGAAAAACGAGAAAATTTTTTTAATTCTCTGAATGAAAAGCTCTCAATCTAAAACTGTTTTACATTCCCTAAAAATTTCAAATTGATCGAACACTTGACAGCCGAGCTCCAGACTCCTGAAATTGATCAAAATCAACTGAAAATTCTGACATTCTCCTTGAAAATGAAAATAAATTAATTACCCTGTGTAACAAACGCGTCTTTGATATGAGCATAATCAGTTATCACAACACATGGAAGTGGAGACCATACAGTGAAAATCGGACCATAGGTTTTCGAGAGATCATCAAACCAAACTTCAAGTTTGTCGTCGGGAATCTGAAAAAAAGAAGAAAGCAGATCATTGATAAATATTATCCTGAAAAAAAACCAGCAACCTGATGAATATTCCCAATTAATGGCAAAGGGAATGGCCCTTTTGGATATTTTCGAACCTCCCAATAAAAATTGATAATATAGACGACTGTTATTAAAACAAACGAAATGATAAGAAGTGACATTTGCTTTTACTATACTCTTGTTTCTTTTCCAACTGTCGTTTATATAGGTAAGAAATTGTCTGCCCTCCAGTCACAAAACACACTATGTCGGCAAGTCTCCGTGGAGTTTGTGATCTTTAAATTTGTTGTTTTTTGAATAAGAAGAGAAAAACAATTTTTCAATTAAGACGCATTCTCTGAAAGAACCGAAAATAGTGCTGTACACTAAAATTCAAACTAGCTTTTATGGATTGATATTATATTTTTTTTTTGAAAGTTGGAAAATTTCTAAGATAAAAAATGCACGTTTGGTTTGGACCGACCCAGTACGGTCCAAACGGTGATCAACTTTGGTCAAAAAAATGAAAAATTTTCTCGATGAAGGTAATGATTAGATTTAACTCAGAATAGGTTATTCTTGCTATTTTGAGCATTTTTGTGTTGAAACGAAAATTCTAACTCGTTTCCTTTCAATTGAAAATTTTCAATTTATTTCCGATTTTGAAAAAAATTACTGAAAATCCGTTGTCGTGAAACATTTTAACATTAGCTAAAAAAAGATAATAACAGATTCAAAACCAGCGTCCAAAATTACATTAGAAAATATTTGTTTAAATTTAAATATCCTGAGCAAACGGTGAGTTTACGGCCAAAATGTGCCAAAAAATGAGGATTCACCATGTGGGGGAGTATATGACAACTAAAATTCGTCCAAAATCGACCCTCTCCAATTTTGATCAAATTTATACCAGATGTTGTATTTTTGATGTATAGTATTCGGGCAAAGTTTCAAAATACGTTCTCATCGTCTTCATGCTTTTTTGTAGCTCTAATTTTTTTCACTGAAATTTTACTTGAAAGCAATTTTTGCCGCTTTTTTGGAGCTTCGAAAAATGCAGGAAGACGATGAGATCGGATTCTGAAACTTTGCCAGAGTACTACCTATGACAGATGCTACATCTGACATAAATTTGATCGAAATTGGTGATGATCGATTTTGGTCGAATTTTAGTTGCCATGTACTCAATAAGAGCTACAAAAAAGCATGAAGACGATGAGAACGTATTTTGAAACTTTGCCCGAATACTATCCATCAAAAATACAACATCTGGTATGAATTTGATCACAATTAGAGAGGGTCGATTTTGGACGAATTTTAGTTGTCATGTACTCCCCCACATGGTGAAACCTCATTTTGTGGCACATTTTGGCCTAAAACTCGCCGTTTGCTCATGATATTCGAACTCAAACAAACATTGACTAATGTAATTTTGGACGCTGGTTCTCAATCTCTTATTACGTTTTTCCAGCTGATGTTAAAATGTTTCACGACAACGGATTTTCAGTAATTTTTTTCAAAATTGGAAATAAATTGAAATTTTTCAATTAAAAGGAAACGAGTTAGAATTTTTGTTTCAACACAAAAAATGCTCCAACTAGCAAAAATAACCGATTCTGAGTTAAATCTAATCATTACCTTCATCGAGAAAAATTTTCTTTTTTTGACCAAAGTCACCGTTTGGACCATACTGGGTCGGTCCAAACCAAATGTGCATTTTTTTTAGAAATGTCCCAACTTTCAAAATATATAATATCAATCCATAAAAACTAGTTTGAATTTTTCTGTACAGTGAATAGTAGGGCTGAAGTTGAGTTCTTCAGAGAACGTGTCTTAAAAAAATTCACAATTCTTAAAACTCTTTTCTTACTAAAAAACTAAATAATTCACTTGAAAAACCGTTGTGTTGGCTTTTTCTCATTCAGTAAAAAATTTCAAAAAGAAATCCGTCGAGCCGGATTCGAACCAGCGACCTAAGGATAACCACTGACTCTACAGTCCTCCGCTCTACCAACTGAGCTATCGACGGCACATTAGCTGTTAGGCAGAGTGTCTATGAAGTCTGTGTCGTGTGGAGACACTAGTTTCTCTCTTATTGAATGTATCAAACACACACGCACACTTGCGCATGGGAAGCAAGAGAGAAAAAAGTCGCAGCCGAGGGAGCACATGGCTTGTCTGGACAGAGAAGAGTGTAATGAAAAAAGTTCAAGAGCGTCAAAATTATATGAAAGTTTTAATTTGAATACTATACTGGAAAATCAAGTTAATACTTCAAAGCATACTTGTAAAATTCCAGGCCGGCCCGCCAAAGCACGGGCCGGGCCTGAGGAAGTTTTCAAGGCCCGGGCCCGGCCCGGAAGGCCCGGTGTCAAAAATTCTGTATTTTTGAGCCAAATTTTGAGCTCTCAATATAATTTTTTTTCATTTTTTTTGTATTACGGATTGTTTGTCTGTCTGATCAAAAAAGATCGAAAAACTCGAAAAAAAATTTTTTGGTCGAAAAAAATCACATAAGGGTCCCCCCTTATGTGTTTTTTGAAAATTTCGAAACTAGTGAAATGACGGGCCGGGCTCGGGCCGGGCCTTCGAAATTCCGAAAAAAGCCCGGCCCGGCCCGTTACAAGTATGCTTCAAAGTGTTGAGTAATTAAAAAAAGAAAGGTTGGGTTGTAAACATGAAAACCATATTATGCAAAAAATACCGTTGGTCGCCATTAAAGGGTTTAAAAGAAAGATAAGTGTACATTAAAAAATACATTAGAAACTGTTTTGAAATAAAAGATAAATCTGAGCACCTTATGAGTTTTGGGCCAAAATGTGCCCAAAAATAAGGTTTCTCCATGTGGGGGAGTGGGGAAATTCGACCAAAATCGACCCTCTCCGATTTTGTTCAAATTCTCACCAGATGTATTAGGTTGGCGGGAAAGTCTTTGTCACTCTGTTTGTTTAATCACTGTTCTCGTATATGGAGGCTGTGTATGATATCGACTCTAGTGAATAACAAGGTGATAAGAACCTTCCATATAAACAAGTCCCCATTTCCTTCCCTGCTCCTCATCTGTAATTGAAACGATATGTTTGTTCCCACTGCTATTCACATCAGACATGTTTTGATTTACCTCTTCCTATCTCACACCACGATGAAGGATTCGGAAACTTTCTTGAAGAATGTGTACAACACACATGCCCCTCACTACAATACTATTCGCAATTGGTTCCATCGTTTCGAAAAAGATGACTTCTCGCTCGATGAAAAGGATCGCTCTGGGAGACCCCGTGAGTTGGATTTGGACAAGCTGAAGCACGCATTGCAATCGGATCCATTTCAATCTAGCCGTGAACTAGCTGTCACATTCGGAGTTCACCATAGCACAGTCCTTGAAGGTTTGAAGTCTCTTGGAATGAGAAAACTTTTTGGTCGATTCATACCTCATCACCTGACTCAAGCCAACCTTGACCGCCGAGTCGACGATTCGATTACTCTTCTCACTCTCCACGCGGGCGATCGATGGCTGGACCGGCTAATAACCGGAGATGAGAAGTGGGTCTTCTACGATAATCACCACAGGAAATCCCAGTGGGTTGGAGAAGGAGAGAGCCCACAGGATGTCCCCAAACCCGGCCTTCATCCGAAAAAAGTTATGCTCTCTGTGTGGTGGGGAGTGGACGGCCCCATCTACTGGGAACTTCTGCCCGAGGGCAAAACAATAACTGGAGACCTCTACACTACTCAACTACGAAACCTCAAGAAAGCAGTCGACCGTTCGGCCCTGAAAGACAAGAAAGTGTACTATCAACATGATAACGCTCGCCCACATGTTTCGAAACAAGTGAAGCAGGAGCTGATGGGATATGGATGGAATGTTCTCCCTCACCCCCCGTATTCTCCTGATCTTGCTCCTTCCGACTATTGGTTATTTGGCGATATGACACGTGCCTTCGAAGGAAGAAGCTTCGATTCCCGTGGAGCGGTCGAAGCGGCACTCAAACAATACTTTGCCTCACGCCCGGCTGGATTCTACCGCAATGGAATCCATAAATTGAGGGAACGTTGGAGACATGTTGTTGATAATGATGGACAATATAATTAATTATTCGGTTATTTTTTCTTTGAGAAATAAACTATTGAAAAAGTGA
>NC_013491.2:17135261-17152946 GCF_000004555.2 Caenorhabditis briggsae
GTGGAATTCTGAAACTTTGCCAGAATACTACACATCATAAATACTACATCTGGTATGAATTCGAACAATATCGGGGAGGGTCGATTTTGGTCGAATTTTTGTTGCCATGTACTCCCCCACATGGTGAATCCTCATTTTTGGGCACACTTTGGCCCAAAACTCGTAGGGGGCTCAGGTTTATCTTTTATCTCAAAACAGTTTCTGATGTATTTTTTAATGTAAAACCTAAATTTTATGTTTAATTTTATAAAATAATGGAGATTTTTTCCAGGACGGTTATTTTTTGGTCCAAAAAATTGCTTTTTTGCAAAAAATAAAAAATTTTCCAGGGAAAATGGAAGAATATAAATATAGTGCCAATACAAAAAATGTTCAAAATAGTGCTCAAAAACGTCTACAATAAAACCTAACCCTTATTTCACTTTTGAAAAAAAATTTTTAGACTCCCCACGACCATATTTTTGCAGGTGTGGGACAAGTCGGGACATACTATATCTCATATACCTTAGAAGTCTATATATGAAAAATAAGCCAGAAAAAACAAGTTTGAATTTTTCTGTACAGCACTGTTTTTGGTTCTGTCGGAGAATGTGTCTTAAACGAAAACACCCTAAAATATTTTTAGAGTCCATTGGTTACTGTAGGACATCGCGATTGAACTCAAATTGCAGTATGATCAACTGATTTTTATGCTTGTGACTTTTATTCTCGTGAGATTTAGCAATTTCCGGGTTGTCTGAACATCCGGATCCCATGACTGAGCATCCGGATTCAATATGGATTCCGTATTGAATGCACTTTTTTAGCAATTTTTCCTCAGAACCGCTGGAGATAAAAACTTTTGGAAAACGACGACGGATTTTCCAAGACTTTTCATTTGATAAATCAGTGCTTGAAACGCAACTCCTCCGGCTTCTCCAGATCCAAATTTTCCACACGAGGAATAATTGAAGTTTCAGAATTTCTTTAAGTTTTTTTTTGTGAAATACTTCTTAATTAATAGCCCTCCCTTTTTTGTGAGTTTGGTATTTCACAAAACAATTATTTTTGTAATGTTTGAAAAAGACAATAAAAAATAGAAAATCCCGTTACTTTAAAAACTTGAGAAAAACAACACGTGTGGTGTAAGAAAACCCAAACTTTTTCTTCATCTTTCAAGACTCGGCAATAGACTTTTTTCTGTGGAACTCAAGAGTTCTTTTTTTTCTTGACTATGCAGCAGTGAGGAACCTCACATAACGTTCGACGTGTCGTGAAGAAAACGGCAGATGTTAAGTCTGAGGAGGTATATCAACTGAAGCCAACTGGCTGTTCGCAAAATCCTTGTCCTTTTTATTTAGTTCTCAAATCTCACGTTCATTTCAACTATACTTTTTTCCTGTTCTCTTTTTGTGAGTGAGCTTTATTTTGCATTTGAATGCCAAAAATATGAAACGTCAAAAGACATCAAAGAGACTGTATATAAAATGAATGGCTTTTTTACTTCATTTACATTCTCCCTCTGCGTTGTTTCTTTTTTTGTCAGTTTTTACAATGTTTGCAGTTTCTGCTTTCATGGGTTTCAACCGCGTTGCTTTTGAAAAAATTCTCAGCTTTTGTGAACACATGCCAAATAGAACCTTGGAAAAGTCAAATTGACTTTTTTACTACTCCTCGCTTTTTGTATTTTATTAATAAGAGCTTCATTTTTTATCATTTTTTATATTTATAAGAGCTTCATTATTTTATTAATAAGAGCTTCCAGAAAAATCATGGATATTCCGAATTTTGACTTCGAAGCTCTCATGGAAAAGGAAGATGAAATGAGTCCGGAAGAAGAAGAAAAACAAAGAAAAGAGGCGATGAAAAAAGAAAAAGAAGAAAGGGAACAGGCGAAGAGTCTAAAAAGGAAAAAAATGGAAGAATCGGAAGAAGAAGAAAGGAAAAGACGCAAGAGAGTCCGTGGTCAGTGTTAGGAAAAAATGAACTAGTAAATCTTGAAAATTGGTTTCAAAACCATAAAATCTGACCGGAAAAGTCATCAAAAGTTACGAAAAATGTTATAAATATTTGTTGGAGAAAAATGAGCAACATTGATAGAAAATTATGAAAATTGACGGAAAACGAAAATAATCTGACTTGAAAATTTTAACAAAGTTTTTGTTGGTTATTGAGTTTTCAGAATTCAAACAAATTCAATTTTGATGATTCTAAAAATCCATAAAATTGGTCTGAAAATTATTTTGAAAATTGATTGAAAAATCAAGAATAATTGATTTAAAACTCTAGGACAATTGGCTGAAAAATTTAGAAAATTTGGTTTGAAAATCTTTTTAAAAAATAGGGTTAAAAGTTTGGAAAAAAACAAAACTCAAAAAAAAAACTTACTGATTATTTTCTTCCAAAAAGAACCATTGAATTTTTAGATTAAAAAAAACAAGTTCTCCAATTTTGAAATAACATTTTTCAGAAGAACTCCGTCCAAAATCTCTGAAAGCTTCTTTGAAACAAGAAGGGTTCTTCCCAGATCCCTCTAAAAAAGATCGATTCGCCAAGATGGTGGACAAAATTGTCGACTATTTTGAAGACGGAAGTGAAGATTTCGTGGAGGAAATGAAGAAAATTGAGAGTTCGTTTATTTTTTGAATTATGAAATATCTAAATTTTCAAACTTCAGTTTCTTGAAATTGAAGAAAATTAGTTTCCGAATTTCTGAATTTTTGATTTTCTGAATTTCTGAATTTCAGAATTTTAGAATTTTTGAATTTCTGAATTTTAGAATTTCAGAACTTCTGAATTTCTGAATTTCTAAATTTCTGAATTTCTGAATTTCTGAATTCCTGAATTTCTGAATTTCTGAACTTCTGAATTTCTGAATTTCTGAATTTCTGAATTTCTGAATTTTAGAATTTAATAGTTTCAGAATTTAAAAATAACAGAATTTTAAAATTTTAGAATTCAATAACTTCTGATTTTAAAATTCCAGAATTTCGGAAAATAAGCAACTCTTCGAAAATCGAAAAAATTGGATTCACTTGAAGATTTTGCCAAACAGGAATTAAGAATCGATTCGAAAATCTGACAGTGCTAGATTTTCGATTTTCCCATTTTCAGACATTTTTCAAATATGAAAATAACAAATTTTTCCGCAAAAAATACATTGAAAAAACTGTGGAATTCGATAGTAAAAATAAAATCGTTTTTAGATTTCAAGGCATTGATGCAATTTCTCTTCGAAAAGCACAAGACATTAGAACTGTGGAAAACGATTGATGAGAAAGTTGAGATTCACGATTGGCTTGATTTTTTTGAAGAAAGTGTGATCAAATCACTACGAAGGATGACAAACATTCCTGAAGAAGTGGACATTGAAATTGGAGAAATATTTGTAAAATTACAAGTCAAAACAATTCGCGTTGCCGTATCCGCGTTTGATGTAAACGCATTTGCGGAAAAAGCAGCAAAAATGAGAGAGCCTTGGCATTTTCATTTTTAAGAATAAAGTCTATTTTTTTCAGTGATGTTTCAAAGAAAATCCCTTGATTTGATTGTAATTCTTTAGATCCGATTCTCTTTATCTAGATTTTTATTTTACTGTACTTTTTTCTTCCGAACCTAATAAACTTGTAGCTGTTTAGAAGACGTGTTCCATTATGTATTTCAGGTATAAAATACTAAACCTCAGAAGATGTCCCACTTGCATCATCAAATACCGGTTATTAGCACTGTCAGACTTGTAAAATTGTAAACTTTGATTTTCAGACAATTCTGGTTCGATAACGCGTTCTTTCAATTGGGGTGAATAAGAAAATTTTTTAAAAAATTTATACAAAATAAATCTTGCGCGCATCACAAACTCATTTAGTGAATGCACTAGTGGTTCTGATCACTTCGCGTTCTCGCTTTATCCATCTCATTATTTTTCTTCTAAAAGGAGTCACAAAGTACACGGAGACCAATGGATCAATGATAGCAGGAAGTGCGGGCACAAGAGTCAAATGAAATTCCAGAAATAACACTTCTCTTCCGGTGATTAAGCAATAATAGTAAAGCGTATAAATCGGGACGTAGAAAATATATGGCAACGAACATTGAACGGATAGTCCCTGGAAAATGTTTTTTTGTGGGCAAAATAAAAATAAATTAATTACCATGATAAAACTTTTGTACAAGTTTTGCCGAGGAGCTGACATGTTTTCAAGTTGGAGGTAAATTTGACTCAACGTTTTTCTGAACTGGTTTTATTTTCAAACAAACCAAAACGGTTAATGCGCCAACTTTGTACCCGCATATCTCTATTTAGATATCAAAGAACGGTCAAATGATCTAATTTTTATCATATTATTAGAAATGTTTTGCCAGTTGACCACGTTTTGATACCGGTTACACAAACCAAGATATTTAGGCTCAAAGTTGGATGTTCAAGTGACCTTCTATTAGAGTGCATACGGTAATTTTTGACTCACTTTCTACAGTAATAACACATAATTGGTATCACTATTATACAAGATGTGAATATCATAAGATTCAATGTGTTTGGCCATTTTGAGAAACTCAGAGAGGCAATCGCTAGATAATCTGCATTAGCGTAAAGAAAATAATTGAGTAGATGAAGTTGTTCCTCAGATTCCCAGCTCAAAGTTTGGGTTTTAATAATGATAATTACGAGGATCTGAAAGTTTCAATCTGTTTTCAGCTTAACAAGGCAACCTCAACACCTCGTGAATTCAGATTTTGATGAAAATGAATTGCTTGTTAGTGCAAAAAACAATTTTCAAAGACGATTTTCTCAAGTTCTATGACATTTTAGAACCAGAAATGTTGAGAAAATCGTCTTCGAAAATCGCTTTTTTACACTGAAAAGGCGATTTTTGATACTGAAACTAACATAAATCGGCTGCAACTGGCGAGTCGATTCTAATATTTTTAGAAGTGTTTAGAGAGTTTATTGTTAACCTTTCCCAAAATTTTCACCAAAATTTACAAGGTGTGGAGTTTTCCTTGTAAAATCAAAAATTAAGTACCAAAGACAAGAAGAAAGGGCAGAAAAACATTGCATAAGTCTTGATTATTTCCAATTTAGTCAATTGAACCCCTTTCACCATTCTATATTTCAAATAAAACGTTCCATAGATTGTGAGTCCACTTGCCATCGCACTCATCTGTGAAAACCCATTATTGGATACTTAAAACACCCGCTCACCTGCTCTGTTTGATAGAAACAATAACAAATCCAAGGCTCAAAATGTCTACACACGCCATAGCTCCACATCTCAATTGGTTTTTTTGTAGTGACAAATCTAACTTGAACGAAGAATGCAGAAAATGCTAGAATGATTTGAAAAATACAAGTCAGCCCAAGAATAATTCTTAGCATGTGAATGCTTTTTGGGGAGTGTTTAATGATAAGGAACATTAGAAATAATTGAGCAATTAGGGTTATTACAAAAAATATTGGATAGAAAATTGATAGAATTGTTTTATACTCTTCAGCCAACATTTTTGTTATATACTGATGAAATAATGATGAGATACTGATAAGCAACGTATAGTGAGAATGACAAAAATCTTATGAGAAGAGGATAATGCTCATTGAATTGGAAACACGTATGCTTTTCGTATCTGCGAATTTCGAAGAATTCAGCTTCTACGAACCAAAGCATAATATGTGATTTTAGTGGTGGTTGTTTTTGCTCATGCTTGGTTTTATTAATAAAAATAGAATACATTTGTGGAGTGGGAAGAAATTGAATTGGGGAGAGGGGGAGAGAGGGAAGAAAGTCTACTGGACATTTTAATAAAAATTGGAAGTTGGCAGGAAAGAAAAAACGTTAAATTTTGAATAATAAATGAAACACTACAAGGGGAGATGAAGGGTTAGGGTGGAAATGGGGTTGTTTGAGAAGACACGTGAACTCTCACTGATTGATATTTACTCAAAATAAAATGTTGGATTGCTCAGGAATAAACTATCCGGAACAATCAAAATTCTTATGAGCAATCTAGTGTGAGTGGGGAAAGAAGGAAAGGAAGAAAAAGAAAAAAAATTGTCAAAGTATTTCAATCAATCATTTGCTTTGAAATTGGCACAAAAGTACCACAGGGATGTTCGGAACGGAATTGGAAAATTTCAAAAAATTCCAAAAATTACGAAATTCCAAAAACGGAATATTCTGAGATTCCAACATTCTGATATTTTCAAAATTGAATAATTTCGAAATTGCAAAATTTTCAAAACCGAATTATTCTAAGATTCCAAAAATTCCAAAAAATTTCAAAATCAGAATATTCTGAAACTCAGAAATTTTCAAATCGAAAAATTTTTGAAACCCCAAATTTTTAAAAACGTAGTATTCCGAGATTTCAAAAATTCGAAAATTACCATATCGGAATATTCCAAAATTCCAAAAGTTTGAGAATTTGGAATATACGAAAATTTTCAAAATTTTAAAATTAGAATAATGCGAGATTCCAAAATTTCGAAATTTTTACAATGGGAATATTCCGAATCTTCAAAAATTCTGAAATTTTCGAAATCGGAAATTTCCGAAATTTCGAAATTCAAAAAATCAGAAAAACCGAAAATCTGAAATTTTCAAAATCGGAATACTTTGAATTTTTAAAAATTACGAAATTTTTAAAATCGTAACATTCCGAGATTCCAAAACTAGAAATTTTCAAATTTAGAATATTCCGTAATTTTCAAAGTTGGAACACTCCTAAATTCCGGAATTTTCAAAATTTTTATTCTGAAATTCCGAAGTAACGAAATTCCGATATTTCGAAAATCGGAATTTCGGCATTCCGAAAAGTTCCGAACATGCCATTCCGCAGGTGGCTGTAAAAATTGCAATAAAATCTCACTCAAGTCAAATTCCTCATTCATCACTTTTTAAGAAGATGAATCTGAGAAGCACTCGAAATAAAATTGATGACATCAAAATGGGACAGCGGAATCTAAAAAACACGAACATCAAACATTTAAGTGAAAGATCTTGTGACACTCATAAGATTGTTCGAGTTAACCACTCTCGGCTTTCTGAGTCCAACCCAAGTCAGGATTCTATTCCGGAACGGGACCATGAAGGTCAACGTGAGGAATGGGTCAATGAGAGCTGGAGTGGTTGGCATTAGGTAGATTCCGTACTGTTGGAAGAGCATTTCGGTTCCTAGAATTATATTAGTCATCCAAATCTTCGAAATTCAATGATTAACAAACCTGTGAGGACACAATGAACGTAGAGAACAAAGGTCGGGAAGTAAGTGAGAACCGGGAGCAACGATTGGAGGCAGAGACCCTGAAAATATTTATACTAAGAATCCCTCTCCTCCTTTTTTATATGTTTGAACTCTGGAACTCACGGCAATGAAGGAACGATGTTCCGCTTTTCCAGTTTTCGAAAGAACGTGACGGTTGAGCAAGAACAGAGTGCGCCTGAAAATATGAAAACAACGTGAAAAACTGAAAAATTCTGCAAACGAACGCTGCGATGAAGAAACTAGCAATAGGGTACACAAAAACTGCTCCGACCATGATGATGAAATTAATCAGGCTGACAGTTTGAAGTCGAAGAGTTCCAGTTACAGAATAGAGAGACACATCAATGTTTCGGAGAGCAAGAGCTTGTTGAATTTCCGCTGGAAGTGCCGCAGTGATAACCAAGTAAACTTCGAGACCCTGAAATAGAATAAAACTGCCGTAAATGCTTTCATAGAAAACGCTCTTTGTTTTTTTTTTGTTTTTTTAACTTGTTTTTTTTTCACTGACTTGAAATTAATACTGCAATGTTGATGGATGATCATGCAATCTCATACCTTGATTGATTTGAATTTCGAATAAATCGTGAAAGAAAAAAGAAAACATTCAAGTGAAGTTAGAAGAAATGTCGAAAAACGAAAAGAAAAGAGAAGAGAAAAAAATTGGATAATTTTTTTCAGAAATTCACAAAATTTTGTCCAAAAAAATGATTGCATATGTGAACATAATTTTGTTCAAAAAAGAACTGAAACTCTATAAAAACCCATAATCAGTACTGCTCAATAAATTATCCAAAAAAATATTTTTCAGTTGATTTTCCACCCTTTTGACCATTTGCAGAAGTATGGAACTGGGTTGTCAAGTTTCCAATCAATTAAAAAACTTAGGAGAGTTTTAAACAGACTTAGACTAAAAAATTAGATTCACAGAATTTTTCGAAAATTCCTTGTTTTTCAAATATTTGCTGGTTTCTGAAAGACACATTTTTTTTTTCGTTTTATATCAAAAACCTGAAAGAATGCAGGAATCCAACCAGCTAGAAAGCCAGGATTTTTCAAAGTTTTCGAATGCAAAGTTTTCAATATAGGTATGTTTTCTAAACTTCAAAATTTTCAAAGTGGTCTAAAGTTTGAGAGCCGAGCTCCAGTCTCCTGAGAATAGTCAAAATTTCCGAAAATCGACTAAAAATATGTTTTTGTGTATTAAATCAACCGGTACTCTAGTTTCAAACATTAGGGTTTTTTGCGAAGTTCATAAGCGGGCAAATATTTTTTACCAAAGCTAAAATTCCAACTAACTCCCTTGTTTTTCAACTATTCCCTCTTACCAGAACCTTTCCCTAACTCACCCCAGAGAAAACGACTGGAATATGAAAGATGCAAAAAGCGATGAACATCGGCCACTTCTTGGCAAACATTGCATTAACAGTCATCAACTTGAAGAAGAGGGTGACAATGATCGTCATTCCGCTCATGAACATGAAGAATTGCCAGGCCTGATGAAGAGTATACGTGTAGATTGCTTTGACAAATCGAAGTGGTCCATAGACGCGCACCTCCACTGGAACGTGAGATGAAATCATCCGAAATTGGCAGGACATTGTGATGAAGAGAAGAATGAGTTGACAAATCGATGTGTGAGCGAGCATGATCCGAAATGGGGCCGACATCTTTCCAGCAAAGAATATGATGAAATACAGGACGATGAATTGCATGATCAGTGTAGCAAAGAAGAAGGCTGGACAGTAAATGTCCAGAAAGTCTCGATAGTCCTGCTCCAACGACGACATTCTTCCAGAATGGAAGGGAATGTGCGACGGAAAGGTGTTGGATATGGACTGACTGAGTTTGGGAGAAAGCTTTTAGGTTTATATAACCTCCGAAAAGCCGATTCACTTGATTGAATTTGAAGTAACAGGAAAAACGGTGCAGAAAAATGTGACTTTGGCGCAATTTAGTTTTTCGGCCTGTTTTTTGCTTGTTGCGCACGCAATATCCAGGAAGTTGGAGTACAGAAAAAAGAGTTTTATTGGGTCATGGGATAGAGTCTTTGATCTCGACTACAAATCCTTTGTGTAGTATGGAATAGTATAGTAAAGAAATATCAGAAAAATACTAATGTTAATATGGTTGAATAAGTTTTGGCTCTTTTTCTTTTCAGATAATGATGAACTCAGTCACAGATGGGTGGCGTTGCCGCAGAGATGGTGTGCAGTTGTAGGAAATAAAAAGATTCGGAATCCCGAGATGTTTCTGTTGAATTTCAGAAATGTTGGTTCAATGATATAGATATATGATTCGAGAAAAAAAAGAAAAAATCAGAAAGACAGATCCCACGCCCTCTGTGAATTATTGGATAATTACTTTTGGAATCATTTTTTCTCATTTAAAGTTAAATAATTGTCCGTGGGTACTGCATCAAAGTTCGCTGAAGGTCAAACAACATCAAACCAGCGTAGATCGGAAAAAGAAGTTTAGGCTCATAGCGGGACAAGGATGTTCCGATTGGCTTTTTCGGAACTATTCGGAATGTTGAATTTTTTTGGAATTGATTTTAAAATCTTCGAAACGTGAAATTTTCCGAATAATCCAATTTTCGAAAAATCTCGGAATTTCGAAATCTCGAAAGATCCAAGTTTCAAAAATTTAGGAATTTCGGACTCTCGGATTATTCTCATTCTGAAATTTTTAGGAATATTGGAATATAGGAATATTCCAATTTTTACCATTTCATGAGTATTGGAATTAGCAAAATCCCATGTCCCCATAACAAAAGCAAGAAAAATTAGAAAACTTTTTTTGGAAACGCGAAAAATAAAAATAGTAACTCTTCTTGAGACCCACAAGGAAACGTTTCGCGTGCGACTGTGGCATACCGTATTCCAAAAAACTCTAATTAAGAAAAAAACAGCTGTGGAAAAAATCCAATGAGAATTTGATTCCGAAAAAAAGCTTCGGAAATACTCCGATTTTTCAAAAATTTCAATCCGAATCGGTAATAAATTTTGGAATTTTAGAATTTCTGAATTCCGTTCAGAACATCCCTGTAAAGCGAAAACGACAGAACGAGCTGAAGAATTACTAGTCATTTTGTCTGTTGAATGTCTGTTTTTATCTGTTTCATCATCAAGAGAAGTTGTTTCAATCATACTTGTAATGGGCCGGACCGGGCTTTTTCCGGAATTTCGGAGGTCCGGCCCGGTCCGGCGGGCCTGTCATTTCACTAGTTTCGAAATTTTCAAAAAATACATAAGGGGGGACCCTTATGTGATTTTTTTCGACCAAAAAATTTTTTTTCGAGTTTTTTCGATCTTTTTTGATCAGACAGACAAACAATCCGAAATACGAAAAAAAATGGAAAAAATTATATTGAGAGCGCTTGGCTCAAAAATACAGAATTTTGACACCGGGCCCGGGCCTTGAAAATTTCCTCAGGCCCGGCCCGGAATTTTACATGTATGGTTTCAATCATTTATTGAATGATTTATTTAAAAGTTCAAACATCAATAAAAATTTCAACATATTTATTAGCTTCTGTTTGAGTCGCTGATTCTGCAATGACGAGGACAGGAACCGGTGTTCGGCTCGATTACGGGGTCAATTTCGATTGGTTCCGGACAGCAGCCCGTTCTTTGGACCTTTATCCTTTGTAGGGAAGATAAACCGGAGCCAAAGGTAGATACAGTGTCGTTGAAGAGGCTGATGTTGATGCTACATCAATTGCGGAGTAACTGAAATTTTGAGTTGATTGAGAATCACTACAGTGCGCGTCATAATTATAGAAAACCCCTCCCAAATGAGTGTTCTGGAAAATCCAAGAAAGATAGCTGAATTCTGTCATTGAAGTTAGATTCAGCATGTAGAAAAACTTACGTCTACAAATGTTCAAGCCAATTGAGCCATTTTTGAGCTCACAGGGCGCAAAATTCACTTTTTACGCCGCGTCATAATTATAGGACCCCCCTGGAAAATGAAAAATATCAAATTTTTTAGAGAAAAAAATTGAAATTTTTTCGTTGGAAATAGTTAAATTAGTCTTGAAATAGCCTGTTCTAACGTTTTACACAATTTTTGATTACTCTAATCGAGTTTCAGAAAAATTTATTTCAGACATTTTCGGGATTTTTAAGGTTTTTGGAATAAATCGTGAATAACTTTGCTCCTAGGTGAAATGTTTTGCTGAAATATACAGGGAGCATTTTGACAATGCTCATGATCATGTTCTAAGTGTTCAACGCATCTCTGAGCTCCGGCAGCTCAGAATTGAGCTCACGTTTTGAACTCAAAAAGTATACCCAACTGAAAAATTTTCAAAGCTGTAAAAAATGTTCGGAAGATGTTCTGAGTTATCAAAATTGCTATTAAAATTAATTACTTGCACAGAAGAATAATTTTTAAACCTTTGGAACATTTTTTACAGCTTCGAAAATGTTTCAGTTGGGTATACTTTTTTCAATTCAAAGCGCGAGCTCAATGTTGAGCTGCCGGAGCTCAGATATGCGTTGAACACTTACAACACGATTATGTGCATTGTTAAAATGTTCCCTGCAAATTTCAGGGAAAAATTTCCCCTAGCAGCAAAGTTATTCACGATTTATTCCAAAACCCATAAAATCCCGAAAATGTCTGAAAATAAATTTTTCTGAAACTCGATTAGAGTAATCAAAATTTGTGTAAAACGTCAGAATAGGCTATTTCAAGACTAATTTAACTATTTCCAACAAAAATATTTCAATTTTTTCTCAAAAAAAACTTGAGGTTTTTCATTTTCCAGGGGGGTCCTATAATTATGACGCGGCCTAAAAAGTGAATTTTGAGTCCTCTGAGCTCAAAAATGGCTCAATTGCTTTGAAAATTTGTAGACGTAGGTTTTTCTACACGCTGAATCTAACTGCGATGACAGAATTCAGCTGTCTTTCTTGATTTTAACACTCATTTGGGAAGGGGGTCCTAATGACGCGCACTGTAACGACGCGCACTGTAAGTGACGACTTTTAAAGTTTTGTCTGAAATTGTTGGATTTTTCAGTTTTCCAGGATGCTTGAAACTTATTTTTCCTTCAGTTTAATAGAGCAAATTTGTTTCAGCTTTTCATATTCTCCTTCGTCGAGAAGATGGTGTGCATTTTTTGCTTCTTTGTACAGTTCTTTATGACGTTATCTCCATCTTCGTACATCATTTTCGGCAACTCGAAAATCTCTCAAACGTCTTCTGAATCCGACTTCTGCCTTTTTTCGAATTTATCATTACCCGCCTCTAACTCAGCCCACAAACTTTCTCAAAATATTTTATCCATGGCTTCTGAATGTGGAACGTCATTTTCGAGATTTTGCCTTCTATGATGTCGACGTCGGGAATTTTGACGCCGTCAATCTCGATACCTATTTCTTTGTGATGTGGATATGGACGGAATTTGATTGGAGATTTCTGGAAAAAGAAAAATGTAGACGTCTTATTTTTTCATAAACTTTCGACTAATTTTAACAAAGGTGTTATTCTAACAAGGTACAGAAGTCCTAATAATTGATTTTTCTGAATTTTGACGCTCAAAACGGAAATGTGACAAAAACTTAGACTTGAAGGTTAAAAATTGTCAAAAATCATTTTTAATCGTTTTTCATTTTTATTGCAATTTTTTCTATGTATCCAACGCATTCGCTCTTTTTGGTCGCCCTACGCATTTCAAAACAGTAATCTAGATCAATCTAGACAGGGACTGAGAGAACAAATTTTGCTATGTAATAGATTCTTTGCGTCATCATCACTTACTTAGGACGGAAGGAAGATTTATAACGTATTGGTTTTCCTGGTTCACCATTTATTTTGTTGTCATTTTGAGATAAAATGGGAGATTACGGAGACTATGACGGAATCAGAATGTGAAATCTACGCAAATACCTTATTTGCGTTATTTTTCACTAGAGGAATACGCTTTGCTATTATTATGGGGCAAAACGGAGAAGAAAAATTTTTAATTTTAAATTGTACAGTGATATGATTCTTCAAATTAGGTTTGTCTTGACATCGTCTTTTTCAAGTTTAGAATTTTTTTTTGAAAAAATTTTCTGGCTATTACAATATTTGTTATTTTTTCACTCCCAGAAATGCTGGATCTATACTAATGAATATTTGTTGAATTTTCGAATTTGTCAGGAACAGTTGAATCACATTAAAGTCTTCGTTCCCTATTTTCCTTACTGTTTTTGATAATGTACTAAACCGCAGGAATGTTATTATGTATCTGTTGATACTTCTTCACTAACCTTGAACGCGAATCGATAAAATAGAATAGATAGTAAGAAATACCAGAAAAATCAAAACAAATAAATTAGACGTCCATTCAGTCAGGTCGTCATAGAGAAAGACTGAAGAAAACGAAGTCTGATGGCCGACGGTCACATCATTCTCCGCCCACTTTTAAATGATCATCTAGTTGAAAAGGGTAAAGAAACCCTACATGATAGATTAATAGAAATTGCAAAAGATAGATCAACGGAAATTAAAAGAGAGATTAACGGGAAAGAGAGATTAACCGTGAACGAAAGAGAGATAAACGAAAATCCCACAATTTTAAAGAATTGCGAACGAGGAAACACTACATGTTTAATGAAAGATTAACGGTTACAATAGATTACAAAAGAAACATTAAAGGAAATTAAAATAGAGATTAACGGGAATTAAAAAATATTAACGAAATTTGCGAGATTTAAAAACGTGTTGGGGAGGAAACAATATTCTTCGTTAGGAGGTGAACCAAGAAGATGAAGCAACAAAATTTCCGGGAAAATCGAAGAATTAGAAATGCAGCAATCCCATAAAATAAGAAAAATTTTTCAAGGCATTTCAAAATTACAGGAAAATTTCAACATTTCAAGAAAGTTTTGAATTTTAAACGCGTTTAGAAATTGCAGAAAATTTTTAAAATTTAGAAAATTAGAAAGAATTCAAACCTGAAAGATAATTTAGAACAAAAAATATTTTGTAGTGATCGCTTTCATCATTTATTTAAACTCGAGAACATTCTGGTAATTTCAAACATTGCATGAATTCCAACAATTTCGAAAAATTGTTACGTTTTAAGTATTTAAAAAAAATGAAGAAGTTCCGCATAGAGCAAAAGACTCGATCCGTTCTGAATTCCGAAAATTCCGAAAATTCCGAAAATTTCTGAAATTTACAGAAAGTTTTTTTAGAAAGTTTCATAATTGGAATATTCGGAAATTTCTTTAGTTTTTTGATTTTTCGGAATTTTCCAACATTTTTTCGAGTTTTCGTAACTTTCGTTTTTTTCAGAATATCAGACTTTTCGAAATTTCAGAAAATTACGGCTATCGCTTTACATTTCAAGATATTAGGTTGGCGGGAAAGTCTTTGTCACTCTGTTTGTTTAATCACTGTTCTCGTATATGGAGGCTGTGTATGATATCGACTTTAGTGAATAACAAGGTGATAAGAACCTTCCATATAAACAAGTCCCCATCTCCTTCCCTGCTCCTCATCTGTAATTGAAACGATATGTTTGTTCCCACTGCTATTCACATCAGACATGTTTTGATTTACCTCTTCCTATCTCACACCACGATGAAGGATTCGGAAACTTTCTTGAAGAATGTGTACAACACACATGCCCCTCACTACAATACTATTCGCAATTGGTTCCATCGTTTCGAAAAAGATGACTTCTCGCTCGATGAAAAGGATCGCTCTGGGAGACCCCGTGAGTTGGATTTGGACAAGCTGAAGCACGCATTGCAATCGGATCCATTTCAATCTAGCCGTGAACTAGCTGTCACATTCGGAGTTCACCATAGCACAGTCCTTGAAGGTTTGAAGTCTCTTGGAATGAGAAAACTTTTTGGTCGATTCATACCTCATCACCTGACTCAAGCCAACCTTGACCGCCGAGTCGACGATTCGATTACTCTTCTCACTCTCCACGCGGGCGATCGATGGCTGGACCGGCTAATAACCGGAGATGAGAAGTGGGTCTTCTACGATAATCACCACAGGAAATCCCAGTGGGTTGGAGAAGGAGAGAGCCCACAGGATGTCCCCAAACCCGACCTTCATCCGAAAAAAGTTATGCTCTCTGTGTGGTGGGGAGTGGACGGCCCCATCTACTGGGAACTTCTGCCCGAGGGCAAAACAATAACTGGAGACCTCTACACTACTCAACTACGAAACCTCAAGAAAGCAGTCGACCGTTCGGCCCTGAAAGACAAGAAAGTGTACTATCAACATGATAACGCTCGCCCACATGTTTCGAAACAAGTGAAGCAGGAGCTGATGGGATATGGATGGAATGTTCTCCCTCACCCCCCGTATTCTCCTGATCTTGCTCCTTCCGACTATTGGTTATTTGGCGATATGACACGTGCCTTCGAAGGAAGAAGCTTCGATTCCCGTGGAGCGGTCGAAGCGGCACTCAAACAATACTTTGCCTCACGCCCGGCTGGATTCTACCGCAATGGAATCCATAAATTGAGGGAACGTTGGAGACATGTTGTTGATAATGATGGACAATATAATTAATTATTCGGTTATTTTTTCTTTGAGAAATAAACTATTGAAAAAGTGACAAAGACTTTCCCGCCAACCTAATATTCTTGTGAAAGTATAGAGGCGTCATTTTATGAATAAATGAGAGTACGAAACTCTGCAAAACATCCAAATACAGTACGAGTCAATGAGATTACAAATACGCTTTTTCATGTCAGTTGGTTTTGACAATTTTCAAGAATCTGGAGCTCGGCTTTCAAATGTCCGAAAGCTTTGAAAATTGTGAAGGGTAGACTTTGATTCGATTAGTACAAAAACTGGCCAGGAATGGTTGTCTTTCAGAAATGGGCGAATAGCTGAAAAATTAGGAATTTTCAGAAATTCTGTGAATTCAAAGGTTAAAATGAGAATGTTAGATTAGATATGAACTTTTCGATTTAAATGAAAAAGAAATCGTAGTTTTTATCTAAAATTATTTTTCTAAAACCTTTGAATTCTAAAACGTGAGGTTCTCGTTTCACCGGAACAACTATGGCCCTTCTCTTTTTCCCAACTTCCTGTAGCAAAAAAAGATACGAGAAAAATTTATTAGATGAGTAATAACAAAGTAGAAATAAAAATTAATACAAAACAGGTGAATCATCAGCATTAAAATAAGGATTTTTACAGTATGGGCACAAAGCTTCACTCTCAACAAAATTTAAGATACATTTCGCGTGATAGCTTAGGCACATATCTCATTTGGATAGGTCCTTTTAAAAAAATTAAAAATTTTTGCATAACAAACTGCACATTCTCCTTCTTCAAATGTCGCCTTCTTCTTTTCATTCCTCTCAGCATCTATGAACCTCTGCAAAAGATCTCGATCGGCTGACACTCTTCAGTGCTTTGGTTTTGCTGGAAATAAGAAGGATTACAGAATAAGAAGCTTGAAACGGTACTGTACCTGGACTTTGTATGTATTATATCGGTACATTGTCACCGAAGCATCGTAGAGATCTTCCTCCTGAACGACGCTTCGGAATATGTGATCCCTTCAAAAAGAGAATTGGTACGGTTGCAGGAATACTCATCAGTATTGTTGCTGTTTCTGTGGTAAATCTTGAAGAAGCGTAGCAATTTTTGATCTAACCACTCGATTCCAGACCTGTGAAGTCTTCTTAATTTTCATGCAATCATGGCCTGCAGATATCCGAGAACATTACTACATTCTCAACCAAAATCTCACCGATTATGCAAATGTAGGATTTGTGGATCTATCCGTTTTGCCGAGCGCTATCAATTATGTTATCATTAACACTTTAGTGTTAGGCATCCCAATTACGGCAGAATTTCTCAGAAGGTAAGATTTGATAAACGGCTATTCACATTCATGAACGTTTTTTTTTTTGAAGAAAAGTGTCTTCGAAAATCACGTCAACAATTGACACTATTTCGGAGTCTAAACGATCTCAAACTCGTACATTTTTGAAAGTAAGAATTCACAAATCTCACTGAATTGTCATTTCTGAAATTTTAGGGTCTCACCATCCAAGTAGTCCTACCCTTGTTTCTGTATGTTCCGGTGTTCTTGTGCCAACTCTACACAACCATTGCAAGTGAGTTCTAAAAGATCCAACAAAACTATGCGACTATGGAAACTGACCATTTTTGCTAATTTTTCGTATAACGAACCTTCATAAATTGAAGAACTTTTTCTTTTTCACTTTTTCATTTCGCACTCACTATAAAATAGAGTCGTTGATAGGGGCCAGATAGGAAAACGTTTGGGGGACAGTTTGGGGGACAAAATCGCGCCACGCTTATGTAGACCATCGGTCGGAAGTCGCCTTTGCGCCTCAGTAGCTCACCCGGTAGCGGCGCTGTACCCCTGAGCTTTTCTTTTATGTCTGACCTCCTTTAAGTGTATTTTGTAGGAAAATTCTGTATTTCATATTTTTATCAAGCATA
>NC_013491.2:17152956-17176506 GCF_000004555.2 Caenorhabditis briggsae
TCAAACGTCTTCTGAATCCGACTTCTGCCTTTTTTCGAATTTATCATTACCCGCCTCTAACTCAGCCCACAAACTTTCTCAAAATATTTTATCCATGGCTTCTGAATGTGGAACGTCATTTTACGAGATTTTGCCTTCTATGATGTCGACGTCAGGAATTTTGACGCCGTCAATCTCGATACCTATTTCTTTGTGATGTGGATATGGACGGAATTTGATTGGAGATTTCTGGAAAAAGAAAAATGTAGACGTCTTATTTTTTCATAAACTTTCGACTAATTTTAACAAAAGTGTTATTCTAACAAGGTACAGAAGTCCTAATAATTGATTTTTCTGAATTTTGACGCTCAAAACGGAAATGTGACAAAAACTTAGACTTGAAGGTTAAAAATTGTCAAAAATCATTTTTAATCGTTTTTCATTTTTATTGCAATTTTTTCTATGTATCCAACGCATTCGCTCTTTTTGGTCGCCCTACGCATTTCAAAACAGTAATCTAGATCAATCTAGACAGGGACTGAGAGAACAAATTTTGCTATGTAATAAATTCTTTGCGTCATCATCACTTACTTATGACGGAAGGAAGATTTATAACGTATTGGTTTTCCTGGTTCACCATTTATTTTGTTGTCATTTTGAGATAAAATGGGTATATTACGGAGACTATGACGGAATCAGAATGTGAAATCTACTCAAATACCTTATTTGCGTTATTTTTCACTAGAGGAATACGCTTTGCTATTATTATGGGGCAAAACGGAGAAGAAAAATTTTTAATTTTAAATTGTACAGTGATATGATTCTTCAAATTAGGTTTGTCTTGACATCGTCTTTTTCAAGTTTAGAATTTTTTTTTGAAAAAATTTTCTGGCTATTACAATATTTGTTATTTTTTCACTCCCAGAAATGCTGGATCTATACTAATGAATATTTGTTGAATTTTCGAATTTGTCAGGAACAGTTGAATCACATTAAAGTCTTCGTTCCCTATTTTCCTTACTGTTTTTGATAATGTACTAAACCGCAGGAATGTTATTATGTATCTGTTGATACTTCTTCACTAACCTTGAACGCGAATCGATAAAATAGAATAGATAGTAAGAAATACCAGAAAAATCAAAACAAATAAATTAGACGTCCATTCAGTCAGGTCGTCATAGAGAAAGACTGAAGAAAACGAAGTCTGATGGCCGACGGTCACATCATTCTCCGCCCACTTTTAAATGATCATCTAGTTGAAAAGGGTAAAGAAACCCTACATGATAGATTAATAGAAATTGCAAAAGATAGATCAACGGAAATTAAAAGAGAGATTAACGGGAAAGAGAGATTAACCGTGAACGAAAGAGAGATAAACGAAAATCCCACAATTTTAAAGAATTGCGAACGAGGAAACACTACATGTTTAATGAAAGATTAACGGTTACAATAGATTACAAAAGAAACATTAAAGGAAATTAAAATAGAGATTAACGGGAATTAAAAAATATTAACGAAATTTGCGAGATTTAAAAACGTGTTGGGGAGGAAACAATATTCTTCGTTAGGAGGTGAACCAAGAAGATGAAGCAACAAAATTTCCGGGAAAATCGAAGAATTAGAAATGCAGCAATCCCATAAAATAAGAAAAATTTTTCAAGGCATTTCAAAATTACAGGAAAATTTCAACATTTCAAGAAAGTTTTGAATTTTAAACGCGTTTAGAAATTGCAGAAAATTTTTAAAATTTAGAAAATTAGAAAGAATTCAAACCTGAAAGATAATTTAGAACAAAAAATATTTTGTAGTGATCGCTTTCATCATTTATTTAAACTCGAGAACATTCTGGTAATTTCAAACATTGCATGAATTCCAACAATTTCGAAAAATTGTTACGTTTTAAGTATTTAAAAAAAATGAAGAAGTTCCGCATAGAGCAAAAGACTCGATCCGTTCTGAATTCCGAAAATTCCGAAAATTCCGAAAATTTCTGAAATTTACAGAAAGTTTTTTTAGAAAGTTTCATAATTGGAATATTCGGAAATTTCTTTAGTTTTTTGATTTTTCGGAATTTTCCAACATTTTTTCGAGTTTTCGTAACTTTCGTTTTTTTCAGAATATCAGACTTTTCGAAATTTCAGAAAATTACGGCTATCGCTTTACATTTCAAGATATTAGGTTGGCGGGAAAGTCTTTGTCACTCTGTTTGTTTAATCACTGTTCTCGTATATGGAGGCTGTGTATGATATCGACTTTAGTGAATAACAAGGTGATAAGAACCTTCCATATAAACAAGTCCCCATCTCCTTCCCTGCTCCTCATCTGTAATTGAAACGATATGTTTGTTCCCACTGCTATTCACATCAGACATGTTTTGATTTACCTCTTCCTATCTCACACCACGATGAAGGATTCGGAAACTTTCTTGAAGAATGTGTACAACACACATGCCCCTCACTACAATACTATTCGCAATTGGTTCCATCGTTTCGAAAAAGATGACTTCTCGCTCGATGAAAAGGATCGCTCTGGGAGACCCCGTGAGTTGGATTTGGACAAGCGAAGCACGCATTGCAATCGGATCCATTTCAATCTAGCCGTGAACTAGCTGTCACATTCGGAGTTCACCATAGCACAGTCCTTGAAGGTTTGAAGTCTCTTGGAATGAGAAAACTTTTTGGTCGATTCATACCTCATCACCTGACTCAAGCCAACCTTGACCGCCGAGTCGACGATTCGATTACTCTTCTCACTCTCCACGCGGGCGATCGATGGCTGGACCGGCTAATAACCGGAGATGAGAAGTGGGTCTTCTACGATAATCACCACAGGAAATCCCAGTGGGTTGGAGAAGGAGAGAGCCCACAGGATGTCCCCAAACCCGACCTTCATCCGAAAAAAGTTATGCTCTCTGTGTGGTGGGGAGTGGACGGCCCCATCTACTGGGAACTTCTGCCCGAGGGCAAAACAATAACTGGAGACCTCTACACTACTCAACTACGAAACCTCAAGAAAGCAGTCGACCGTTCGGCCCTGAAAGACAAGAAAGTGTACTATCAACATGATAACGCTCGCCCACATGTTTCGAAACAAGTGAAGCAGGAGCTGATGGGATATGGATGGAATGTTCTCCCTCACCCCCCGTATTCTCCTGATCTTGCTCCTTCCGACTATTGGTTATTTGGCGATATGACACGTGCCTTCGAAGGAAGAAGCTTCAATTCCCGTGGAGCGGTCGAAGCGGCACTCAAACAATACTTTGCCTCACGCCCGGCTGGATTCTACCGCAATGGAATCCATAAATTGAGGGAACGTTGGAGACATGTTGTTGATAATGATGGACAATATAATTAATTATTCGGTTATTTTTTCTTTTAGAAATAAACTATTGAAAAAGTGACAAAGACTTTCCCGCCAACCTAATATTCTTGTGAAAGTATAGAGGCGTCATTTTATGAATAAATGAGAGTACGAAACTCTGCAAAACATCCAAATACAGTACGAGTCAATGAGATTACAAATACGCTTTTTCATGTCAGTTGGTTTTGACAATTTTCAAGAATCTGGAGCTCGGCTTTCAAATGTCCGAAAGCTTTGAAAATTGTGAAGGGTAGACTTTGATTCGATTAGTACAAAAACTGGCCAGGAATGGTTGTCTTTCAGAAATGGGCGAATAGCTGAAAAATTAGGAATTTTCAGAAATTCTGTGAATTCAAAGGTTAAAATGAGAATGTTAGATTAGATATGAACTTTTCGATTTAAATGAAAAAGAAATCGTAGTTTTTATCTAAAATTATTTTTCTAAAACCTTTGAATTCTAAAACGTGAGGTTCTCGTTTCACCGGAACAACTATGGCCCTTCTCTTTTTCCCAACTTCCTGTAGCAAAAAAAGATACGAGAAAAATTTATTAGATGAGTAATAACAAAGTAGAAATAAAAATTAATACAAAACAGGTGAATCATCAGCATTAAAATAAGGATTTTTACAGTATGGGCACAAAGCTTCACTCTCAACAAAATTTAAGATACATTTCGCGTGATAGCTTAGGCACATATCTCATTTGGATAGGTCCTTTTAAAAAAATTAAAAATTTTTGCATAACAAACTGCACATTCTCCTTCTTCAAATGTCGCCTTCTTCTTTTCATTCCTCTCAGCATCTATGAACCTCTGCAAAAGATCTCGATCGGCTGACACTCTTCAGTGCTTTGGTTTTGCTGGAAATAAGAAGGATTACAGAATAAGAAGCTTGAAACGGTACTGTACCTGGACTTTGTATGTATTATATCGGTACATTGTCACCGAAGCATCGTAGAGATCTTCCTCCTGAACGACGCTTCGGAATATGTGATCCCTTCAAAAAGAAGAATTGGTACGGTTGCAGGAATACTCATCAGTATTGTTGCTGTTTCTGTGGTAAATCTTGAAGAAGCGTAGCAATTTTTGATCTAACCACTCGATTCCAGACCTGTGAAGTCTTCTTAATTTTCATGCAATCATGGCCTGCAGATATCCGAGAACATTACTACATTCTCAACCAAAATCTCACCGATTATGCAAATGTAGGATTTGTGGATCTATCCGTTTTGCCGAGCGCTATCAATTATGTTATCATTAACACTTTAGTGTTAGGCATCCCAATTACGGCAGAATTTCTCAGAAGGTAAGATTTGATAAACGGCTATTCACATTCATGAACGTTTTTTTTTTTGAAGAAAAGTGTCTTCGAAAATCACGTCAACAATTGACACTATTTCGGAGTCTAAACGATCTCAAACTCGTACATTTTTGAAAGTAAGAATTCACAAATCTCACTGAATTGTCATTTCTGAAATTTTAGGGTCTCACCATCCAAGTAGTCCTACCCTTGTTTCTGTATGTTCCGGTGTTCTTGTGCCAACTCTACACAACCATTGCAAGTGAGTTCTAAAAGATCCAACAAAACTATGCGACTATGGAAACTGACCATTTTTGCTAATTTTTCGTATAACGAACCTTCATAAATTGAAGAACTTTTTCTTTTTCACTTTTTCATTTCGCACTCACTATAAAATAGAGTCGTTGATAGGGGCCAGATAGGAAAACGTTTGGGGGACAGTTTGGGGGACAAAATCGCGCCACGCTTATGTAGACCATCGGTCGGAAGTCGCCTTTGCGCCTCAGTAGCTCACCCGGTAGCGGCGCTGTACCCCTGAGCTTTTCTTTTATGTCTGACCTCCTTTAAGTGTATTTTTGTAGGAAAATTCTGTATTTCATAGTTTTTATCAAGCATAAAATATTCGTTTTCATTGTTATTTTCTTCAGTTCCGTTAGTTGTCAGTATCAATTCTTGAATCTAAGTTTTGACTGTGTGTACCCATACTTTTGGAAAAGATGGCCGGCCTGCGGGCCGGGTCGGGCCGGGACGGAAAAAAATTACACCTGGCCGGCCCGCTTTTTGAAAATTTTGAAATTTTAGAGCGAATCGTCATTTTTCAAGATGGGTTTTCTTCTTAGTGAAAGAAAATCCACACTAGAAGCCGATACTGTCGACAAAAACTGTTTTGAAGTCGTAATTAGAAAAAAAGTTTCGTAATTAGAAAAAAAGGCTTAATGAAGTTTGATTTTTTGCTGAAAATTCAATTAAATTGGCCTTTTTCGGATGGTTGTATGCATTTGGATTAATATTTGTGCCATTATAAATGTTTTGGCACATTCGAAAAGTAAAATTTTCGAAAAGTTGTCCTAGGCGGGCCAAAGGTTTTGAGGCAAGCGGGCCGGCCCGGCCCGGCCATCCACATGTATGGTGTGTACCGGTCAATAAGATGGGCCAAAACGTATTTTTCAGTTGATTTTTGGCCATTTTTAGGTTTTGACCACAAAAACGGGACAAGACGAGATGTCTTCCAGAAATCGTCAAATAGCTCCAAAAAATTTTCAGAACATTCTGTGAGAGGAATATTTTTATCTAGACCTGTTTTACGCTTTTCAAAACTTTCAAACAGAACAGAAACTTGACAGCCGACACACGAAAAAAGTCAAACTGGTTGCAAATCAACTGATGAACATGTTTTTGTACATTTAATCACCAGTTATGTAAACCCCTAACTGTGTTTCAATAAGATCTTTTCAGAACAAGAGGTCTTGTTTCAACAATACTTGATTTTCGAACTCCCTGTGATTTCGACTGTTCTCGACCCACTGATTTCTATGTATTTCATCACTCCATATCGTAGGACTATAAAAAAGAGGTTTCAACGGGAAAAACAAGCAACCACCGACGCACATATCCCTTCAGTTTTTGTGGTCATGTGAACCTTTTTTATAACTAATTCTCTTTTTTTTTAATAAATATATTTTTTGATAGTGACTTGTTCTGATCCATTCTGTCTTTGTGGCTTCTACCCGACACCTGTCTACTCAAGTTGGAAGAATCACACACCAACTTTATGAAAATTATGAGCTACTTTAAAAATCAAAATCACATCTTGCTGACGTCTAGGGATTTTGAATGTTCAGACGTCAATGACGGTAGGCAATAATTATGTGTCATTTATAAAAACGGATGCTACAAACCACGAAAAATCTGTTATTCAAAAAGAAGAATATAAATCACGACTAAACTTTTACAAAGAAAAGAAACGTCAAAGAAAGGTTTTACATCTGAGAAGCAATAGCAGCCACTTGAATTGTTTGCTCAGCCTTCTCCAATTTGAATATGCTTTTAATCTGCTTCCGATATGACTTGACCGAGTATAAAGTTATATAGGAATCCAATAAAGACGGAAAAATCGTAAAAATTACAATGAAGTACTGCTCGAAGAGGGATTCGGTTTCTGGAATTTTTTTGTTCAATGACTACAAAAAGGAAAAGAAATATTGGAAGGTAGCAAGTGATTGGAAGAAATACCTGAATAGTGAGTCCCTAAAAAAACAATACTTGAAATCATTATTTTTCAATTGTCTACATTCATAAAACTTTGATTTTGTTGTTTCCGATAAGTAGAAGTTGTCCTTTCTAGAGTTGCACTTACAATATTGATAAATTTTCTGAAACTTTTCTCAACAACAACTTGAGAAATACTGAAAAACAAACCTTCTGATCAGCAAGCCGATGGGTGGAAGAAAAAAAACAGATACTGTTATACAAAAAAATATTGCTTGACTCGGAATAGTTTTCAAAGTGATGTAGCCAATGACAGAATGATCGGTGACATTTGAGTTGATCTTCCGTAATTTGTCCATATCTTCAGTTGAGAATGTTTCGGTTATTATAAGAAAAAATTCAGCACACTAAGCATTATAAAAACTTTATGCAGACCTTTTGATTAAGTTCTTACTGTCACAATTACAATTGGAATGAGAAGAATAAACATTACAATGCATACTTGTAATCCGGGCCTTTGCCTATATTTTCGAACCAACTAAATCAGGTACGATAGAGCTCCACGAGTACTACAAAACAGTATTATTTGGAATAATGTATCTTATCTATGATCAAAGTTACAGAGTGGCTTTTCTCGCAGGGCCCGGCAGACCCGGGGCGGGCCTGCTTTATTTTTGCTCCTTTTGCTCTGTAACTCTGTTCACAACAAGATACAGTATTCCAAATAATACCGTTTTGTAGTACTCGTGGAGCTCTATCATACCTGATTGAGTTGGTTCAAAAACATTGATTCTGAAAAAAGTTATGGCAGGGCCCGCGAAGGCCCGGCAAAGGCCCGGATTACAAGTATGTTACAATGTATTTTTGGTTGCTTTTTTTGTTAAAACTTTGAACGGTGTCATACTTTAAATAGATAGTGAGAAATGTAAGAATCATACTGGTTAAAGTAGTACTTTGAGCAAGAAAATACAGAGAATAGAGAATTGCGGCATTAAAGTGTCTTATATAACCATAAGACCATACTTCAATTGGAGTCACGCTCGATAATTGTCTCGTTTGAAGCGAGCAAGCTATTAAAAGAGTTATAAACTGCAAAAGGCAGTTACATCGTAAAATTGACTTCAAATTATTAAGAAACTTGGGAGAATAATATTGGATCACGTACATAAGCAATACTTGACTTGGAAGAACAATACAGAAAAGAGTTGGAAACAGTATAGACAGAATCTCTCGATGCATGATCGTCGTTGGCAGAAGTAGTGAGAGAGTGATAAACAAGGAGGTGTTTTGAGCTCCGAAATGTTAGGTTAAAATATGGTATCTATATAATTAAGTGTGGTTTGATTTCTTGGCGCCTCGTCTAAACGAGTACGGAAAATAAAGTTTGAAAAATCATAGTCCTCTAGAGAGTTGTCAGAAATGGACAAATAGGTGACAATCAGGTTCATAATCTTACGAAAAAAAGAAGTAGAAAGCGACTTTTTGAACTACGACTTCGAAAACAAGATAATGTAGCTATGGGAATTCTGGCTAATCAAACTAAACTCTTTTTGAAAAAAAAAATTTATTGAGATCGTGAAAAAATTTTTATGATGTTTGGAAATTTTGTGGTTAACAGACCTAGATTGAAAACCTTGATTCACATTGTTTTTCGCAAATTTCTAGTTTCTCAGCTATTTACAAATTTCTGAAAGACCCCCTGTTTGGCTCGTTTTTGTACAGAAAATGTTGAAAACAGACGTCTTTCAAATATTGAAAAAGAGCTGAAAAGCTAGGAATTTTCAAAAAGTTTTGTGCATGCAAAGGTTTCAACCCAGGTCTGTTTTACACCAAAAAAAAAGAAATTTTCATAGAAATGTTTTACATCTGAGAAACAATGGCAGCTACCACAATCGGTTGCTCAGCCTTTTCCAGTTTGAATAAGATTTTAATCTGCTTCCGATATGTCTTGACCGAGTATGAAGTTATATAGGAATCCAATAAAGATGGAAATGTACTGAAAATTCCAATAAAGTACTGCTCGAAAAGGGATTCGGTTTCTGAAAAAGTAACTTTTGAAATAATCATTCTATCAAGTAACACTTACTTGTTTCAATGACTATGAACAAATAAATGAACATTGGGAGGTAACAAACGATTGGTAGGAACACTTGAATAGTGAGTCCCTAAAAAAACAATACTTGAAATCATTATTTTTCATTTGCCTACATTTATAAAACTTTGATTTTGTTGTTTTCGATTAGTGGACGTTGTCCTTTCTAGAGTTGCACTTACAATATTGACAAATTTTCTGAAAAAAAATTTTCTCTATAACAATTCGCCAAGCCCAGGAAACAAACCTTCTGATCAGAAAACCGATGGGTGGAAGAATAAAAACTGGTCCGATTATACAAAGGAATATCGCTTGACTCGGAATAGTTTGTAAAGTGATGAAGCCAATGACAGAATGATCAGTGACCTTTAAGTTGATCTTCAATAATTTTTCCTGATATTCGGATGCTAATGATTTGGTAATTATTAGGAAAATTTCTGCACCCTAAACATTAGAAAACATTTATGGGTACCCTTCGATCAAATTCTTACTGTCACAACTACAACTGGAATGAGAAGAATAAACGTCACAATGTATTTTTGGTTACTTGATTTATTCATGTTTCGAACGACGTCAAATTTTAAATAGATAGTGAGGAATGTAAGAAGCACACTAGCTAAAGTAGTACTCTGGGAGAGGAAATACAACGAATACAGAATCGTGGGGTCGAAGTCTTTCACATAACCATAACACCATATTTCGATTGGAGTCAAGTTGGAAACTTGTCTCGTTTGAAGTGAGCAAGCTATTAAAAGAGTTATAAACTGCAAAAGACAGTTACATCGTAAAATTGACTTCAAATTATTAAGGAACTTGGGAGAATAATATTGGATCATGTACATAAGCAATACTTGACTTGGAAGAACGATACAGAAAAGAGTTGGAAACAGTATAGACAGAATCTCTCGATGCATGATCGTCGTTGGCAGAAGTAGTGAGAGAGTGATAAACAAGGAGGTGTTTTGAGCTCAAAAATTTTAGGTTAAAATATGGTATCTATATAATTAAGTGTGGTTTGATTTCTTGGCGCCTCGTCTAAACGAATATGAAAAACAAAAGTTTAAGAAGTCATTATCCTCTTGAGAGTTGTCAGAAATGGACAAATAGGTGACAATCAGGTTCATAATCTTACGAAAAAAAAAAGCAAAAACCGACTTTTTGAACTAGGACTTGGAAAACAAGATGATGTAGCTATGGGAATTTTGGCTAATTTAACAAAGATCTTTCAAAAAAAATTTTATTGAGATTGTAAAAAGAGATTAGCGGTTAACTTGATGTTTGTAAACAGACCGCAATTTCATGACTTTTTGTTACAAAATTTGATATACAGTACCGGTCAATTAGATAGATAACAACCTGTTTTTCTGTTGATTTCCGGTTATTTTGACCATTTTCAGCATACTTGTCACGGGCCGGGCCGGGCCGGGTCAAAATGAAAAATTCTCCGGGCCGGCCTGGCCATGACCCGGCCCGGATCTGTCGGCCCGGGTCAGATTCCAAAATTTCAAAATTTCGAAGTATTTTGAAAATTTGTGAAGTTTTAATCAAAATTGCTATGAATTTTGAAGTTTCGATACTTTTATAAGGGCGCATTTTACCAGGAAGTTGTTTTTAAGGTGGAATTCAAAATTTTTCGAAAAATCAGCTACCCGGGCGGACCGGGCCGGAACAATGTTTTCTAACCCGGCCTGGCCCGACCCGCCGGGCCGGGTCACCGGGTCGGCCCGGAATTCGACAAGTATGATTTTCAGGTATAGAAATCAGCTGTCAAGTTTCCGATCACTTTAAAAATGTTGAAGGGTGTAAAATAGACCTAGAATCAAAAATTTTCATTTCCAGAAACTTTCGAAAATTCCTAGTTTTTCAGTTATATGTCGATTTCTGAAAAACACCTTCTAGTCTGTTTTTGTACTGAAAACATTAAAAAACAATGTCTTCTAAAAATGGGCAAGTAGCTGGAACACTAACAAGGGAAGTGTTTTCGGAGGGGCGTTGAGAATTTTCTGAAAGTTTCAGTACTGATAGTTTGAGATATCCGCAACACGATGACGAAAAAATCTATGTCATAGTATCATCAACAAGCTGAAAATCTTCGTCTGAAAATTTATTGTATACGCACTCCGCGCCAGAGGATAATATCGGCTGCGTGGTGTTGCGGTAAGAGGGAGACTCATTAAGAGTGACTATGGTGGTTCGAACCCCACTGTGGTAAATCTTTTTTTTGTTTTTTTCGAGACTAATTTTCGATATCCATTTTGGTCCCCTGAATAACAAATTATACTTATTTCATGAATTCCCGACGTTTTCAAAGTGAAAAAGAAGGTGTTTGAAATTTTAATGAAATTTTGAAATATTGTTTTTTTCGACTTGTCCTGTCGCCCAAAAGCAAAACTTTCGACTCTCGGAATTGCTCCGTCTTGCTTTTTTTTGAGTGGAACACCACCAAATCTATCATCCAAATGATCTTTACATATTTCTGTGTATTCCGTGCGATTTTGAGCAATATTTGAGAAGTTACAGTTTCTCAAACTTCTTGCAATTATCAGATTTTGGGAATTATCAGGGCTCACAGACGAAATCGAGCTGCCAAATTCTGTGAAAATGATGTTTCTATCACTTCTGAATGTTTGAAAAACTTTTTGCACTTTCAAAAAAATTTCTCAAAAAATCACTTTTAAAGTGTGGGGTACCCCATGATGATTTTTTTTTCAAAAATCGAAAAAAAATTTTTTTTGAAATTGTACAAAAAATGTTTTAGATGATAGAGAAATGATCCAAAAAAAGTTTCCCGCTTGAAAAAATCCTGGAAAAAGAGTTTTAAAGCTCGAAAAATGCACGTTCTTGGTCAAAATTTAGTACCGAAAACACTTTGAGAGCCCATATTTTTGTTCCTATTAGGGTTATGACCGAGATATTGTTGAAATCGTATTCAACATGTTCGAAAGTACCTTTGTACAAATTTTGAGCTAATTCTCAACACCCCTCTGAAAACACTTCCCTTGTAAGAAATTTTTTAAAAAATCGGTGAATTCAAAGTTTCCAATTCAGATCTGTTTCACACATTTGAAAGTTTCCAGCTTTTTTATTTTGTTTGAAATAATTGTTTGACTCTAAATTTTTTTCAGATTTTCCAAAACATGTGTCAATGAGTTCAATTTAGTAGAAAAACGTCAAATCAAAATATCAGTAATTTATTCCACAATCATCAAAGTACTATTCTTTGTTGCCGGAGATACTATAACCGCTTTTTCCGTTCCCAATCTTATGGTAAACCAATTTTTAATAGTATCCCGATATGGTTTCACAAAATATAATGTAATGTATGGATCTATAAGAGCCGGACATGCAGGAAGCGTGAACATAAAATATTGTTGAAGTAGGATTTCTTCTTCTGAAAAAAAAGGTTTATTGCGAATCTTAAATTTCAGGTGGTTATTGTTCTTACTTGTTCTGATGCAATAAAAATACACTAGCGAAATAGGACAATAGAAAATGAGAGGAAGAAATGTTTGGATGACAAGACCCTGGAAATGAAAAATGATAAAGAGAAATAAACATATTTGTACTTACAATAAGAAAAAGTCTTCTCTGTGTATTCTTGATTGCTGACACTCTGTCTGATGTTCTTTTGAATAGCTTTCTCATTTTCCTGTAAAACACAATTTTTTAAAAATTCATCTTTTTAGAAAAATTATTATTTTTCAAAAAAACTCACCATAAGGAAAGTAACCCAACAACTGGAAACATGAATACTGATAATACCATAACAGAGGTGTTGACTGTAGATGGCCAGATCAAAAAATCTATGACACCCACAATTGTGTACTGTTCATTGCTCAGATTCAATTGTTCATAATGTTCCCGTATCTCCAGAGGTAGAGAGTGGTCAACGATAAGGACTACTTCCATGGTCTGAACTTAGATCATTTTCAGTCCTTTTTCAGAATGACTCACCACAGAAATAATTAAGGGTAGGATAATAAGAAACAATACAAATTTTCTCCATTTTGGATCAAATGGTGTTAATCGAACAGCTTGATACTTGAGAAACAAACTTATTACCACAGAAATTCCACTAGCAAATGTGCATGTCTGCAATTAATTTTTTTTCCAGACTCCAAATCAAACATACCTGCATAATATGATAGAACATATAACCAATATGTGCTGGAAAATATTTCCCCAGACCGTAGCTCCAAATTTGAATAGGATCCGCGTTGGAAACTTGACGGAACTGCATAAGCCAGCATACAGAAACGTGAGCAGTTTGAAACACACTCGTATTGATCATCACATATTTTAATTTTTCCATAAATTTTGGGGTATGACGTAAGATGAAAAAATTGGTCAGACATTGACTGGCCCACGATGCCAGTGCTAGAATAGGATAAAAGAAAAATAAGAAGGTTAGATATGTTTCGCTAGATGGCATCTTCTAATGCGGAAACTAGTCCGAGACAGAGGAAAAGTGTAGAAATGAGATTGGGAAAAATGACTGGTTGTTCAATATTTCCTTCTTTAATAATTGCATGGTTTGAAGGTCCACCGGCTCGCGGTGCTGACGTTCAGCAGAAGTTGTAGAAGAGAAAAAGACATTTAGAGTATAGCAAATAACGGATAATAGAAAAACTGAAATCAAACTTCATACAGATCTGAAAAAAAAACACTTGGCGGGATAATAATAATTAGTGGAGATGAAGAAAAAACAAGAGAAAAGGTGTGTTCAATGGTTTTGAAGTGGCTCATATATGAAAAGGTGATGCGGATATTCAAGTGAGTCATAATAGAAATTTTGAAATATAACATTTCTAAATTGACAGGTTTGGTTTTGAGTAAGTTGGAATTTTTAATAAGAAGAATCAGAAGATTATAATACTGGCAAACAATCGGAAGAAGAAAACCGCCAGTAGCCGTGGCCAAAGGTCCTTTAACGAAAATAAACCAGAAATAATTGCATTTCAGAACTTATTTCCTCGTGTTTTATTTTTTTTTTGTCTACTTTGGTTATTATCATATTGAGTGATCAAGGAGGATTTTCAGTAGCGCAAAAAGTGACTGAAAAGGTACGGAAATCGAGAAAATGAAAGTATTTTTTGAATACGGTAGTTGTGGGACTTCTGACTATGACTTTTTTGTACCAGTATAATAAGTCGTTGAAAAATAAATTTTTTGCAGTTCTTTTAGCCTGCCAGTTTTCAAATATAAAAGCTGATAACAGCAAAATTATTAATCAGAATTTTTTGTAAATTCGGATTAAATTTTTTGAACATTTTTCTTGTGTTTTCCTGATAAGTTCTTGCTTGCCGGGTGGTTTGAATGTCTGGAAAATAGAACAAGGTCAAAATCAGAAATCTTGTTTTTCAATCTCCGTGAAGATATTTGCATTATACATTCCACATTTCTAAGAACTAATTGTTCATTTTTTTCACCGTTTCTCCCACTACCAAGAATCAAACCAACTCATCCTGAATGAAAAAAAAAACCGTTTCCTCTCATAATTAAAGAATTTTTTCTGATACCAATGGATCAGAAGCAAAAGCGAAACTGATTATATACCCACATCACTTTCTTACTAACTATATGTCAAATTCGAAAAGTTGTATTTGAAATAGCATGTACATGTTAATATCAAAGTGTCATGAAAATTACAGAGTCTGGAAGCATTTATCCATTTCATTGATATTTGCACAAAATCGAGAAACGATTAGTTGATTTGTGATGTTATGACAGGCATAACTTTTGATTCCTTCTCAATTCGCATCCAAATTTTCAATCGTCGTCTGTATGGCGTCACAAAGTACAAAGTTATTAATGGATCGAAAAGGGCAGGTAGCGAAGGGACGACCGTCATGAAGTATTGCTGGAAGAGAACTTCGAAGTCTGAAATTATGAGCAATTTTGCAAAAAAGGAGTCTAGGGAGATTACGGGTTAGAATGCAATAGATGTAAAGCCCAAAAATTGGGACGTAGAATATAAGCGGTAGAAAGGCTTGAATAGTGAGACCCTGAAAAATGTATTTTGCAAAAAAACCGGATAACTGTCTGAAAAAGTATTCATTACTTGACCGTTTGGCCCGTAAAATTTGAAAACTATCAAACAACTATAGAAATTTGATTTTGTCTTATATTTTAAAAAAAAAATATATATACCTAAAATTTCAAATTTACCTAAAAATGCACTTAAAAATTTGGAATTAATTACTAAGATTGATGAAAAAAGGACTAAATTTTTTCACGCAAAAGTCAGCAACAAACATAGAGCTTTTTTTGCAACAAACATTAAAAATCTCTACAATTTTCAAATCAAACATACAAGTAATAAATACTTTTTCAGACACCCAAGTTAAACAATATTCAACTTAAACTGTCGTTTTATGATAGCATTTTAACCGCAAGTTCTAATTTCAAAATATAAAAGACCCACTTTTACAAACACCCGTATCAAAGTTTTCCGCTGTTGGGAATGATGATTCAGCTTGGAGTTGATTCGAGTTAAGATTTTGCTGTAATCAAAACGATAATATTTGCGAATATCAAAAATTCTTACTTCCTGAAAAAAAACGATATGAAAGGTGCAAATGCAACAGCTCCAGAAATAAGGGCAAAATTGATTATGCTCGGTAGAGTTTTCAAGCTCAGTGATCCGATTACCGAGTATTCTTGTACGTTACTATTGATGAGTCTATATTTTTCTCGGACATCATCTGGTAAGGCTTGTGTAACAACCATGATTATCTCCATCAACTGTAACGTTAATTGTCAATAATTACTTTTTGTGTGGGTCTTACTAATGAGACAAATATGGGGATGTGGAACCCGATAACAATAATGATTATCCGACAACGCGGAAGTTTGATACATCGAACGACTTCATATTTGAAAAAGAAGGTGACCAGAATAGACATGCCACTCATAAATGCGGAAGTCTGAAAAGATTAATTTTGGAGAACATTAAAAATGTTGGGATTGCTTTGAACGTTTGTTTACAGAATGGTAACATAAACTGGCTCAAAAATATGTTGAACATGTTGAAACTAACGTAACCTCTTTTATGAATAAAATTCCCTAACTTTAAACTTTGCACCTCATGGAACATTTTGTCTGTTTACCACTTTTTGATATATTTCCCAGGAAGCAAGATAAATCGGCTTGAAGTAAAGAATCAAGGGGCCTTTTATTCAATGCTTCACGGTATCTTTTAGATTCTAAAATTGGAATTCTGACGTTATTTGGGTGGTATTCTATTAGAGTGTCAAAGTTATTTGAAGGTGGGGGGACATGAAAAAAATAATTTTCACGAAATTCCGTTCAAAGATGCCCCTCGAGGAGTTGAACTTGTGAGGGCGATGATTGAGGGTGCGGCGCCGCTACCGACTGAGCCACGCGGGCAAAGAGAAAGCGCACGCCCGATAGCATACATAAAGGCGAAGACGACAGCTGTACGCAGAGTGACATTAAGCGTTGTACACCGTGACGGTAGAATGCATACTATAGCTACAAAAAAACTACGAAAAATCTCCTGTCCCCCCACCTTTAATGCCGCTTAAACTCGCATTTTTGAAAATCTCAAAAAATTGAGCTGTAGTACTTACCTGCAACATCTGGTACAGCGAATAGCCCATCCAAGCCTCGAAATATTTACAAGGTCCATAACTTCGTAACTCAATGGGCACTGATGTGGATATCATTCTAAACTGTGAAGCACAGCTTACAAAAATAAGAATAACATGGAAGACACTAGTGTTCACTAGGAACACTTTCATTGTTTCTAAACTTTTCGGAGAGTGGAAAATAATAAAATAAACTAGGATTGCTTGAATGAGTAAAGATGATACAAAGAATGCCGGATAAAAAATAGCAAGAACCTCTCTATAAACGTCAGTCGTCATTCTGGAAATAGCCAGTAATGATAATCGAGTAGCCAGAGACGTTGCCTTGATTCAATCAAGGGAAATAACTCTGGCTTCTTGGTTACCTGGCTCTTTCATTCCATTAAAAATTCAACTTTTACGGAAATTCGCGGAGAGCAGATGTTTTTGAATACTGCGTTTTTTATTCAGTCGTTTGTGAGAACAGGTGCCTCAAAAAAAAACTGAGCAAACAAAGCTATCCTTCAAAGGTTCGAAGAGCAAACTTTGAGATATAATTGTTGTCTAATGTCAGTAATCATTTATGATGAGTTTCGATTCTAAGAAAAGAAAAATTCAAATTCAAGGTTTTTATCTCAGCAAGAAAGTAAAAATCTGATTATTATAGCGAAAATACAACAAAAAATTTGACAAGGAAAAAAGAAAAGACCAGAAGAACAAGGAGAGAGTTTTAATAAAAACAATTTGAACGATAGATATGAAAAACAAAGGGAGAGAAGAAAACGTTGGTACAATATCACATTTGAGATTAGATGAATCGAATAAAAATGGAATTTGCTGCCTGATGATTGAGAAGATATTACAATTCAAAAAAAGAGGCGTTCAAGCTGTGAAATCTTATTAGTTATCTGGATCCAAAACTCGCGATCTTTTTGTTATATTTCTCTACAACATATTCCTCATGAATCGAAAGCCGTTTATCATTGACGTCATCGAGAAGGTCAAATAGGGCACAGCAGAGAGTGTCCATCTCTTTATTAACTCCTTCACTGCATTTTTTGTAGATTTTCATCATTCGAATAACACGTTCATCCTTCTCGCACTGCGGGATCTTTTGCAAAATCTCAAAACGTAGTTTTGACACGGTGACTGCACATGAACGAAGCGCTGGAATGATCATGATTAAATTTAAAAAATCGCTCTACACTTAACTCTCTACACCTCAACATATAACTTTGATTTCTATCCCACTTTGATTTGTATTGCGAATTTTCAATTTAGCAGCTCAATTTTCAGGAAACATGTCAATTCTTTGTATAAGTAATGATCCGCCATAAATTTGTCAAATTATTACTTGAAATCGTTATACCGTAAAACCTATATTAGAAGAGCCGCGCCCCTTCTATTGTTCCGGTGTAGCTTTAGTGGATCCTACTAATATAAGTACTCTTTAATTAGAAGAGGCCTTTTTTTGGTTTTTCTTTTTTGAAATTTTTCATTAACTCATTGATGAATCTTTGTTAAAAATGTATAAAATATATAGTTTTAGCAAAACTTAATTTTTGCGCTAAAAAGAAAATGGAACAATCGTTTTGTGAGTTGGAAAAATGATATTTCGATTTCTAACTTTATGATGACATTGAAAACGGGGAATTATTTCTTTTTTGATAAAACACACTTTTTTTCGAAAAATGACGCAGATCTGAATTCAGTCGAAAACTCGTGTATGACGAAAAAAACTCACTCTCAGAGTCCCATTTGAAATACATTTCGAATTTGTGGTGAACTTGGGCTCTAGCGAACTTGGAGAAGTAGAAGCGATTTGCCGTGTTAAAGCTATCGGAGGCTGTTTCAGTGTTCACATCGTTTCTGAAAACAAAGGACTCGCATGCAGTCAGTTTTCTTTGTAACCACGACCATACCTGTTATCATTAGAATCGGAAGACGACGCTTCTGAGGATCCTGATGAAGAACCAGTAGACTTTGATGTCTGTCTTGATCCATACTGCTCCAGTAGTTCTGTGGATTTCTCCAAGTTGCTCCTTGATAGCTTGTATCGTGTCTCGATGTAGCTGGCTCCAGAGAATTGGCGATTGAGCGTGCGCAAAATTGGCGTTTCCACAAGCACTGGACTCTCTTTTTCCTGCTTGGTGACCAAAGTATGGTCTTCAACTTCCGTTGACTTTGTTTTCTGTCTAGATTCATACGGTTCTTGACGTTTTGCGCTTCCCTCCAGGTTGATTCTTGATAGCTTGAACGGTGTTTCGATGAAGCTGACTCCAGAGAACTGGCGGTTGATTGTACGCAAAATTGGTGTTTCCACGATCACGGGACACTCCTTCTTCTTCTCGGTGACTAACTTATCGTCATGATATTCCGTTGCCTCTTTTGGCCTCAATCCTCTTCGAATCGTTCTTGGTTTTGGAGTTGGTGTGAATAAAATCGGATAAACTGGTCCATCGAGAATGTCGTCTTCGTGATGTTTCACATCTTTAATTTCCTCGGTATCAATTGACAAATCAAGCTTGCCGCTTTCAAACTTTTGCAATAGCGTTGTTACTCGTTTGGCACTGGACAACGTCTCGTCGTGGAACTGCTTCTTCTCGACTTTTCTAATTGGAGTGTACATGATTTCTTCCAGTGACTGGCGATAGATTCCTGGATTGGCATATGATGATTCATCTTGGAACAACATTGAAGAGCTGTAATATGAGATTTTGTCTTGGTTAAAAGGTTTCATGCGTAAAGTTGGAGACGAATAATTTGGAGGAGGCGATAGGTAGGTACGTAGACAACAATGCGAAAACGATACGGATTAGCGTTTGGGGGAAGAAAGGAGTCAAGGTGCTAGTCTCACCCACCACCTCTCTTCTTTGGGAAGGATTAACTGACAGACTGTTTTTTAGGCTGTGTTTGATTATAGAGGGACCATACCTTTGTTGCGAAATTTGGAGTTTTCATGAGCTAGAAGCTTACAAAATTAAAACCAGCTAATGAGAATATGCATTGCCTATTTTCTAAATTGCAATAAAAATTTGCTTATTTTTCCGAAAAAAAACCATTGATTGATTCATAATGAAACCAAGAGCCCTGAGGGAAGTTTCTAAAATAAAACTATGCAAAAAATTTTAAATGGTAAAATCATTTTCTACAATTTGTAGGGAGTAGGCGAAATGGGGCAATTAAAACTAGAAATTAGTATGAAAAACTAGAATATAAGTAAGGGTGTTCTCAAAAAATATATAGTCCTATGACTCTAATTCTATTTCCCTCATAACGTGGGTCCTACTCAGAAAACTGATAAGCTCTTGGGTATGATTTTTGAACCAAACTTTAATACAATTTATTTTCCATTTTTCGACATTTCTGGGTTTTTTCATTAACGACATATCAGATGCAGTATTGGCATGCATTATTCGAGAATTCATTATTTTTAGCAAGAGCGATTTGTCACAAGAAGTCTTGCTCTTTCTCATTTTTTGAAAATTGGTGAATTCTAAAAATATTCGTTGGTTATTTTGTTTTGAACTAACACAAAAGATCTATATGTTATCAAACAAATCATGCCAGTAGTTGATGTTAGTAACAGTTTTATGAAAAAATTTTAGTTGAGAAAATGTATTGTTAGTTTACAGATAGACTATTCATTTTACAACTTTCCCATGTATTAATTATGGGCGGTAAAAACAAAAAAACAATAAACTAGGTGAAGAGAAGTAGATGATGTACAGACGAAAACGCAGGTATAATAAGAAGACGTAGGTATTTTCTGCACATTGATCGGTTGACCTCTGCATAATACATAGCGGGTTACGTCATTGCGCGCACACTGACCGCATATTGCGGACCACTGTCTCTCTTCACCCCCCGATCACCAATACGCCCTATCGAACGACACACTTGATCCGCCCAACTCCCTCCTATACTCACGTACCCATCTTGTCATCATAATTTGTCCTATTTCTTGTCAAGTGTCACTTTCTCTTCATTTTTCCTCTTTCGTTGTGTCCGTTCAAGTTGCTCTTCTATTATCACTTGTCAGCATCCATCAACAATAAATCATTTTCAGGAGCGATGGGAGGACCGACTAATCTTGCCGAACTACTTGCAGAAGTCACAAAAATTACCGATATGACGCTTGATGAGAATGCCATGAATTCATTGTGAGTTTTGGATATTCATTCAAATTATTTTGTAGGACACTGTGTGGGAGAATTACATTGATTTCGGGGTTATTTTGGAATCCGTGGAAATCTTTCATTATAACCCCCAGGCAAACCAATATGCACCCCCAAACGCAACTCACAGAATACCACTACGCGGGGGGGGGGGGGTCAGATTGGAACGGATTGCGGGAGAGGGGGACTTATTGAAATGATGGTGGCATAGACTCCTTCTGGAATCTTCAAAACTTCCAGGTTTGGGGAGATAAGCTTATGTTTTTTGGAATCATCGATATTTCCTCCCGCTTTGGCCTATGCCTATTATTGTCAGGGGGCGTTTAATTAGAATATTTCGGGGCCTATAATGGAAATAAATACCCAACTGTGTTTTTATGGAAACTGCCTAAAATTCGATACTGACACATAAATTTTTTCAAATCATAGTGACTAAACTTCAGTCTAAATATCCTTTCTCAATTTTATTTGCGATTTCATAGTAGCATATTCGGGCTGACCTAGAAATTAGAAACGTTAACGAAGGAAATTCAACACCTTTTAAACTCAGATTTTGATAAAACAATTTTCAAGTTGCGAATAGCCTCTCCGATCGCCAGTTTCAGCTGGGTTATCGCTTTCAGTAACACAAATCTCCTTTTCAATGCAAAAAAACGATTTTCAAAGACGATTTTCTAAACTTCTGGGACTTTTCAACACAAAAAGTTGGTTGCGTTATACTCAGAATTTAATGAAATTTCATTATTAACAATTTTTCTCATAAAAACGTTTTTTTTAATTTTTGAGTTCCCTTGTTTCGCCCTGAAAACGTGATTTTTGGAACTGCAACTAATATAAATTGGCTGAATATGGCGAACGGAGTCTAAAATCTTCAACGATGTTTAGATAGTTGTTGAGGTTCTCTTGTTATACTGACTAGACATGAGTAATACCGCTTCTTTATTCTAATTTTGCTTGTGTAGTGGGGAGTTCTGACTACTTTAGAAATCAGAAACTTTAAATTTATCTGATCAAACGATTAGGTTTTTCATGTTGAAATACATGCTATCGTATTGATAATTACATGTACTCATCTATCTTACTTTCAGAAAATGCCAAATCAGAGTCAATCCACTTCATCGTGCAATGCAGTCTGTATTGATTGATAACAAAGAGAAAGTGTCAATTTCTCCACGCCCGGCTCTTTGTCCAGTGAACAATCAAAACGAAAAAATGCTTGACAACATGCTCACAGCCGAGGGGATTGTGGTTCCAGGATGTGATCCATCTCATGTGGCAGATATTAAGCGTGAGCCGGACTTCAACAGAGAGCTAAACAGTGTGCAAAATGATCTCAACCAAGAGATCGGTGCGTGTCACAAAAGGCGGGCAGAATTCAGTGAGACTGTGTCAAATGTTATAAGATCTCAAGGGGAATTCCGCCCGATCACTCACAAGGTATAGCTAAAAATGAGAGTAAGTTCATAAAATCTTTTGTTTCAGGATATCGAATGCATGTCGAATATGGTATCCCACAAGTTTCAAAAAGTCATCGAATGTGCAAAACAGCGTTCATGCGAAAACGTCACTCACTTGAAGAGAGTCTACATGGATGCTCGGCGAACCAGAAAGAACTTCTCACGACAGTCAACGGAGATTCTCAACAACTACTTCCAAGCCCACATCACTCATCCATACCCAACGGAGCAAGAAAAAGAAGAGCTGGCTCGCCAGTGTAATATTAGTGTAGGACAGGTTAGTAATGCGTATTCCTAGGAAACAGAGTGGAAGATTATCCGGAGGAGGGTTGTAATGTTTTCGCAATACTTTGTATGTTTCAGGTCAGCAATTGGTTCGGAAATAAGAGAATCCGCTACAAGAAGATGTTGTCGAAAGAAAAATCAGAAAATGAGAGAAACGCCCAAAGATGTGCTCCACAACCAATGCCATGTATTCCGAATCCATACATGATGCAAGGATATTCAATGGCACCACCATTCATGCTTGTTCCACCGAATGTAAGTTTTTGAAAATTGAAACATAAATTTCCCCATACTTCCCGGATCGGCCTGTTTCGGCAAGGAGTTCGATAATTGTTTGCTTCCTTTGTTCCATAAAATAATGGTTATCATGAAACATTTTTAAAAGCCGTGCTCTGATTTTCCCTGTACGAATTTGACCTTGTTTTCAATTATGTTGTTTCAGATGCCAGATTACCAGCAATTCGTCCCAAAATTCGAGCCTCCAACGACTGCCGGTTCTTCAGTCTCTCATTAAATAACTAATCTCTCTCATTAAATTATCGATATGTTTTACTAAATACCTAATCACTCTTATTGAATAGCTAATCACTCCTATTAAATAACTAATCGCACTAATTGATCTCTCTAACGCTGTTAAAGCCATTTTCTTGAGCTTTTCTACTACATTCCTGTGTCATGTTTGTCAAACTAATCTAATATCAAATATGCTTTAATTTTTAATGTTTTTTCTTAACAAACTCTTGTCGATTAATGAATACTTTGAGTAACACAATTCTTCATTAAAATGATGGTGCTTTTCTTGGAAATACAAGAGCATATCAATAGTATTTCAGTGAAAGCAGGATTTTTTCAATTTGGAAGTCGCCGGGATAGCGAGTTGGGTAGAAGTTAAATTGCCGCGTTCAAACATGAAAAATCGATTCTCGTTTGAGAGGAAATCTTCAAGACATTAGTTTCCCTTTCATATAGATTCCCCTTTTTTGTGTGTGTAGTTTTGGGACTCTTTCGCATTTCGTTTAATTTTCTGAATATTGATTAACTCAATTTCAGAAAGCAGATACTTGGGACTTAAAAAAATCATACTTGTGGATAAGATGGGCGGCC
>NC_013491.2:17177534-17197994 GCF_000004555.2 Caenorhabditis briggsae
TAATGAATTCTCGAATAATGCATGCCAATACTGCATCTGATATGTCGTTAATGAAAAAACCCAGCAATGTCGAAAAATGGAAAATCAATTGTATTAAAGTTTGGTTCAGCAATCATGCCCAAGAGCTTATCAGTTTTTTGAGTAGGACCCCCGTTTTGAGCGCGGCATAAATCAAAAAATAGGTTAGAAAAACCAGGACGCTTTGCAAATAGGTCATGAAAATGAAAGTCAAAAAAAGAGGATAAAAGAAATGGAAAAAGGACCTTAAAGGCCTTACAATAGAAAAGTTCTGATCTGTTGGACAGATTNCTAGAAAGAAAGGAATGAAAGTGCTGCTGGAATTACTAGAATCTTGAACATGTCGAGATCTTGAGAATTCGGCAAGTTCTCATAGAATCGAAAAAAGGAAAAAAAACATCCGTCTAGCACACTGAAAGGCTGAAACTGACTGAAAGTTGAACTTTTGGTTTACATTAATTGGAAAGAATTAATAGAGATATTTATGGAGATTGTTCTTCCTCATCCCGGCTGCCGTTGATAAACATTGGAATTTCCTCAGGCGAACATTCCCTTGGCGCCTCCGAGTCGGGTATCCGGTTGTTTCTGACATCTTCAATATCAAATGGACGTTGAGGAATTTGAAGTCCATCTGGTATCTTGCCCTCGTGGTTCTCCCAATACGGATCCTCAAAAATTCAATCAATTCATACGAGAATTTCGATGGATACTGGTTGGCGCGTGGATGTTTGGTTTTCGCTTCAGCAGACATTTTTTCCGCAGCTTGGCAGAACTCATACCAAACAGGAGGTTCAATCCGAGGATCGCGGGGATGGCAGCGGTTGAAGATATCACCACGATCCGAGTGAGCAGTAATTCGTTTCTTGACCAAGTAGAAGTGCTCATTAAAAGCGGCTATTGGATTCAAAACGAGCTCGCCAAGTTCAATGAGGATATCCAACCCAACATCAATGACGGATCTTCCAACCGAGTTGATTTCAGCGGCAACCATGAATGGGTCGATTTTCACAACTTGAACGTTAACCGGTAGTTTGTTCTCCTTGCCCTGGCATTTCATGTACAGTTGTGGAAGGTGATAAATTTCCAAATCGAGGATGTCGTCAGCCTTCCAAATTTTGTTCAGTTTACGAAATTCTTTTGTTTTCTCCATTATCTTCAAAACTGTTGCTTCCAACTCTTCGTCACACTCTCCATCTGAAAATCAAATGCCATATAAAACCGGTCGATAAGATATACGTCATAATGATAGAACCACCCCATTTTTTGAGGTTTTCAGAAAAACTAAAAAACTAAGACAAAAACGGCTGATGCCATTTGATTCAGCATCCCAAAAAACCTATGTGTCCCCTGAATCAAGTACCAGTAAAGTTTATTAGGACTACAGTAACCAAAAGTCTGTCTGCACACAGCGCCATAATGATAGGACCACCCTGGAAAATGAAAAATCTCCAGTTTTTTTTTGAGAAATAAATTGAGAATAATTTGTTGGAATTCGTTAAAATAGTTTTTAAACAGTATGTTTTGACAGTCTACACAAAAATTGATGTCTCTATTCAACTTTGAGAAAAAATTATTTTCAGACATTTTCGTCATTTTTTGGGTTTTTGGAATAAATCTTGAATAACTTGGCTCCTGGGTGGACTGTTGCGCTGAAACTGATAGGAAATAGTTTTGCAGTGGTCTGCAGTGTGTATTGATTGTTTTCATGCTATTCTGAGCCGCTGTTCCTATTTCAAACAAAACTGAAACTTCGAAAACAAACCTTGAAATTCGGTGATTCTGATTTTCTTCAAAAAACTGGATTTCATAAGTAAACATCATTTTTCCGTTCAGAATCATAGTTTCAAAGGCAATTTTGGTAATTTAGAACATCTTTGAAACATTTTGCACACCTTTGAAACATTTTCAATGTGGAATTTTTTTCAGTTCAAAACTCGAGTTCAGTTATGAGCTACCAGAGCTCATGAATGCCTTGAACAATTATCACATGATCAGTAGCACATTCAAGATGCTTTTTATTAGTTCCAGCTCGAAATCATACCCAGGAGCCAAGTTATTCAAGATTTATTCCAAAAACCCAAAAAATGACGAAAATGTCTGAAAATAATTTTTTCTCAAAGTTGAATAGAGACATCAATTTTTGTGTAGACTGTCAAGACATACTGTTTAAAAACTATTTTAACGAATTCCAACAAATTATTCTCAATTTATTTCTCAAAAAAAAACTGGAGATTTTTCATTTTCCAGGGTGGTCCTATCATTATGGCGCTGTGTGCAGACAGACTTTTGGTTACTGTAGTCCTAATAAATTTGACTGGTACTTGATTCAGGGGACACATAGGTTTTTTGGGATGCTGAATCGAATGGCATTAGCTTTTTTTCTCTTAGTTTTTTACTTTTTCTGAAAACCTCAAAAAATGGGGTGGTGCTATCATTATGACGCGCACTGTACAAAAACTTGTTCTAAGTGGATTTCGACCATTTTTAGGAGGTTGAAACTGGGTTGTCAAGTTTCTGAACACTGTGAAAATTCCGGAGGGTGTAAAACAGACCTAGGTGAGAACTTTGAAATCTCAAAATTTTTCCGATTTCACGAAGACACAATTTTTTGCATTCATGTGGATGGCCGGGCCGGGCCGGCCCGCTTGCCTCAAGACCCTCGACCCGGCGCGCTAGCCGGCCCGGCTCGCTCGGCCCGCCTAGGACAACTTTCCGAAAATGTTACTTTTCAAATGTGCCAATATATTTTTAATAGCACAAAAATTAATTCAAATGCATACAACCATCCGAAAAAATCAATTTAATTGAATTTTTAGCAAAAAAATAAAACTTCATTAAGCCAAGGATGATATTGTTTTTCTAAAAACGACATCAAAACAGTTTTTTTTTTGACAGAATTGTCCTCTAGTCTGGATTTTTATTTATTAATGAGAAAAACCATCTTGAAAAATGATGATTTGCTCTAAAATTTCAAAATTTTCAAAAAGCGGGCCGGCATGTGTAATTTTTTCCGGCCCGGCCCGGCCCGCTTTCAGAAAAGTCTCAGCCTGGCCCGGTCCGGCGCGCGGGCCGCCCATCTTATCCACAAGTATGATTTTTTTAAGTCCCAAGTATCTGCTTTCTGAAATTGAGTTAATCAATATTCAGAAAATTAAACGAAATGCGAAAGAGTCCCAAAACTACACACACAAAAAAGGGGAATCTATATGAAAGGGAAACTAATGTCTTGAAGATTTCCTCTCAAACGAGAATTGATTTTTCATGTTTCTTACTCTTCTCGCGAATAATGTCAAAATTCTGAGTTTGGATTCTCTGAGAACATTAAACCCACTCAAACAAACACCTGTACAAAAATTATCGGAAGTTTCTCATTTTTCAGCCATTAGCCTAGTTTTGAGGGACTTCCTTTTTTGCCCGCTTTCAGTACAAAAAGGAGCCAAAAAAGGTGTCTTTCAGAAATCGGCAAATATCTGAAAAAATAGGAATTTTCACAAATAATTATGTCTTTTCAATTTCAGTCTGTTTTACACCATCGAAAGTTTTCTAAGTGCACGGAAATTTGTTTGCCAAGCTCCAGGCTCCAGAAAAATCCTTCTGACTGTATTTAATTACTCTAAAAGTGCGTAACTCACCACTGTCGACATCTTCTTCTCCTGAAACTTCAAACGAAGAATTGGATTCAGGGGCAGTCTCATTCTCATCCAAATCGTTATCACTCATTGGATCTCCAAGGTTCGCCTCCTCTTCTTGATCTTTCTCAACAAGTTGACCGATTGGCATATCCTAAATATTATTTTTTGAAGACATTCCCTTGTAAACTCTTACTTCTCCAAATGAAGCTTTTTCAGACATGCTCAAGCGAGACTCATGCTTTTCAGCGTACATATACTCAATGTTCATTTTATAAATTTCAAGAAACGAGTAATCCTCATCATGCCTAACTTTCCTCCGTCGGACACGTTTTCTTCGGGGGTCGCTGATTCTGAGAATTCTCCGTCGTTCTTTAGTTTCCTTTGCCTTCAGGCGCCATGGTGGTAAATCGGGAACTTTGAAAATTCCTTCATCGGGTTGGAATGGTATGATGTTTGCGCTATGCAAGTCTGTAGGGCGTGCTATGTCAGAGATTGTCTGAAAAAAGAATTCATGCAAGATAACTTAACCATGCGGGATATTGTAAATACCAAAAAATAGATGAAAAATATACATTCTCACACGGGAACCTCTCCATATGTTACCCGGGGATTCTGATGAAACTTATGCTAAATAGAAATACACAGGCTATCTAAAAAACCTCGAAGTTATAGCGGCCCTCGTGAAGGTCTATTCAAATGGCGAGGCATTTTATGATTTTTCGTGAATTCGGAGTCGGGACAGTTTGAGCAATCATAACTCCGTTCATTTTTATGGCAGACGTTCAACTTTTCGTTATTTAAAATGTGATAAACTGACAAGCGTTTATGTCAATTGCACCTTTGCTCCACTTCAATAGGAAAGTCAGAAAAATAGAAAATATGAAAATTTCGAGTTCCAACAAATTCAAAAAATGCCGAGTTTTCTAGATAGCCTGTGTACTACTATTTAGCATAAGTATCATCAGAATCCCCGGGTAACATATGGAGAGGTTCCCTTGTCAAACAAAAATGCACTCTCACCTCATTCACATCAGACATTTTCCAAAAATTGTCGATTCAGATAGTTTGCCACATCAACCTGAATAACAATCAATCACAAAGGAATGTTGAGTAAATTAGTTCGGAATGTTGGACGGTCAAAGAGAAAAAAAGGAAATTGTGTAAGTCCACAGTACACAGGTAGAAGGGCAGAGTCTAAACTTTTGGAGCCATAAAATTGATAAGAAAAAACGCAAATCAGACCATTAAAAGAGGCAAAATGCACCTAGTTGTCGAATTTTCAGCACTCTGTGATCGCATTAATAAAAATGAAATATTGATCAGTAGTCTGGTGATAAGATTTAAACAGAAGAGAACTTTTCCTCCTTTTCCATCATCAAGTCGTAAATGGGAGAAGAGTAGGGAAAACGGTGTTATCAGTGCTTAGTAGGCAGAAAACCAGGATTATCATGGTTATCAGTGAAAATTGGGCATTTCATTGAAAACGGGAAAACGTGAAAATTGAGAAATCGGGGTGGGCGGAGAGGGAGGGATGATATAAGCGTATCGTTGTAGACATACGGTATCTACGGCGACTCTCTGGAGACTAATTAGCGATTGTGTTGACCAGATAGTGTCTCAAAACTAATAATATGATACGATTTTTTTCAGAGACAGCTGTCTGTTCTCGAAAATACTAAAACATATATAGTCTGTGATAACTAACAGTAGTTTCTATACACCGTAGTTTCTGATCCAAAACAAATTTTTTCCCACTATACCCGACTACAAAAACAAATTCAAAAATGAAAATAAATTGAGCCCAGCCAGAAAGAAATGGACCTAAGTCTCCACGTAATTAGCTTCAACAAGAAAAATGATTCCCTTTTTTTCACGCCTAGAATAGGATATCCAAATAAATAATTGATACAATTTTGGCACGCATTGCTTTCTTCGCGGGGGACGCCTTTTTGCATCGTGTGTGCTAATCTTCTTTATTTTCTGCTAAGTGTGTGTGGTCCACGCCTCCAAGAAAAAAAAAGATGGGTGACGTAGAAGAAGAGCAGAGGGATACGGTAGTTCTTGGAAAATATTAAAGCTAGAGGATGTCTAAAAAGTTGGGTTTTTAATAGGAATAAGTGGAAGGAAATGAGCAAAATAAACAACAAATTCAAATTTTGGAAGTCTTAATAAAAGGGAATCGTATAGTAAGCTCTTCAAGGGACGCTGACAAATAACCTGAATAAAATAACAACTGTTATGAGAGCTAGGTTTTAATCAAAACAATCAAAAAACTCATTATAGCTGTTTTCAAAATTTTCTTTAATGTAAATTTTCGTAAAACAGCAGATGCCTATTCTCCCTAGTCGAATCGGGGGGGGGGGGGGCGCCGTGTCATCATTTGTACAACAGATATTTCGTTTCCCTCTCTTTCGCATACAGATAAAATGATACGGAAACGCGGTCGTAAATCAGAAAAGGTGTCATAATGAAGATTAACGCGTGATGGAGAACAACAGGTACCGATAGAGAGACAAATAGGGTGGATCGCGACCTTGGAGGTAAGAAGTGGACAGAAACAGAGGAGGGAAAAACGGAAATGGGAAACACTGTCTCAGTAGCAAACCTCAGGAATGTAGAGGAAAAACACACTGTAAATTGAGAAGTAATGTCACGCTTTTTTGGTAACTTGAATACATACAGTACCGGTCAGTAAGATATGTTCAAAACTATGCATGTACAGAAATGTTTGAAAATTTCTAGTTTTTCTTCTATTTGTTGATTTCTGAGAGACACTTGTTTTCTCATATTTTCAGTGCAAAAATAGGTAAATAAGGGATCTCTTTCAGATATCGGCAAAAAGCAGATAAACTAGGGGGTTTTCAAATATTCTCTACATGCAAAGTTTTTGATCTATGTCTGTTTTGAACCCTTCAATATTTTCAGATAGGTCAAGAACTTGACGAAATTTAAATTATTCTGTTGGACTTTAAGAATAAGACCTGCAAAATAAAATTACCTTAAGAATAAGATATTCTTAATAATGCACCTTGCAAAAAGATCTACAACAGCTTTTTGGTCGTACGCTTACTTGGTATGCAATTGTAAAAATTTTCCAAAAATCATTTTAAGTCTACACCAGGCTGACGAAGTTGCAACTGGAACTTACCGTACTACAACATTCTCTTATCTATCTTAACCGAGGTTTGTATACTTCAAACCTAAAATAAAGCGTGTGAGGAACAAGAGGAAGACACGGGGCGCCTCGAGCCGACGACCACCCTTTAGCGCCATCCTTGCATTCGCCCCCTACTCCCTTTCTCATTCTTCTCCGTTGCAGACAACACTTTCTCGCCCGCTCGAGACGTTTCTATGTCGAGCGCTCTCCTCAAATGATTTGTTCTTCCTGGAAAACGTATAGACCACCCGTATCGCATTGGAATACGAATATACATTGTGTGGCGAGGCAGAAAATTGAGATTTGCAAAATCAATGGGAGTAGGATATACACATATTTGTAGTGCCAAGGGCCCGGATGAGAATTCGAATATTAGTCTGGATAAATCGGAAATTGTGTGGACTTTAGTTTCTTCAAAATTCGAAATATTTTTCTCTGCAGTAGTTTCCAGTGTTGAATTCTTCGAAACTGAAATACTAAGGGAAGTTTGGAAAATCTAAAAAATTGAGGAAAAAAAATTGAATCTTATAATTTCAATAGTACTTCAGAGTGTTGTTTAACAAATTCAGAAGACATTCGGTAATTTTCAAAAAATGTCGCTACTCGATTCTTGTAAAATTCTTCAATTTCCAGAATTAATGTTCACCTATATTTTCTTGTATCTTTCATTAAATGTACATAACTTCTCCTTTTCCTATCTATTTTTGATACGTTTTTCAATGTATCAACTTTTTTGAATGCCTTTTGTTCTTATGTTAGTTTTCAGCAAACTTATTTTTCGATCTTTGTCCCCAAAACAATCAAACGAAAATGACGCAAATCACCGGGTTTTCAGATGTTTGCGGAGTGTAGATTTACTGACGCCAGAGAAATTATTCATTTTATTTCAAGACTTTTTTGTATTTTGCTTTCTGGGAAACTCTTGAAACTCTGAAATTATGATTTTTTCCAAAACAATTAACTTGAATTTTGACATTCAGCACAGTTATTTATTCACTGAATATCATGCGAGAGAACACATATAATCATAAAAGTCACAATTATAAAAATTATAGGATTCAGGAGAGAAGAAACATGCACCGAAATTGACGACATGGGTGTTTTTTCTTACGGTATTTCGAACTGGATTACAAAAGTACTGAATGGGAACTAATGAACGTTCATGAACAGTAACAGGAGAATGTGTGGAGGTATTATTCTTGTTAAGCGCCGATGAACCTTGTGGCGGAGTTTTTATTTAAAGGCGCATTGCCGGTCCTGAACAGGAAACAACTACGGTTTTTACAAATAACTGCATGCGCCTTAAACATTTCAATTTTTGCCTACTTTCCTCAGATTTTTTGCTTGTTTTCGTTAAATCTTTTCATATTCTCATTAAAAATCAGCTGAATTTCCTTATGAAGCAGGAAACTGCCTAAAATGAGTAAAAATTAGAAAATTCCGAAGTATTGTATTTAAGGCGCATGCAGTTGTTTGTAACAACCGTAGTTGTTTCCTCTTCAGGACCGGCTTTAAACAAAAACTCGGCCACAAGGTTCATCGGCGCCGAATAAGAATAATATGAAATTAATAAAAGAAATACAGTACCGTCTAAAATTCTACCTCTGAATTTTCAATTTTTGGAGCCTGAATAAGTTTTCGGAAAGTTATATCAAGTCAAATATAAAGCATCTCAGGAGTTCTAAAATTACCACTGAAGTTGGTGAAAACAGTACAACTTTCTCACGCAACGTATTTTTCCGACAAGTGACTGTAGAAAAAAAAATTAAATCACAAAAGTTGAGTTTGATATCAAATTTATAATCTTAGAATTTTTTCAGTCCAAACAAAAAAATTAAACTTATTTTTGAGGCACCCAAAATTAACAATTTCCACTGAAATTATTATTTAGAGATAACATTCCAGCCATCACTGTATAATGAAATAGAATACTAACTATCAAATTGGTCTAGCGAGAAACACACAAAAGTATAATATCACTGAGCACACCGTGAAATTACAGAGATTGCAAAAGTACTGGATATAAATTGATATAAATTTAGGGACAGGAAACGAAAGTTTTGAAGAATTATGAAAATAATAGAAGACAGCAAAAAGAATAAAAGATAAACGATGAAATCAATATAACACGTAAAACTAAAGTTTTACACAAAAATACATACTTGTAACGGGCCGGGCCGGGCCGGGCCTTTTCCCAAATTTTGGAGGCCCGGCCCGGCGGGCCTGTCATTCCACAAGTTTTGAAAATTTTAAAAAACACATAAGAGGGGACCCTTATGTGATTTTTTTCGATCAATAAATTTTTCGAGTTTTTTTTGTTGATATTTTTTGATCAAACAGACAAACAATCCAAAAAGCACAAAAAAATATAGAAAATTGTATTGAGGGCTCAAAATTCGTTTCAAAATGACAAAATTTTTGCTACCGGGCTTTCCGGGCCTTGAAATTTTTTCAGGCCCGGAATTTTACAAGTATGCAAAAATACAATATTACGGAGCATACCGCGAAATTACAGATATTCAGTTGATTAATGTCTAATCATCATGTTCTTCTCCATCTAAACCTGCATTGTCGTTTTCGGCTGCTGCTGCTGCTTGTTCTCGACGAAATGCATCTCTTCGAGCATACTGCAGATCCAAAGCCTCTTGAGGGATGGGGATGACACTAACTCCAGGAACTTGCTCAGGGTCTGAATCGAATGGAGGGACTGTGAAGAGTTCTCGCATTTGTTCTTCGTGATCGGACGGACGTGTGGGCGCTTTTATTCCAGATGACTGGACTATCAATGGATGCATCCAATAAGGGTCTTCACAGTACTCAATCATTGCATATGAGAAGCCAGGAGGGTATTTGTCAGCTCGAGGGTGTGGTCCTGTGTGGGGAGATACTTTCTCATTTTCAACCATTTCGTACATAATAGGTGGATCCAGGACGGGTATCCGATCGTGGCATCGATTCAGATCTCTCACATAGGTTGCTCCGTTAGGAACTTTGATTTGCACCAAGAAGAAATGCGTGTTGAAAATATTAGCATCAATCGTTTCCCCTACTTTCATTTGACCCATCTCCTTAAGTATGGACTCGGCTAAATCAATCAAACTTCTTCCATCAGATTTCTTCATTTCTTCCGTCATATAATCTTTAACATCGAGAATTCTTTGAAGTGGTGCTGGATTCTCCCTTCTTTTGCTGTTTTTGTAAAACAGTTGGAGTTTTACTCTCAAGTTCACAAATGAAAAGAACTTTTTTTCATTGATTGTAATCGATCGAAACACGCTAGCGCTGCTCATATCCCAACCATCATTGGGTACGTTAATCAATGGGGTAGTAGCTGCATTTGCGGACACTAGCTGTGGAGTCCAGTATCCTTGAGTTGTCGGAGCTTCTGTTGGGTTATTTGCAGCTTCCGAAAATTGTTCTTCCTTGGCCGCTGGAGCTGCACATTCAATTTTCAATTTCTCTATACGTTTCCTTTCCAATTCCCGAACCACAGCTTCCAACTCCTCGTCGATCTCGCCATCTGAAATAGGGATAATGAGAAATAACTGAAAGAATCAGAACTGACCACTATCCACATCTTCCTCCTCTTGGATTTCATCTTCGCCCTCCTCAAACTCCTCTTCACCTTCTTCATTTTGGAAAATTTCTCCCTCTTCCATATTATCATCCTCATTTTCTTTTTCCTCATGTTCCACGGTAACTCTTCCACTGGATCGAGCAATCAAGTTGTTTATCGCCTATAAATTTTCATGATTATGGATCAACGACCTCACACTCACATTCTGAATTTTAACTAGTTTCACTTTATCTAGGTACGATTTATACTCGTCGATGATCACTTTGGGAATACTGACGCTGTGGTTTCCGATCACACAGATCATTCCTAGTTTCATAGGGAATAGCTTCAGCTGTTCGGTTTTTGCACGCTTGGCAAAAAACAGAAGCGCGTTAATATTGAGCGGCAGATGAATAGTTTTTGGCTCCCGTTTCCGTATTTTCTTCCTTAGTTGTCTACTCGCCTTGTATCTTTTGAAGTGAGCTGGTGGCAGAGGTTTTTTGAAGAGAGTGCCGTCATTCTCGATTTGTGGTAGGTTTGGAGCAAGAGCTTCCATACTGATAATTGGCTTTGCCTGTAATCCTACTTATTTGAGGTGTTCTGCTGATTTATATTTTCTCTTACCTTTGCCAAGTCAGTGGAAATGCTTTCAGACACTAACGTAATTTTGCAACTTTTAGATATTCTTCAAAGTGACAATTTCCAAGTAGTGATTACCTGAAAATGAACATTATTGGAGTCAAGTTGCAAAGATGGAAGAAATAAGAAAGTATAGGAAAATATGAGGATAAACGAAGTGGAAATGTTAGGAAACAAAGCTAATCGGAGTGGAAAAATTCACATTGGGTTTATAGAGACAGCCAAGCTGATAATGATAAAAAGTAAACACTAACAAGATCATTAGGAAAGCTAGTGAAGCGCATGAGAAGAACAACAAGGAAGAAGGTGAAACTTTTCATAGTGGCATGTCTTGATGGTTCACTGATAAGCATCGTTTCCAGCTGTCACTTGCGAAGAAAAAAGACATTAATTTTCCATCTCAGAGCACAAGCAGCGGGAAAAAAGTCAATGTCATTTTGAGGACACGCACAGTTGTTTAGAGAAGCTAGAAGGTGAACAGATTGAACACGAATCAAAAAAAACTAAAACATTTGTTTCAGATAGTTTAGTACTTTTTGCAGTAACTGTGGAGACACTGCTGATGATATTTGAATGTGCATAGAAAAGATATTCACGGGAAATGTTTAGAGCCTATCCTATTCTGACAATTTGAGCTCAATTATCTCTGTTGCTATGAGAAATATCAAAAATCTGCCAACTGATAAATTATTGATGATATTACGATGAATACATTATCAGTTGAAGATTGTTCTATATCTGTTACAGGAATCAAGATATGTGGGCTCAAAGTGCAAGCACAGGCTGGCCTCCTATTAGAGCAAATATACATATAATTCCAACTTCAAGAATATTTGAATTACCATAAGTATTTGAACAGAAAAAAAAATAGAACACCTTGAAGTTGACTGTCAGAAAGACATTCTATTGGGGTGAATACGGTAAATTTGTAATGAAGTTCTCTAGACTTTTTTGGATTACGGTACGTTAAAGAATTAGATATTTTTATTATGCAGATTAATGAATTATTTCAAACAATCGTTCCCGTGGAAAAAACTCACTTCGTAATCTGTTTCGTTACTTGGATGAGATATCAAAAGTTAAAATATTATTTGAGTCCTTGCGACGCAGCTAGTTAGCAGGTGGAAGCCTTCGACACCCGTTTCTGGTGGGCGTGGCCTAAATAGAACTAATTCTAAGCAACCAAAGATCATAGTGCTAAAAAAGAGAAAGTTTTGCGAAGCACATGTCTTTCTCCCGCAAAACAATTCAAGGTTGCTTGAATAGTAGATCCTAGACACCAATCTGTCTCGCTTCTTCTCTATATCTAATCTTTGGGAGGAAGGACCAAAACACCTAAGGACCTCGCTGCGCAAAGATGAAGGTCACGCGGTATACCGCGAAAATGTGACAACTATACAAACTAATATAAGAAAGAAAAATTGGGTAACACAATGACTCTAATGTGTACATGAGCGGATCAGCTATAATTCAGCCGTCGGAAAGACATTCAATTTCCGCCAGAAAAGAAAAAAAAACGAACAAAACTGAAAACAGAGTGAGGGTTTCTCATAAATAATTGGCACACTTAAAACGCTCTACTTGTTCTGTTACATCTAGAAGTGTGAGCTCTCGTGTTTTTTTTTATTATGGGTTGTTTTTTTTTATGAACAGATGATTATGATAGAGAGAAGAAATAGGAAATCAGTGAAAAAGATTGCCAAATATCAGATAGAAAAGATTAGTTACCGTATTCGCTCTAATACAATAAGCCGAGCCTATGCTTGCACTTTGAGCTTAAATATCTCGGTTCCTGTAAAAGATATCGAAAATCTGTCAACTGATAAAATATTGGTGGTGTTATGAAAAACGTTTTATCAATTGACAAATTTTTGATGTCTCTTATAGAGATTGAGATAATTCACCTCAAAGTGCAAGTATAGGTCGGCCTTTTATAAGAGTGTTTAGGGTAATAACGAGCAGAAAGTCAATGAAAAAATTTGCTCTAAAAATTGTTCGCCAAGTAGGACGCTAAACTAAATGAGAAAATCATCAGTTGCTCAACCGGGAAGGAAGAAAAAGTACATGACAGCTGGAACAAACCAACCTCACACGAGTGCTCACTGTTCTAAAAGCAGCTGTTCTAAAATTGTTGTATACTTTTCGAAATGTCCACAGAAAAAAGCCTACAATCGTTATTTGGTTATGAATCATGTTCTGGAGAGATAGAAATCATTTCACGTCGAAATCCTCCAAGAAATAGTTTCTCTTGTTACTAATTAGTTTGAATTCTATCAAAATTATCATCTTTTTTTTTGTTGTCCACATGCCATCGTGTGTTTGTTGAAAAATAAATTGGACTCTTTGTGAGAGTTCATTGTAAACAGAAAGACTAGAAAAAAGGGAGTGAAAACGTGCAAGCGGAGGAAAAAAAGAGGTAGAAGCGGGACAAAACAGATTACCGTACAAAGTACACCCCGGATAATCGTTTTCAATTAAAACCAACAACAAAATTTGTATTTTTGGTGGCAATTTGCGCTAAATAATAATAGACGAATTTTTAGATAAAAAAGTATCAAAGATCAGATAAGAAATTGAAAAGTGAACTTTTTGAACTTCAAAGCACTAAAATGCGTTCTGATATGTTGATTGAATGAACATCAACATTTCAGAATAAGAAATTAATGTGTTTAGTGTTCATCAAATTTCTAGCTCATAAATATCTGAAGCTTATTTCCAGGCTTTTTGAAAAGTCTAGGATGGGGCCAATCCTTGATATTTGCATTGAATTCTGTCTAGAGTTAAATGGGTCATGAATAATAAAAAGCATTTCTGGAAACGGCTACTTGAAAAACCCACATGTCGGTAATATATGAGTATGGGCGTTATAGCCGGCTCACGAATTTGCTCTCAATAAATTTAAGACAATATTGAAGGATTAACTGAAATAGGATGTTAAAGTCAGCTCTTGCTTTCAGAGAAATTAATCCGAAAACAAAGATTAACTAACTAGTAAGAAGAAAAACCCGAGACAAGTTTCTTTTTCTCCGAACAACCCAAACCACTCAATAAGCTTCCATTTTCTATTGAGATTACCTTTTTTGAGGCGCCACAAATAGTTTTTTCTTCGCAGAATCTCAGATCTCGTTTTAAAAAAGTTCAACGGAACTTATCTCTCAGGAGAAAAAGAACAAAAATAATCAACCGAGACACGAAGCAAAGGAAAAGAAGAATCAAGGAGGCTGACCTCGATAAAGAGATTGAGTTGGCTAACGGAAATCAGTGAGAAAGCGACAACTGCAATTTTTTTTATTTTAATGATGAAAATGTGTGAAAAGGTTTAAAGAAGTAGCGTATCTCACTATTTTCTATCGCTGGATTGAAATATCGTAAACCCAATAATAGAAGGCCACCGAATCATTATGTTTGAACTCCTATATCTCGGTTTCTGTGGAAGATATCGAAACGTAGTCCACCAATAAAATATTTTTGATGTTATGGTGAACATATTGTCAGTTGAGCACTTTTTGATATCACCGACAGGAACCGAGATATATGGGTTAAAAGTTACCGGTTTTGATGGCTTTCTAGTAGAGTGGTTATGGTAATTTGATCACCAAGCTCTTATCCTGGAAAAAAAAGGAATTTTTAGATGAGGAAACAAATTTTGTAACCCAGTTTAAAGGGGAAACAAGCTACAGTAATCCAGGCCACTATGGGATTATTTAGGATTTCTATGATACCTAGAACCTCTATAGTAGTCTTGGTATCTGTATCCTGTCCCCAAAGAACAATTTTCAACACACTCACCACAACGAAGACACTTGAATAAGTGGTTATTAACCACTGCCTATCAGTTGCTTGTCACTTCTATTCAGCGAGCCACCAAAACCTCGTAAAAAACGACGAAAATGAGGTTTGAAAAGCAGAAGACGCAAGCGGGGACACACACAGAGACACACTCTCACTCACTTGCTCGCTCTGCTCATTTTCGACGTTTTCTCCGCCCATTTTTTGTTTCGAGCACTGGCACACTCCGCTGACACCAAATGCTTACTTCGTTTTCAAGACCTCCCAAGAAGGCGCGTGAGAGGTAGAGGAGAGAAATGAGTGTAAACTAACGATGTTCAAGGAAAATGGGAAATGATTCGATTGTAAGAAAAATGATAGAAAGTAACACTTTAATCATCCTTTTATACAAGAAGAAAACATCACAACACCGGTTCAGCCACAAGTCTATGATGAATGATGGAATTATCAAGTAATCTTAGGGCGAAAGTGAACAAAGAATGTATTGGGAAAAGAGATAAGATAAAAATGAAAAAATTAAGTTTGTACTTTTCCTAAATCAAATTTTTGACGAGACTATAGCTAGGCTAGTGCGCCTTTTCCGCGTTTTCGTTGCTCGGTTCCTCACTGTCGAATGTCTTTGCTCAAAGGCTCACGACAATCTACATAGTTAATTTTCAAGTTTTCCAAAAAACACCGCAACAATTTTCCAGCCCGACCTCTTTGATCTACCCTTCAGCTCGAAAGCCGCCCGCCTTGTGTCTACCTCTGCCCTTTTTTAGTACACTAATTTTTCTCTCTCCTTTTCAGACAAGTTTTCTCACCGATATTCTTTCTTTCACTGTTTTCTCATACACGCTTACCACCTATGTCAGGTGTTTTTTGTTCTTCAACTAAGCGGTAAGACGTTTTTTGGAAACTAATGAGAAAGATGGTTTTGCATCCATCGTTTTTTGTGTTATATATTATTTGTTGGGCAAAGAAGAAGATACAGAAACAGTTGGAAGCAAAAAACCGTTTCGATGTCACATGATCCGTTGTCAAGATGTGATAACACGGAAGTTTTGTTGGTTTTCATCATTTCTGAAAACGACGAGGTCATAGGTCAGATGTCCTCTGAGTTTTGCAGGCTTCAAATTCCAGTTGTCGGTAATTAGATCATATCAGAGCTTGGAACTTTCATTTTTTCAAATTTACTGTTTAGGTACTGTAGTTCATACAAAATCGAGTTCGATTGATTCGAGTAATCAAATTTAAAAAAATCGCAGTTTTGAAGTTCTGAGCTCTGCATTTTCTTCGTTTCTCAGATTTGTTGTCTACCCTGGAAAAATAAAAATGTTCAGAAACGTGATTCCCATTACCATTTTCAATTTCTGCATTGTCACAAATATATAATTCCCACTAAATTGCAAAAGACAAAATTTTATGACAAAACCAGATTTTTTCTAAAAGTTTTTTATACAATATTTTAGTTTCAAAACTCATTAAACCTATTATCATACATCACTCGCATCTTTAGCACAGTTTCTCAGAGACCCATACAGGTTTTTCAACATCATGAGGAGGAGAGACAGTAAAAAATTCATTGGATTCAAATTTGAAAAATTGAAAAATAAAAGATCACTAGGAAATGAGGTAGAATAGAAATCTGATGAGACCGGGTGTGTTGGAATAGAAGAGTAAACAGAAGACGTATCAAGAGAGACGTATCACTAGTTTCCAGAGAATGATGTGGACGGTTCCTGGTTAGCATATTTTTTCTTGATATCGATACTGTTTTTGGTAGGCAGAATTGAAGAAGCAGCTTGGCAGGTGGAACTCTTAGGGACCTGGAAAAAAAAGATGATGCTACACGACTTGAAGAAACGTATGATTTTTGCAAATGATAAGGCAGTGGCACGATTCTTACTAGCTCTGATCATGGTTCAAACGAGATTGGTCAAATTCCGAAACAGATAACCATAATTGATACCAATTTTAAGAGACCCGGATATTTTTCACAAAGGAGTTGAGACAGCAAACAGTTTGAGGAACAGTCTAGGGAACGGACTCGCGCCGAACTTATGGCCATCGGTCGACAGCCGGTTTGCCGCTTCCGTAGCTCAGCCGGTAACGGCACTGTGCACTTGAAATGTTTCTCATGAGTTCAGCTTCTCATGGGGTTGTCTAAAAAAATCTGACAAAACTTCTTTTGGCGTCTTGCCTCGATCAACTTATTGGGAAATTTCGTTTCATGATTCCAGATAAATATTTTCCAGAAATCTACCCATCGCTTCAATATCAATTATTTGAAAAACTCACAATTGTTCCCTTGCTGTTCCCTTTTTCCTTTGGCGGAGTTACAGCCTCGACGCATCTCTTCTTCGGAGCTGGTGGAGCGAAATCGTCGTCAACAGACATCATCGAACAGAGGGCAATAACCGCTTCAAGCTCCGCATCGGACATTTCAGCATACTTCTCCGGTTGATTACAAACGTTCGTCGCCACTTGCTCCTCAACAATAGATTGTCGAGACGGAATTGAGTGTTGATGCATTTTGCTGCTGAAAATACGGTCTTTTATATTTGAGAAGCTGAGAAAGAGAAGAGGTGACACGAAGAAGGAGACGATGCCATGCAAAAATACGCAAACAAAAATAGAGTGATTTACAGGAAAAATTCTACGCAAAATACCATTTTTAATACCGGCATGTGTCAAAAATCAATAAAAAGTTGAGAAACCTGATATACGCTACCATATAATTTTTAAAAATTCATAAAATATTACTGATCTACTTTTTATGTAAAAAAATTCTCTGAGAGGATTAAATAGTGAAGAACTGACATAAGACGTCGCAGTCTGCATGTGTGCGTAGCGGTGTTTGCGGTGTGGGCGACAGCTGGCTGCGCTGTGTTTCCCAAACAAAAAACATTTTTCTTTTCAGGTTTCCAACATTACCGGCAAGAAATATTCTTCTTTTTGGTCATCAGAATTTTTTCAGAAACAAAACAAAATTGGAAAACGAAATTTATCAGTGAAATCGATGAATCTACGCCATATGTATCAGACAATTTGACGGGTATTTCATTTATAACAAAAAATGAGATAAAAAGTTCGAAAAAAGGAGAGTCAGAAAAGAAACGAATATGACCGGCATACAATAATAAAAGGATTTCGGAATGGGTGACAGCAAAATCACAAATTACTCGTTAAAAGAGAGAAAAAACAAAGATGATCGAGAACTCCATTGGTTTATAATTATGAAGAAGATGGGATAGCAGGATTCATTGGACCAGTGAAAACCGAGCTTGACTCCAAATTTCCGTCGTCCTCTTCCTCTGATCCGGTTGGAGCCTGAAAGAATGCCAATGAGCAAAAATGCAGTCTGATTAGTTGAAAAACGTGAAGATTCCAGTTAAAATGGCAAAGAGAAGACAAAATTACAGGCGTCAGCTTTTCTTCTACCACAGTAGTTACTGAATCTGCCACGTACCTCAATCTTCGAACGCTTCTTTAGAGATTCCTGTCTATCGCTAGCTTTAGAACTTCTTTTTGGGGCCTTTGGGACGGCGGTCCGTGAATTCCCTGAGTCTTCCATCATGCACAAAGCGGCGACGGTTTCAGTTTCAGCATCAAGTCGGTCGACGCTGTCTTCAGCTCCGTTTGAGTCGGTGGCGGCTTCATTGTCTTCAGTAGCTTGCTGCAAAATTGAAATGCGTGTACTTTTGTATGCAAATTGATACTCTAGAAAAATTTGGCGAATTTCGGACACTTTTCAGAGAAATTGGGCAAGCACTTGGCTAGCTAACGTCGAAAGTCTGGGCAATTGGCTTGCAAACGCCCGAATTTTGGGCATACCGCAGCCTTGTCCAAGACCCACGTTCACATGGGCAGCTTGACAAATGGATGCTCAACTCTTTCCCAGAATTTGTAAGAATCAGTTCCTCTTCTTTATCATACATTCGCTGAAACAAATCAAAATCTCACCATGTCTCCGCTTTCCTGACAAGACGCTTCTCTAGAATTTTCCGCATTCTGAGCACCATTGATTTGATTGGCACTTTCCTCGGCTGATCGTTTTTCAGCCCACTGAAAAATAAATCAGCGTTTTTCTACCTTTTCCTTGAACAAAACTGACCGCTCGTCTCCGTTCTATATGTGCTGCAACAAGTCGTTGTCTCTCCATTTCATCTACCTCCACGAACGCCTGCCTGATCTCTGGCGAAAATTGAGTTTCATCGAATGGATATCCAAATCTTCGAGCTTCTTCTCGTTTCCATACCGGTGTTTGGATCAATTTCCATTTATATAGTTTTCTGGCAAGTGGCATGACGAAAACCGCGATTCCAAGTTTCTCAGCCGGTTTTTTCGTTCTTTCCAGCACTTTGACGTACACTTTCAACACGTCTGCTTCAGTTTCACCAAGGAGATATGACATATTAGACCTGAAATTAGGAAGGAAAATTTTTGGAAACTGAACGGGTCAATGATTTCGAAAATATGCGCACAAGAACAGGTGCGAGATATCGATTTTTGCAAAGAAGAGTGCGCAAGAAAATGCTTGGGGCACGCAAAATAACGAAGACGAATGATGCGTGTGTGTGTGTGTGTGTGCGCAGAGTGTTGTTCGCCTGCCGCGAATATAAGATCTCTCCTTTTTTTCCTCTCTGTCTATGTCTGAACCCTCTCGTCGCAGGTCAAATCCATGAATATGGGTGTGCGATTAAGGAAGACATTGGCCACTGTTTGAAAATTTGAAAGTTTCATGCAGGAAAAATACACTTTTCTGTATTCTTTTCACAACACATTAAAATAAGGCATTTTAAGACAAATTAATTTATTTAAATTATTGGGAGAAAAACTCGTTACGCACTATTATTATAAAAATAAATTATAGGTTGAAACGAATCGATGAATTGATCCTCTCTTTTTCAATATATCAGAATCGAGTCTTATCAGTCGATCTCATATAGTAGAAGTAGCACTCATTCCACTCGGCTCTGTGCTCTCGTTTGTTGAGCATTCTGACAATCAGCTCCCAATCATCAGCAAGGGTTATTTCTCGCTCCATGCGAATTCTCGCCAACGGCTCCAGGATAGGACCCAAGTTGGAATTGTAATGACGTCCGAGGAAACTGTAGAACAAGTCCTGCAGCATACAAGTTGTAAACTGATCCGAAATTCTTATGTTGATGAATTTGAGCACCAGCTCGTCACGGTCCCGAGTGGTTTCGTCGCTTTCAGAGAAGTCCCTCACTGGGCATTCCGGCCAGTTGAACATTGGTGAGCGGTCTGAAAATTCGTGTTTTTTTAATGTTCAAATATACTTCTTAGATATGGAACTTTCGGCTTTATATGATTTCAGCGGTCCCTAGAGAAACGGTCCGCAGTGAAAACAGCGGTCCGCAATGAAAATAGCAGTCCGCAGGGAAAATAATGGTCCAAAAAGAAAATAACGGCCCGGAGCGAAGTTTGCGTTTGGGAATTCAGGAAAACCCTATAAATCCTGTTTTTATTGAATTTTCAATTACCAATCGAATTTTTATGTTGTTTTGTTGGTTTTTTTAACGCACGTTTGAAATTTCGTACTATCATTAAGATAACGTAATGTTTTTTATAACGGAGTAGTATTTAGAGAAAAAGTGATCAGCTTAGTAATAATTTTCGTTTGTTTCATTCTCAATGCCTTCATTTTGTTCATACATCTGTTC
>NC_013491.2:17198753-17204997 GCF_000004555.2 Caenorhabditis briggsae
AGCATTTGGATAAGTTACGTCCGTTATAATAAAACATAGTGTTGTCTTAATGATAGTAGGGAACACATGGGCGTAAAAAAACTAACAAAACAACATAAAAATTCGATTTGTAATTGAAAATTCAATAAAAAACAGGATTTATGGGGTTTTCCTGATTTCCCAAACGCAAAATTCGCTCCGGACCGTTATTTTCTTTTTGGACCATTATTTTCCCTGCGGACCGCTATTTTCACTGCGGACCGCTTTTTCACTGCGGACCGTTATTTTTCTGAAATCATATAGAGCAGAACTTTCTAGGTAGTCCGGCTAATTAACCCAAACCAAGTATACAGGGTGAAATAGCGTCTTTTAAACCCTATACAACAGTTTTCAAAATCTGCTTGAGAAACCTCTAAAGTGCTGAAACTTCAGTTTCAGTACCAAAAATCACTTTTTCGGTGTAAAATCGGCAATTTTCACATGTGGTTTTCTTGACTCATAGAAGGTTTCAGAGCTCGAAGTTAAGTGAAATGTCAAATTTGAGCATTTTTAAAGAAAAATTTTGCACAATTTAAACATTTGTGAACACTTCGGTGATTCCAAATTTCCAAGTTTGAATTTTTTTTTTTTGAGAAAAGGGTAAAAATATGAAATTCCACGCTATTTGAAATATAACAAAAACATTTCAAGCTCTGAAGTCTCCTAGGAGTGAAGAAAAGAAAATCACGTTTAAAAATTCCCGATTTTACACTGAAAAAGTGATTTTAAAAACGCTTTTATAGGGTTTAAAATACACTCTTTCGCCCTGTGTACTTGGGTTGGGCACATTAGCTGGACTACTCAGCGGAATACAGAAGGTTGAGCCTTATGGCTAAAAAAACTGATTTCGACTCACTTTTTACGCAATTATCTAGCTCTACAAAAAATAGAGGAAGACCAAAATTGACACAGATATCCAGTTGTTTTTGTTCGTTCTCGACAGAGTCTAATAGCTCCTGATCATTCCTTTTAGCCTCCTCCTTTTCTGCTTCATATTTCCATTTTTCTGCTTGATATTGACGAATCGTCCTCTTCTTCTTGTTGCCGTTTGCCTTCTCGAACACCACTTCACGGACCTCGCCTTTTTTCTCCGCTGATTTTCTATCCTCTTCCTTGAACTGCTTCAGGAGAGTGTCGAAATCTTCGATGACCGAGGGTCTGGCAGCTTTGGCTTTTTGGACCTTCTTTTTGTTTCTCATGGACTTCTTTTGGCTGGACTTCGAAGTTTGGGATTTTTCAGGCTGGTCTGGTTTATCAGTGTTCGACTCTGCAAGATTTTCCTTTCCCGATTGCTCGGTTTTCAGTGTTGTTGAAATTGTCGACGCTTTCAGCTCTTTGGACGATGGACTTCTGAAAGTAAATTTAATTTTTTATTTTTCTTTATATCTAAAAAATTTCCTGCTTTATTATTTTTTTCAAAACTCACTTCTTTCTATCTTTGGCAACTGGTGGTTGTTCTGCTAGAACTGCCAACTTCTTTGTATTGTTGGAGACTTTAGACGAAACTTTGACCGTTTCCCATTCCGAGGTAGAGGCCCTCAAAATTTCAATATGTTTGAATCTACAATTTTTGATCAACTTACTGTTTTTGCTTGGCTGGCAGGTGGTTTTTGGTAGCCTCAGGTTTCTTGTTATGGAATGGCTCTTGACTATTTCTGGTTTCAGACGACGACGCAGCTTTGGAGCTTTGGGATTTTGTCGCTATACCGTCTGTGTCGGTCAGGTTCTTGTTTTTCATTTGATTGGGACATTGTTGAACGATCGGAACAGCATTCAAACAGGAATTGACAGTTCCCTTGTCTTTCTCAATAGCAGCAAGCAAGACTTCAGACATCAGCGGCTTTGAAAGCTTGTCATTTTCTCCGACTGGCACACCGGCATCCTTTGAGCACTTTACAACTGAATACAAAGTTTTGCTAGTGAGTGCTGGGAATTCTGCATCATCCGCCAACTTTCTGACTAGTTCGGAAATGTTTGGCTCTGTTGCTCCCTCATCAGAAGTAGTGTGCCCTTTGAGTTCTTCAGTTTCCACATCAGAAGGTTTGATTGGAGTGGACATAACTGGTTTCTCGAGTTTCGAGGGATTGTGCTCCGGACTTGTATCACAATTCGAAGCGCCAGACATATCCTCAGCTACATTGGGACGAGTATCAATATCTTTTGCTTGGCTGATTTGCAGTTTTTGGTCGTTTTTGCCATTTTTCATGCCAATGACCGATTGAGGTTCCTCGTGTTGTAGCACAATGATTTTCTTGCTCATCCCCACTGTAAGCTCGGTAGTGGTTTGAATGCCACATTCGGCATGAATTTTAATGATTGGAAGTAGTTTGATCTCCTCCACAAATTTAGCTGATTCGGGTGCGTGTGGGAGCAAAGTCAGAGTTGCCTCGTCAGAAGTGAACTGATCTTTGAGTTCTTCATTATCGAAATTAGTAGTTTTCATAGACTGCACTGATTTATCGAGTTTTGACAGCTCACAATTCAGATCCGAATTGGATGCGCCAGACACATCATCAGTTACAATCGGACTCTCCTTTCCGAGATCAAACTCGGTGGTGGTTTGAATGTTATCTTCGACAGTAGTTCCAATGGTCAGTGGTTTGACTTCCTCCACAAACTTAGCAAATTCGGGTGCAGTTGGAAGCACAGATTCTGAATTACGTTGCTTTGCCACTGTCACAGTTGCCTCATCTGAAGTGTCCTGCTTTTCGATTTTTTCGGTATCAAAATCAGTCGATTCCATAAACTCCGCCGGTTTTTCAAGTGCAACTAAAGAAGTAGCAACGTCACTAGACACTTGTTGTGGTGTGTCTTTGTTGCCATTATCATCTTCAACGGTCAACTGTGGTTCCTCGTGTTGTCCGGAAACAACTTGCAGATTACTTTCATAATTGGGTTCAACCTTGATGGTGGTTTGAATTAGTGGCTTCGCATTCGCCGTTTGCACTTTCCGATAAGCATCCTGACGGAGAGAACGACTTGGTGATGAATCATGGATTTGAGACGCTTCTGGAGAAAAAACTGATGCGTATGGGTCATCACTTCTGAAACAAAAAGTTCTGTTGATAATTGAGAAAAAGATAAACTTACGGAGAATAGGCTAGAACCTGTTGGACGCTCTGGCATCTTTCGGATCCATAAGATGACGCGCTTGTGTATACTGCAGTATCTCGTGACTCGGTTGGAGATGGATAATAACCACAATTTGGATGATTACTCTGTGAGTAGCCGTGAGAAGTTGAGACCGTGTTGCCATGAGGTACTGGAGCATAACCACAAGGACCGGAAGGAAATGGAACATCACTCCTGAAACGGATAGTTATGTTATATATTGAAAAAATAAAAAGAACTAACGGATAAGATGCTGGAATATATTGGATGTTCTGACTTCCTTGGAATCCATTCGATGTTAAGCTTGTGTATACTCCACTGTCTCGTAACTTGGTTGGAGATGGATAATAACCACCATTTGGCTGGTTGCTCTGGGAGTAGCTGTTTTGCATGGGAGCTGCTGAGAAAGTGTTGTTGTAGCCATGATTGACTGGCACATAAGCGACAGGAGCGGAAGAGATTGGTACTGCCATCCTGAAAAAAAACTTGGATGGTTAGCATAAATGAAACTGTCGTGGTTCTCAATGATCTCGAGTCTGTTGTGATACTTCTTTGAATTTTTTTTGAATAACTTACGGGGGAACAGTTTGGAGTGGTCCAGAAAAGTATTGCTGCAGTGGATAAATGGAGTTCTGGGGCGCTTGGAAAGTGTCAGCTTGATGGTCGTAGTTTTGTTGTTGAGCGAAATTCTGACGTGTCCAGTTGTTGTTCCTTTGCTGGTTACGCTGGCTGAAGTCGCCGCGTCCACGAAATGCTCGAAGTTTGACGACAAGTGGCAGCGGATTTTCTTCGGCTTTCAGGAACTTCTGAAATTATTACATGTCTCACAAATTTAATCTTACGGGTATTTACCCAATCCGAAAGTTTCCAAATTTTGAAACACCGTAATCTTTCTAATAGAAAATACACTTTTCAATTTGATCCTCTAAACTTTGAGCTAATTTATCTCAATTCTTGTGAAGTGAATCGAAAAGTGGTCAACTAACAAACTGTTACTGATATTATCTTGAATATTTTGTCAGTTGACAATTTTTTGATTTTTTTTCTCGGGAACCAAGGTAAATTCGCTCAAAGATGAAAGTAAAGGAGGGCATTCTATTAGTGTTTACAGCAGACGTGATGAGCTCAGAATAAGAGTACTACTAGTACTACTATGTACCCACTACTACTATTTTAAAAAGAATCTCCAATATTAAACTCACAATATTTGATTGAACGTTGTTTGTGAGCACATCCGCCTCGAACTTCTTCCGTTCCAATTCGCTGATCTCCATACTGTTGATGTACTCCCAAGTCGACTCATCCTCAATATCGAGTGTTGACCAGGCATGTTGCACCTGAAAATATAGTCGTTATTTTCCTTCGAAAATGCATCAGAAACTCACTAAGGCGTACTTGAGGATTTGTTGGTTGGCGAAGGCATACGCTCTGTTCTTACGCTCTCTCGCAGCATCACACGCTACAAACTTATGCGACATTGTTACCTGAAAAGTTATGAAAATTGAAAATGAGAATCATGAAAAGACAACAATAAAAAAGGCAGAAAACCAGGCAGAAAGAAAGAAAGAACGGAAAATGATGACTATTAGCAATATGCGACCAATTGAGAGATCTTATCTCTCAGGTAGATTAAAATTTGAAAAATTCGAAAAAAGGAAGGTAGATCAAAATTTATAAAAATGGTAGATCAAATATAAAACTTATAAAAGTATGCATAAAATGCAACATTTTTTGAAACAAAACTAAAATAAGAAACAAGTAATGAAAAATAAGAGTCATAGACTGTTTTCATTTTCAAGTAGTTCTTCTTCGAAGTTGAGAAGTATGGGATCGTCGAAGATCAAAAATTTTCTGAATTCCGAATTCCGTTCCAAACATCTTTGATCCTCACATGAATTTTTTGTTACTTCTCTCAGTATGAAAATTTTCTGATTTCGTATTTTCCTTCTTTGACAATAGTTCTTTCTCTGGCTTTGGTGGCGCTGAATTTCTTGGATTTCTTATATGGAAACATTTGTGCAAGTGTGGAGCGTTTAGGAATATACCATCTTTAGCCTGCATCCCTGGAATGATCGAGGAGAGCTCAATATTCAATATTTTGGAGTTTTCTTCTCTTGGTAGATATTGTTTAAAAAAAAGTAATTTATCGAAAAAAGAAATTCGTTACTCACCAGGTTATAAATTAAGGGTTCAAGAGAAATTTGAATTTAGAAAATTAAGAAAATTAAAACGAATAGATATATCAATTCTCATTGGTTGATCGGTTCTGGATAGTAGAAATCCTTCCACTCGGCTCTGAACTCCCGTTTGTTGAGCATTCTGCCAAACAGCTCCCTTTCATCTTCTAAGGTGATCTCTCTCCATGAGAATTCTCGCCAAGGGCTTTAGGATAAATCCCACATTAGAATTGTATTCACGTCTGAGGAAGCGGTAGAACAACTACCGCAGCTTCACAGTTTTTCCGACCCTTTCAAACTGGTCAGAAATTCTTGCATGAATGAAATATAACACTAGCTCGTCACGTTCCCGGTAGCCCTGCAATGTGCGAGAAAAGTGTCATTCTCTCTACCGTCAATAAGTTGATACAGCTCGAGATGGTAAAAATGTTGCTCAAGAGCACGCGGCATGGTGGGCATCTTGAGAGGTCTTCTCCGACAAGATGCCGTTTGCATCCGAGTTGGAGTCCGATTCCTAAAATCAACAAGTGCTAGCTCAGAGATCCCAAAAAGCTTTTCAGAGACACCGCGTCATCCGAACATTTCTCTGTTCATGGTTTTTGGAGCATTTTGCTCAATTGGCAAGATTTCACTTCTTTTCGTCGATAAGCGGACAAAATCAGCAAGGAAGTTGAAATTTTAATGATTCTACATGATAATTACTTGTTATTGCATCGATAGAAACCCTGTGAAGTTTCATGTTTTACTGACTTTTAGTTTTCGAGTTTCGCCATCTCAAACAATTGCGGGTAATTAACAGCTACCCTGTTAACCTCTTGTCGTTGAATCGATGAAAAAGGGTGTGCAATTAAGGAAGACATTCATAGAAAGTTGATTTCGTGTTGGAAAAATACGCCTTTTTTCACACAATACTGTCTATTCAATAAAACGTGGGCGCG
>NC_013491.2:17205739-17227890 GCF_000004555.2 Caenorhabditis briggsae
GCGGCGCGCCCACGTTTTATTGAATAGACAGTAGATGAAAACAAAACATTTTTAAAGACAATAATTTATTTGGAGGGGAAACTCGTTAAGCACCGGGTTTTGCAATATAAAATTTAACAGAAATTTGAATTAGAAAAATTAATAATAGGTTAAAACAAATCGAGTAATTGATTATCTGTTTTTTAATCGAATCGAATCTTATCAGTCGATCTCATATAGTGGAAGTTGAACTCCTTCCACTCGGCTCTGTGCTCTCGTTTGTTGAGCATTCTGACAATCAGCTCCCAATCGTCGTGAAGGATTATTTCTCGCTCCATGCGAATTCTCGCCAACGGCTCCAGAATAGGTCCCAAGTTGGAATTGTAATGACGTCCGAGGAAACTGTAGAACTTGTCCTGCAGCACACAAGTTGTGCCGACCCCTTTAAATTGGTCCAAAATTCTTATGTTGATGAATCTGAGCACTAGCTCGTCACGGTCCCGAGTGGTTTCGTCGCTTTCAGAGAAGTCCCTCACTGGGCATTCCGGCCAGTTGAACATTGGTGAGCGGTCTGAAAATTCATTTTTTTAATGTTCAAATATACTTCTTAGAGATATTATGGAACCATTATTGAAAATCAAAATTTCAAAATTACGCTCAACCTCACGGAAAGTTATGAAATTCTGGTAAGCGTTATATAAGCCTAGCTATGGATGAGCTGCCTACAAACGCTTACGCTCAAATTACTAAATTAAATTTTTTTTTGGGAAATTCGATTTCAGAGAATCACTTAAATTTCTGATTTTTGAACAAATTTTTACTCACTTTTCACGCAATCATCTAGCTCTACAAAAAATAGAGGAAGACCAAAATTGACGCAGATTTCCAGTCGTTTATCTACGTTCTCGAAAGAATCGATTAGCTCCTGCCCATTCCTCTCAGCCTCCTCTTTTTCTGCTTCATATTGCCATTTTTCTGCTTGATATTGACGAATCGTCCTCTTCTTCTTGTTGCCGTTTGTCTTCTCGAACACCACTTCACGGACCTCGCCTTTTTTCTCCGCTGATTTTCTATCCTCTTCCTTGAACTGCTTCAGGAGAGTGTCGAAATCTTCGATGACCGAGGGTCTGGCAGCTTTGGCTTTTTGGACCTTCTTTTTGTTTCTCATGGACTTCTTTTGGCTGGACTCTGTGATTTGGGATTTTTCAGGCTGGTCTGGTGTGTCAATGAACGACTCTGCTAGGATTTCCTTTACTGATTGCTCGGTTTTCAGTGTTGGAGAAATTGAGGAAGAAGTTGTCGACGCTTTCAGCTCTTTGGACGATGGACTTCTGAAAATCAATTCGAAAATTTTCCAGCTTAAATTCTTTTGAAAACTCACTTCTTGCTATCTTTGGCAACTGGTGGTTGTTCTGCAGAAACTGCCAACTTCTTATTATTGTTGGTGTCCTTAGATGAACCTTTGACCGTTTTCCAGCCCGAGGTGGAGTCCCTGAAAATTTCAATATGTTTGAATCTACAATTTTTGATCAACTTACTGTTCTTGCTTGGCTGGCAGGTGGTTTGTTGGAGGCTCAAGTTTCTTGTTATAAAATTGCTTCTCACTTTTTTTGATTTGAGACAACGACGTAGCTTCGGAGGCTTGGGAGTTTGTGCAAGACTTCAGATTCTTGTTCTCCTTCTGACAGATATTCCGTTGCAAGATTGGAGCAGCATTCAAACAGGGATTGACAGTTCCCTTCTCCTTTTCAATCGCAGCAAGCAAGACTTCAGACATCAGTGGTTTGATGGGCTTTTCATTTTCCACCATTGGCACATCAGCATCCTTTAAGCACTTTACAACTGAATCCGAAGCTTTACTAGTGAGTGATGGGAATTCTAGATCTTCCGCCAATTTGGAAATATATGGAATGATGAAGTCGGAGTTGTATGGATCTGCTGGTCCGTCATCAGTTATCTTTCCTTTGAGTTTTTTGGTTTCAGTATCAATTGGTGTCATTGGAGTTGTGAGAACTGGTTTCTCGAGTTTTGAGGGATCACTCTCCGTATTTGATGCGCCAGGCGTATCATCAGCAACATTCGGACGAGTATCAACATCCTTTGATCTGCTGATTTGTAGTCGTGGCTCTATTTTGCCTTTGTCGACTTCAACGGCCATCTGTGGTTTTTTGTGTTGTTGCACAAGCATTTGTCCGTTCATCTCCACTTGAAACTCGATAGTGGTTTGAATGTCACACACGGCAGTAGTTTCAATGCTCGGAAGTAGTTTGGCCTCCACCACAAATTTAGCTGATTCGTGTGCATGTGGGAGTAAAATCAGAGTTGCCTCGTCAGAAGTGAACTGATCTTTGAGTCCTTCGGCATCAAAATCAGAACATTCCATAGACTGCACTGGTTTAAGTTTTGAGACGTCACAATTCAGATCTTTATTGGAAGCGCCAGACACATCATCAGTTACTATCGAACCCTCCTGTTCGAGTACAAGTTCGGTGGTGGTTTGAGTGTTATCCTCGACAGTAGTTCCAATGCTCAGTGGTTTGACTTTCTCCACAAATTCAGCAGATTCGGGTGCAGTTGGAAGCCCAGATTCTGAATTACGTTGCTTCGCCAATGTCACAGTTGCCTCATTTGAAGTGTCATGCTTTTCGGTTTTTTCGGTATCGAAATCAGTTGATTCCATAAACTCCGCCGGTTTCTCAATTACAACTTGAAGAGTAGAAACATCATCAGACACTTGTTGTGGTGTGTCTTTATTGCCATTATCATCTTCAACGGTCAACTGTGGTTCCTCGTGTTGTCCGGAAACAACTTGCAGATTACTCTCATAATTGGGTTCAACCTTGATGGTGGTTTGAATTAGTGGCTTCGCATTCGCCGTTTGCACTTTCCGATGAGCATCCTGACGGAGAGAACGACTTGGTGATGAATCATGGATTTGAGACGCTTCTGGAGAAAAGACTGATGCGTATGGGTCATCACTTCTGAAACAAGCAGTTATGTTATTTATTGAGAAAAAGAGAAACTTACGGAGAAGAGGCTAGAACCTGTTGGAAGTTCTGGCATCCTTCGGATCCATTCGATAGTGAGCTTGTGTACACTCCACTGTCTCGTGACTCGGTTGGACATGGATAATGACCACCATTCGGCAGAATGTTCTGGTTGTAGCCGTTTTGCATGGGTGCTGCTGATAAAGTGTTGTTGTAGCCACGGTTGACTGGCACATAACCAAAGGGACCTTGAGGGATTTTCCCTGCCATCCTGAAAAAAAACTTGAATGGTTCGCATTAATAAAAACTGTTGTGGTTTTCAATGGTCTCAAGTCTTCTGAGATACAGCTTTGAAAAAAAAACTATGTTTAGAATAACTTACCAAGGCACAGCTTGGGATGGTCCAGAATAGTATTGCTGCATTGGATAATTGAAGTCGACCGACTGTGGTGGAACACCCTGTGATGGATCATAGATTTGAGACACTCCTGGAGGAATGACTGATGCGTATGGGACATCACGTCTAAAACAAACAGGTTTGTTATATATTGAAGAAAAGAAAAACTTACGGATCAGATGCTGGAATATATTGGATGTTATGACTTCCTTCGTATGCATTTGATGGTGAGCTTGTGTACACCCCACTGTCTCGTGACTCGGTTGGAAATGGATAATAACCACCATTTGGCTGGTTGCTCTGAGAGTAGCCGTTTTGCATGGGAGCTGCGAAGAAAGTGTTATTGTATCCATGATTGACTGGCACATAATTGACAGGAGCGGAAGAGATTGGTACTGCCATCCTGAAATAAGCATCAATGAAACTGTCGTGGTTCACAATGATCTCAAGACTGCTGAGATACATTTTCAAAAAATATTTTTTGAATAACTTACGGAGGAGTTTGGAGTGGTCCAGAAAAGTGTTCATGCATTGGATAATTGAAGTTCTGGGGCGCTTGGAAAGCGTCAGCTCGTTGTTCGAAGTTTTGTTGTTGAACGAAGTTCTGACGTGTCCAGTTGTTGTTCCTTTGCTGGTTACGCTGGTTGAAGTCGCCGCGTCCACGGGGTGCTCTAAGTCTGACGACAAATGGCAGCAGATCTTCTTCGGCTTTCAGGAACTTCTGAAATTATTGCATGTTTCACAAATTTAATCTTACTGGTATTTACACAATTTAGCATCTATCAAAAACTGTATGAGAGAACTAAATTTAAAATACTTCAAGGTTTGCCTAATTGACAAGAAAACAGCTGAGCAAGTTGTGACTTGTTACAGTTGAAGAAAACACTGTCAAGTGCTTCCACTTTCAGACTAGAACAGTTTTCGAAGTGTCCAAATTTTGAACTACCGTATTCTTTTTGGTGGGAAATACACCTAATTTACTTAAATTCTTGTGAAATGAATCAAAAAATTGTCAACCAACAAACTGTTAGTGGTATTATGTTGAATATTTTGTCAGTTGACAATGTTTTGTTTTCTTTCTCAGGAACCAAGATACCTTTGCTCAAAGAAGAGAGTAAAGGATTCTATTAGTGTTTACGGCAGACGTAAGGGTCTCAAAATAAGAACAATCCCACTACTACTGTTTTGAAAAGAATCTCCAATATTAAACTTACAATATTTGGGTGAACGTTGCTTGTGAGCACATCCGCCTCGAACTTCTTCCGTTCCAGTTCGCTGATCTCCATACTGTTGATGTACTCCCAAGTCGACTCATCCTCAATATCCAGTGATGACCAGGCATGTTGCACCTGAAAATATAGTTTTTTTTTTTGAAAAAATCATCAGAAACTCACCCAGGCGTGCTTGAAAACTTGTTGGTTGGCAAACGCACACGCTCTGTTCTGGCGCTCTGTTGCGGCATCACAGGCTACGAAGTTATGCGACATTTTCAGTCTTAAAAATTATAGAAATTGAAAATGAAAATCAGGAAGGTAAAAAAGAACGACAAACGCGCAGGCAAGCAAGAACAAAGAAAACGAGAACAAAAAAACAGAATGAAGAAAAAAAAACGAAGAAAAATGATGACTATTAGCAATATTTAACTAATTGAGAGATCTTATCTCTCTTCCCCTCCCAATAGAGCGACCCTCGCCCATTCTAGCGCTCTCAGAAGGTAGATCAAAATTTAAAAAAATGGTAGATCAAATTTAAAACTTATTGAAGTATGCATAAAATGCAACATTTTTCGAAACAAAACTAAAATGAGAAACAAGTGATGAAAAATATTCTTATAATTCGTCTTTTTTGTGATTTTGCTGATGAAAACCGTTTTCCTCAACATATTCAGATTCTCATCTTCCTATCCTTTCAAAATTTTTTCTACAACTGGGCAGATTTGAGAGTCATAGACTGTTGTCATTTTCAAGTAGATTAATCTTCGTAGCCTAATCTTCCCTGTTCTAAAACTTTTGAGATTTTGATTGTGAGATTTTATATTGGGAAATATAATTTTCCGTTCTCTTTTGCGCAATGAATTCAAATGAGGTATTTTCAAAGACAAAAAAATTATCGAAAATTTAACAGGAATTCGAATTAGAAAAATTGATAAGATCAAACGAGTCGATGAATCGATTTTCATCCGCTAGTCGGTGCTGGATAGAAGTCCTGCCACTTTTCTCTGAGCTCTCGTTTGTTGAGCATTCTGCCGAAGAATTCTCTCTCATCTTCAAAGGTGATCTCCAAAAGGATTTGCGCCAAGGGCTCCAAGATGAATCCCAGATTGGAGATGTAGTGACGTCTGATGAAGCGGTAGTACAACTCCCGCAGCTTCGCAGTGGTTCCAACCCTTTCGAACTGGTCCGAAATTCTAGAATGGATAAAAGCGAGCACTAGATCATCACGTTTTCGGGTGATCTCCTCGCTTTCGAACAGATCTCTTAGTGGGCATTCAGGCCAGTTGAACATTGGTGAGCGGTCTGAAAATTCATCAGGTTGAAAAGAACAGACTTTGAAAAATGGTCATATTTATGGCTAAACAGAGACTGTGTTAATAAACATCTGCTTAGGTAAATCATTTCCTCTCAAAATATCAACTGAAAAAGTAAAAAACTAGGGGGAAATTTGTATTTATTGAATACTCTAACGGAGCACCCATTTTTTAAATCTTTGTCATTCCAAAGCAGTTATGTATCGATAGAATAGTATTGCAAAAACTATATCATCTAACTTTCCACCCAACTTTTGTTGCTGTTCTCCTAAAAACTATGTTTTTGCTACACGTTTTATGAATCGATAGAGCTAGAAATTTGAAGTGATTTCAAAAAAAAAAACGGTTTTTCAGTTTATAGTGGTATAGAAAAATAGTTGATTAATGAGAGTAAGTGATTTACCTAGGTAGATGTCTATGAATAGGATTTCAGAAATATCGTTAAAGAAATTATGTTTGACTCACTAATGACACAATAATTGAGCTCTTCAATGAACTGCTGAAGAGTCACATTGACGCAGATTTCCAGTCGCTGTCCTTCTGTTTTGAGTGAGTCAAATACCTCCTGCTCATTCCTCTCAGCTTCCTCCCTTTCTGCTCGATATTGCCGGATCGTCCTCTTCTTTTTGTGACCGTTTGCCGGATCGAACACCGCCTCACAGACTTTGCCACTTTTCTCTGCTGATTTTTTATCCTCCTCCTTGAATTGTTCGAGAAGAGTATCAAGATCATCGATGACCGAGGATTTGGCAGTTTTGGCCTTTTTGTCCTTCTTTTTGTTTTTCATGGACTTTTTGAGACTGGACTTCGGGGTTTGGGATTTTTCAGGCTGATCTGGTTTATCAGTGGTCGAATCTACTAGATTTTCCTTTCCTGATTGCTCGGCTTTCAGTGTTGGTGAAATTGAGGAAACAGTTGTCGACGCTTTCAGCTCTTTGGACGATGGACTTCTGAAAATAAATTCGAAAATTTTCCAGCTTAAATTTTTTTCAAAACCCACTTCTTGCTCTCTTTGGCAACTGGTGGTTGTTCTTCAGCAACTGCCAACTTCTTATTATTGTTGGTGTCCTTAGATGAACCTTTGACCGTTTTCCATTCCGAGGTAGAATCCCTAAAAAATTAAATATGTCTGAATCTACAATTGTTTGATCAACTTACTGTTCTTGCTTGGCTGGCAGTTGATTTTTGGGAGCCTTGGGGGTCTTGTTATGGAATCGCTTATCACTTTTTTTGATTTGAGACAACGACGTAGCTTCGGAGGCGTGGGAGTTTGTGCAAGACTTCAGATTCTTGTTCCCCTTCTGACACATATTCCGTTGCAAGATTGGAGCAGCATTCAAACAGGGATTGACAGTTCCCTTCTCCTTTTCAATCGCAGCAAGCAAGACTTCAGACATCAGTGGTTTGATGGGCTTTTCATTTTCCACCGTTGGCACATCAGCATCCTTTAAGCACTTTACAACTGAATCCGAAGCTTTACTAGTGGTGATGGGAATTCTAGATCTTCCGCCAATTTGGAAATATATGGAATGATGAAGTCGGAGTTGTATGGATCTGCTGGTCCGTCATCAGTTATCTTTCCTTTGAGTTTTTTGGTTTCAGTATCAATTGGTGTCATTGGAGTTGTGAGAACTGGTTTCTCGAGTTTTGAGGGATCACTCTCCGTATTTGATGCGCCAGGCGTATCATCAGCAACATTCGGACGAGTATCAACATCCTTTGATCTGCTGATTTGTAGTCGTGGCTCTATTTTGCCTTTGTCGACTTCAACGGCCATTTGTGGTTTTTTGTGTTGTTGCACAAGCATTTGTCCGTTCATCTCCACTTGAAACTCGATAGTGGTTTGAATGTCACACACGGCAGTAGTTTCAATGATCGGAAGTAGTTTGGCCTCCACCACAAATTTAGCTGAATCGGCTGCTTGTGGGAGCAAAATCAGAGTTGCCTCGTCAGAAGTGAACTGATCTTTGAGTCCTTCGGCATCAAAATCAGAACGCTCCACAGGTTGCACTGGTTTCTCATATTTCGACTGCTCACAATTCAAATCTGAGTCCTTTTTCGTGGCGCCAGACATATCCTCAGTTACAATCTGACTCTCCGTTTGGAGTTCAAGCTCGATGTTGATTGGAATGTCATACTCGACAGTAGTTCCAATGCTCGGAAGTAGTTTGGCCTCCACCACAAATATTGCTGATTCGTGTGCATGTGGGACCAAAGTCAGAGTTGCCTCGTCAGAAGTGAACTGATCTTTGAGTCCTTCGGCATCAAAATCAGAACATTCCATAGACTGAACAGGTTTAAGTTTTGAGAGGTCACAATTCAGATCTTTATTGGAAGCGCCAGACACATCATCAGTTACGATCGGACTCTCCTTTTCGAATTCAAGCTCGGTGGTGGTTTGAATGTTATCCTCGACAGGAGTTCCAATGCTCGGTGGTTTGATTTCCTCCATAAATTTAGCTGATTTGGGTGCAGTTGGAAGCACAGATTCTGAATTGCTTGGCATCGACGCAGTCTCAGTTGCCTCATCTGAAGTGTCCTGCCCTTCGATTTCTTTGGTATCAAGATCAGTTGATTCCGTTAACTTCGCATGTTTCTCAATCACAACTTGAAGAGTAGCAACATTTTTGGACACTTGCAGTGATGAGTCATCGTTGCCATTATCCTTTTCAACGGCCGTCTGTGATTCCTCGTGTTGTCCGGAAATGATTTGCAGATTTTTCTCAAAATTAGGTTCAGGCTCGATGGTGGTTTGCATTTGTGGTTCCACGTTCACCATTTGCACTTCTCGATAAGCATCCTGACGGAGAGAACGACTTGGTAATAGATCATGGATCTGAGCCATGTCTGAAGGAAAGGCTGGTACGTGTTGTTCGTCATTTCTGAAACACCATTTCTCTTATATATTGAGAAAACAATTAAACTTACGGATAAGGTGCTGGAATATATTGGATGTTCCGATTTCCTTCGTATCCATTCGATGGTGAGCTTGTGTACACTCCACTGTCTCGTGACTCGGTTGGAGATGGATAATAACCACCATTTGGCAGAATTTGTTGGGAGTAGCCGTTTTGCATGGGAGCTGCTGAGAAAGTGTTGTTGTAGCCATGATTGACTGGCACATAACCGACAGGAGCGGGAGGGATTGGCACTGCCATCCTGAAATAAACTTAGATGACTAACATAAATGAAACTGTCGTGGTTTTCAATGATCTCGAGTCTGCTGTGATACATTTTCAAAACATATTTTTTGAATAACTTACGGAGAAACAGTTTGGAATGGTCCAGAAAAGTATTGCTGCATTGGATAAAAAGAGTTCTGGGGCGCTTGGTAAGTGTCGGCTCGATGGTCGTAGTTATGTTGTGGACTCTGGAAGTGTTGACGTTGAGCGAAGTTCTGACGTGTCCAGCTGTTGTTCCTTTGCTGGTACCGTGGGTTGAAGTTGCCGCGTCCACGAGGTGCTTTCTGGCTGAACACATGTGGCAGTAGGTGGACTTTGGCTTCCACGAACTTCTGAAATTCTTCCATGTTCCAGCAGTTTATATTCTTAGTATTTATACAATTTAGCGTATATTGAAAACTGTATGATAGAACTGACTTAAAACATTTAAAAGTTTACTGTATGGACAGAAATAGAGCTAAACAGTTTCTAACTTGTAACAGTTAGAGAAAACATTGTTGGGTGCTTTCACTTTCAAACTAGAAAAGCTTCCGAAAGTCTCTAAATTTTGAAACACCGTAATCACTTTGATAGAAAATATACATTTCAATTTGATCGCCTCAACTTTAAGCAGGTTTAGCAGGTATGAATCAAAAACTGGTCAACTAGCAAACTGTTACTGATATTATGTTGAATATTTTGTCAGTTGACAATTTTTTGCTGTCTCTCATGAACCAAGATAAATTGCTCAAAGATGAGAGTACAGGAGGTCATTCTTTTAGTGTTTACGGCAGACGTAATGGCCTCAAAATAAGAGAAATCCTTCTTCTACTACTTTGAAAAGAATTTACAATATTAAACTCACAATATTCGGATGAACGGTGCGTGCAAGCACATCCGCCTCAAACTTCTCCCGCTCAAGCTCGCTGATCATCATAAAGTTGACGTACTCCCAAGTCGTTTCATCCTCAATGTTCAGTGTTGCCCAGGCGTCGCGCAACTGGGAATATAATTGTGTTTTACTTCAAAAATGCATCAGAAACTCACCCAGGCGTGCTGGAAGACTTGTTGGTTGGCAAACACATACGCTCTGTGCTGGCGCTCTGTTGCGGCATCACAGGCTACGAAGTTATGCGACATTGTTACCTGAAAAGTTATGAAAATTGAAAATGAGAATCATGAAAAGACAACAACAAAAAAGGCAGACAACCAGGCAGAAAGAAAGAAAGAACGGAAAATGATGACTATTAGCAATATGCAACCATTTGAGAGATGTTATCTCTCAGGTAGATTAAAATTTGAAAAATTCGAAAAAAGGAAGGTAGATCAAAATTTATAAAAATGGTAGATCAAATATAAAACTTATAAAAGTATCCATTTTCGCGTTCCCTCCCCGAAAGTAGGTCACAATTATAAAAGGGTAGATCAAATATTGAATTTCTAAAAATATGCATAAAAAGCAAAATTATTCGAAACAAAACTAAAATGAGAAACACGTAATAAGAAGTTTTCTTGGATTTCTTCTTCTTTGTCTTGGAGAAATCGATACTGTAGAAGGGGCAACGTATTAGAAGAGACCGGCAGACCTAATTAACAATATTTCCTAGGGAAACAAACAACTCAATATTGGGTTCATAATAGACACACGTAAACAAGAGGACAGGTACTGAGAGAGGTTCCAAATACTCAAGAGTTGTTTGGATACAATATTCTGTGCGTCCACGTAAAAATGTGTTCCGTTTTCGCCAATAATTCCTTGGTGGTCTTCTATCAGAGTGTTAATGTATCTCTAGAAAACTCACATAGCTTTTTGTTTTCTCTTTCACGATTAAAAGTTGTGGAAATTCTTGTGCAAGTGTGGAGCGTTTCGGAATGCACCATCTTTGGACTGTCTGGGAGAGCTCAATATTCATTATTTTGGAGTTTTCTTCTCTTGGTAGATCAGCTTTTTCAGTGAAAGCGCTCTGTGGTTTATGATAATGAGCCAGCTCAGAATCAGGATCTTTGACTGATGTTTCAACTGGGAGAAAGCTTTTTGTGGATATTGGTGATGGAGTCAGGTTGTTTGGTATTCTTTCTAGCTATGTAGAACAGACCTCCAAAGGATACAACGCAGCTGAAATCGACGAACAAGGGTGTGCAATGATTGTATAAATTGGTCACTGTTGAGATTTTATATCGGGAAATACATTTTTCCGTCTCTTTCACACAGTATATGCAAATTAGATAACTTTACAGACAAAGTAATTTATTGAAAAAATCCCGTTCCGCACCAGGTTTCCCAAAAAAAGGTTCAACAGGAATTCGAATGAAACAATTAAATAAGTTATGAAACGATTCTCATTCATTAGACGCGTCTGGATAATGGAAGTTGAACACGTTCCACTCGGCTCTACACTCTCTTTTGTTGAGCATTCTGCCAAACAGTTCCTTTTCGTCTTCGAAGGTGATGTCTCTGTCTTTTAGAACTTTCGCCAACGGCTCCAGGATCAATCCCAAATTGGAATTATAGTGACGTCCGAGGAAATGGTAAAACAACTCCCGTAGAATAGGAGTTGTTCCGAAACGTTCAAACTGGTCCAAAATTCTGGATTGGATAAAATCGAAGACCAACTCATCACGCTCCCGGGTAATATCTTCGTTTTCAGACAAGTCCCTCATTGGGCATTCTGGCCAGTTGTACATTGGTGAGCGGGCTGAAAATTCATTTGATTGAACAGCACAGACTTTCGAAAATGATCGAATGTATGGCTAAACAGAGGAATTCGTATTCATGAACATTTACCGGCACTATTCTAGAATTACGGAACGAAAAATCACGGAACGAAATAAAATCACGGAACGAAAAAAATCACGGAACGAAAAAAAAAATCACGGAAACAATTTTTTAGTTATCCTAAAATTTGTACCATCTTTATTCAAGTTCTATTCCTAATTCGATTCCTAAATCGAACTTTGGCATTACCTTTACGTTGCTTAGTATTCGAAAGTATATCTGAAAGGGGATAGATTGAGTTCTCAAGGTTCAATAGTTTATATGTTATATAAGACCTCTTAAGTACATTCTGGAGTATGTTTCCAGACTACATCGACCAGAGTTATTGCACTTGCCACCATTTTTCGAATGTCCCAGATGAAGGAAACGTGACGTTTCAGCCTAAGCCTATAATTGAAAAATCTTTCCTAATCCAAAATTAGCCTCCCCTCTTGATGGGCCAAAAACTTGGAATAGTCTTGTGCCAAAGAAGTACGGGAATGAGTAAGTGAGAATCTTGGTACAAAACTGTTTTCCTTGGATTTCTCCCTTTACGGAAAGTTTGATAATATATTTGAATTGGAGAAGCTTTTTTCAAATACAGGCTTAGGCTAAAACGTCATGTTTCCTTCAACTGAAACATCCAAAAATAAGGAAAAGTTCAATAACTGCTCGATGTAGACTTGGACTAAACTCCCAGATGTTCTTAAGGTCATATGTAACCTCATAACTAGAGTATCTTAAGAACTTGATATACCCCTTTCTAACATATTTTCGGATATTGGACAAAGTAAAATTATTGCTCAGGTAGTATTCGGGTCACTACTTATCAAATTGAAGATCGTAGAAATTTTTGGATTAGCCAAAACTTTTGTTCCGTGATTTTTTTTTTGTTTCACGATTTTTTTTTCGTTCCGTGATTTTAGTGCTCATTTACCAAGGTAAATTATTTACTGTGATTAAATAAATATAGTTCAAAATCGTTCTCCTATCTCAAAAATGAGAAAACGATTTACAAAAAAAAATAAGTGAGTGGTTTACGTAAATGTCTATGAACACGGATTTAGAAACATCGTTAAAGCAATTCTGTGTAACTCACTTATCACACAATGATTCAGCTCTTCGAAAAACTGACAAAGGCCCATATTGACGCAGACATCCAGCCGCTTTCCGTCTTTTTCGATGGAGTCAAATATCTCCTGTTCCTTCTTCTTAGCCTCAACCCTCTCTGATTGATATTGCCGGATCGTCCTCTTCTTTTTGTTGCCCTTTGCTGTCTCAAACACCGCTTCACCAACTTTGCCACTTTCCTCCGCTGATTTTCTATCTTTTTTATCCTTCTTCTGCTTCTTCACTGGCTTCTTTTGATTGGACACCGGCATTGGGAGTTTTTCAGGATGGTCTGGTTTATCAATGGATGAGCCTTCTTGGGTATTATTTTCTGATTCCTCGGTTCTCTGTGTTGGTGAAATTGCGGGAACAGTTCCCGACGATCTTTTCACACTAGTAGATTGACTTCTGAAAATCAATTGAAGAATATTCCAGCTTGATATCTTTTCAAAACTCACTTTTTGCCATCTTTGGCAATTGGTGGTTGTTCTGCAGAAATGCCAACTTCTTCGAATTATTGGAGTCTTTGGATGAACCCTTGACCGTTTTCCAGCCCGAGTTGGAGTCCCTGAAAAAATTGATGAGTTCGAATCGATAATTTGTTAATGAACTTACTTTTCTTGCTGGGCTGGCAGATGATTTTTAGGAGCCTCTGGTTTCTTGTTATGAAATCGATCTCTACTTTTTCTGAATTGAGACGAAGATGCAGCCTTGGAGTCTGATTTTTTCGCCATACCGTCTGTATCTGTCACGTTCATGTTCTCCGTCTGACAGATATTCCGTAGCACGATTGGAGCAGCTTTCAAACAGGAATTGACAGTTCCCTTTTCCTTCTCAATAGCAGCAAGCAATATTTCAGACATCAGCGGTTTTGAAGGCTTCTGGTTTTCTACCGCTGGCATTTCAGCATCCTTTGAGCGTTTTTCAGCTGAAACCGAAACCACACGTTCTGGGAATTCTAGATCTTCCGTCGATTTGTATGCATGCGGAATCATGAATTCGGAATTTGTTGCCTCTGTTGCTCCCTCATCAGTAGTCTTTCCTTTGAGTTCTTCGGTTTCAGTATCAGTAGGAGCAATTGAAGTGGACAGAAGTGGTTTCGAGAGATCACCCATATTTGATGCGCCAGACATATCCTCAGCTACTATTGATTCGAGTGCAGGTGAGAGCAAAAATTCCGAAATGGTTGGCTTCGACACTGCCGCAGTTGCCTCATCTGACGTGTCCTGCTCTTTGAATTCTTTGTTATCAAAATCAGTAGTTTCCATAGACTGAGATGGTTTATCAAGTTTTGACATCTCACAGTTTAGACCAGTGTCAATTTTCGTGGCGCCATCATGTACAATCGGACTTTCCTTTTTGAGTTTAAGCTCAGCGGTGGTTTGAATAGCAGTCTCAGCAGGGGTTTCGATGCTTGGTGGTAGTTCGGCTATTTCCACAAATTTAGCCGATTCGGGTGCAGTTGGAAGCACTGATTTTGAATTACTTGGTTTCATAGTTACCTCATCTGAAGTGCCTTGGTTTGAAAGGTCACAACTCAGATATGCGTCCTTTTTCGATGTGCCAGAAATATCATCAGCTCCATTTGGAAGAGTAACAACGTCTTTTTTGCCATTCTTGACTTCAGCGACCAACTGTAGTTCCTCGTGATGTTGCAAAATGATTTGCTCGTTTTTCTCCTCTGCGAGTTCAAACCCAATGATGGTTTGAACCTGTTGGATGTTCTGCTCTGCTATGGACCCGTTTGTTGATGAGCTTGTGTACACGTCACTATTTCCTGATTCTGTAGGAGATGGGAAATGTCCATCACTTAACTGATTCTTCCGGGAGTATCCGTGAGCAGCTGAGAACGTGTTGTAGGAGCCATGTTGGACTGGAGCGTAACCAGAAGGACAGGATGGGATTTGAAGTGCCATCCTGAAATAAACATGGATGGTTGAAATAAATGACAACTGTTATTGTTTGTAATGCTCTCAAGTCTGCCGAGATACATTTTTGAAAAAAAATATTTGTAGGAATAACTTACAAAGGCACAGTTTGGGATGATCCAATGAAGTATTGCTGCATTGGATAATTGGAGTGCTCTTGTTGCTGGAAGCGTTGATTTTGAGCAAAATTCCGACGTGTCCAGTTGTTCCTCTGCTGGTAACGCTGATTGAAGGTGCCGCGTCCACGAGGTGCTCTTTGACTGACGACAAGTGGCAGAAGATTTTCATCAGTTTTCACAAATTTCTGAAATCGTTACAAGTTTCACAAATGTTATCTTACTGGAATTCACCCAATTTAGCACATATCATAAAAAATGTCATAGACCGGCACCTTAACTTATAACTTTAAGCAAAATTATCTCGGTTGTTGGTGAAGATATAGAAATTTTGTCAACTGATGCATTGTTTATCATGATTTCACAAACATTTTATCAGTTTCCACATTTTTGATATCTCTTGGAAGAGCTGAGATTTTTGAGCTCAAATATGACAGTATGGCCGTCCCTTTCTTACAGGTTTTCCGGTACATCAAAAAGAGGTTCTGAGAACATCAATTAAGAAAATGAATTGAAGTTTTGTAAGGGCTGTCATATTACTATTGTAAAAATCGATTCCTAAAATCAAACTCACGATTGTGGACCAACGCTGTTTGGTGAGCACATCCGCCCTTGAACTTCTTCGTTTCCAGCTCACTGATCTTCATATAGTTGATGTACTCATATGTCATCTCATCCTCAATGTCCAATGTTGCCCAGGCATTGTGTACCTGAAAATATAAGCGTTTTTTTGCTTGAAAAGTGTATCAGAAACTTACCAAGGCGTGCTGGAAGACTTGTTGGCTGGCGAATGCGTAGGCTCTGTTTTGCCTCTTTCTTGCAGCATCGCAGGCTACAAATTTATGGGACATGTTTAGTCTAAAAAAATTACGAAATTTAGAATCAGGAAGGTGCAAGAACGACAACAGACAGACAACCAAGCACAAGGAAAGAATGAAGATAAAGGATGGCTATTAGCAATATGCAACAAATAGAGAGATCGTATCTCCCACGTTGTATGCCCTCCCAATAGAGCCGCCTCGCTCATTAAATGACACATAAGGACGAAGATCAATGGATACATCCTTAGTCGTACGTCCTGGAGCTAGGAGGGGCTGTGGAGAAAGCAAATTAGGTAGGTTACTTAGGTATGCACGGAAAAAGGGTGGTCAGCAGAACTGATCTAGGCGCGGTTCACTATATCAACCTTAGTATCTGCATATCTCGCTCCCAATCTGTTTTTCGATTTCCCTAAAACGCGTCTCATATCAACGTGAGGTAGATTGAAACTGATGGGAATATGTGTATCTCTATATTCCCTACATGCAGCAAGGAAGAGTGGATTAGGAAACAAAAAAATGACTTATTTAATAAAAAAAGTGTATTGGGGGCAGGGCAATCAGAGAAAGAGAGCACTTTTTTGAAATATGAGTGGTTGGCGAGACGACAGGGGGAGGTCCATTGCTGACTAAGGCTAGTGTGGGAATGAACGACGAGTCATGTTTATTTGTTTTTTGCTTCAGTCAAATGGCCTATGGGATGGAGAAAAGGAGCAAAAGTAGGTTGGAGAGCGTGGTTTGATGTGCATCGCGGTGAGTTTAGCTAAACTCTACGGGAGAAGAGCCAGACATACTGTAAATGAGGACACAATCATACAAACGACAAAAAAGACGGAAATGGTCCCTTTCCTGCTAGGAAAAACAACAATATCTCACTCACAACTTGATGGGTAACAGGCAGTCGTTAAAGTTGTGACTATAGCTGCAGACAGAAGGTAATCCTACTAAAGAGTTGAATTGGCTAAAATCTTCTGCACGTTCACTATACAAATTAATGGGATAAGAGAATTTTTTGAGAAAAAATTAGAAAATTTGATGCTATATGGCGAAAAAAAGAGTAAACAATTGAAAGACATTGTTAATGGGATTTTGCAGCTGTCAAAGTCAGCTCCGAAAAGTAGTACATACAAACATCTCCTGACATACTTCGGAAAGCTTCGCGTCCTCTCTCAAAGTTGAAAAGGACGTGCAAGAAAACGCGATTTTCGGTAATCCGGAAATGGAGCAAGCTACAAATTATCTAGAAAACAGAAAAGGAAAACAGAAAGGAAAACTCCTGCAATTACTGGGCCATACAATGCAAAAAGAATAGTAAAAACTCTCTGCAAAAAATCGCTACTGTAAGAAGGGGGCAACGTATTAAAAAAGACCTGACCTAACACTTTTCTTGAGAGAGAATAACAACGTCTCATTCAACACTGGGTTCATAATAGACAGTCGTAATGAAGAGGAGGACAGGTGCAGAGAGAAGTTAATTCTACTGAGGAGTTTTGTTGGCTACAATCTTTTTTAGCGTTCTTGTTACAAAGAGGTTTAGAAGATGTCAAAGTTGAAATGTAATACAATCACTTGGTGAGAAAGTAACGACGTTTTCTTTAATTCAAAGCCGATAACTGTTTGAAAACTGTTTTTCAAAAAATAAATATAAAAATTACAAAAAATATATTTTGAAGGTTATGAAATTTCACTTTGTCCCAAATAAATCCGAGATGAGTTTATTTATGGATACCTGCTCTTAGGATGCACTTGCGATTGTAATTAATGGATTAGATTTGGATGTCGCTCATAAACAGTTTTGGCGTAATGACTTGCACCTGACCGATGCATCTGCTCATTTCTTCTTATTTTAGCCGGTTTTTATTCAAACAGGTCAATGTGTATTAATTATCTTACTGAGAGGTTCAGCTAGAATTTGAAAACAATGGATGACCCTATACTGTTAATGTTAAGCTAAAACATTACGCTTCTTGTGAGTTAAACCAAAAAGTAGTTTACTGACATATGGTTCAAATGAAATATGAAATAAGATTTTCTTGAAAATTCCATTTTCAGAAAGCGTAAAAACTTCACAAATCGCATGGTTTTAAAAATGAGCCGCAAAATGGAAACTTTTATATTCTAATAAAAATTTGAATGTCGGATAACTGAAAGCAAGCAGTTGAATGAGTCAGATATGAGCCACCAATAATGTTGGTAGCGGTTTCTCTTTGGGTCAGATGATAAAACATTTGAATTTTTTGTTATATCCTGACACAGAAGTTGGTTTTAGCGACTCGAAAAAATGAGGATTGGATTGTGATAAGAAAAAAACGAAAATTCGAACCTCAACCCGTAAACAGTTTTATAAAATCACCACACTAATAGTCAACTTTGAACCAATTAGTTTCAGTTCCCGTCTAAATAACGTTTAAGTCAAAACTCCTGCATGATAGTTCTCAAATAAAACAGAAAGAAACACATTTATTCAAAGCAAAGCTAGAATGAAAAATAGGTTATACGGTCTAAATTTTTATTTTCCTTCGTATTGCAAATTTTGCTGATAATTGACATTTCTCTCATAAAATTCAGGCTCCCATTTTTTCCTTTTTCCAACAATACTGCAAAAACTGGCCAGATTTGGGGCACAAAGGCCTTAACCAGTTCGGAGTAAAACAATCTTCGAAATTGTGCCCATGGGGTGTCGGAGCGTCGAAGATCGCTAAATTTACTGCTGAAGAAATCGAGGACATCCTGATTAACTTTCTCCAAATCCAAACTGTCCTCCAATTTGAATTCCAGATCCGGCCAGTAAGGCAAACGATTGCCTTCTGAAATTGAATTGTTGTCTTCATGAAAATTCAGAATTTCGGCTTACCTCGAATACATTCCTTCACATCTGCCACAAATTCTTCTATTTGTTTTTGCACTCTTGTGACAACTTCTTCAGGAATTGCTGGAAGATCCGTGGGGTAGTGAATATTTTGTATGTCAGTAACTGAAAACGTTTACAATTAATATTCGCTGTGAGAGGAAATAAAAAACTCACCAACACAATACTCTTCATCAAAATTTTCAAACTCATATAGATCTTCCAATGTCTGGATGGCTGGTTCGATGGGAGATGCTGCTTTTTCAGCTGCTTTCGCTGCTTCTGCTTCTGCTTCAGCTTTTTCTTGGCGATACTGTTTGATGGTTCTCCGTTTCGTGGTCTTGGGAGCACTCTTCGTTTTAGTATCTCCATCAGAAATCTTGTTCTTCTCATCTTCAAGTTGGAATCTCTTCAGTAACTCATCAAAATCTTCCTCCACGTTTGTTTCCTTGCCAGATTTTGTCTTCTTTGCTTTCTTATTCTTCTTTTTGCCATTATTTTCTTCAGGCTGAAGGCTGCAAGATGGCTCGTCCTCTGGCTTACTGAAAACATGAATTAGATTTTTGTAATTAAAAACGCTTATTACGTTTTGAGAGTTTCTGAGCCGTTAACATCATTCTGCTTGTTCGATTCAATTTTCAAAGCAGGAGCGTTGATGATGATTGCAGTGATGACTCTGAAATTTGAATTTTCGATAATCTCACAAGTTAGTAGATTTTGTAGCGAAGCCTACTTCTTGTGCTCAACGTTCTCTGGTTTTTTCTCAACTTGCGAAGAGATGTTTGGTTTGGTAGGAGATCCAGAAATCGCATATCGTGATGTCATGGACGGCTTTGGTGAGGGAGATGGTGCCTTGTGACCATTTCTACTATAACAATTTTGTTCTTCCATAATTTATCCCTAAGAAACTCACTTTTTCTTCCCCTTACATTTGGAGGTGTCTGGTTTTGCATGCTCCTTCTTTCCCATCACTCCCCTGTCAGCGGCTGTTGGCTTTGCATGGAGATTCTTGCACAAGCGTGGACTGTTTTGAAATACATCACTTTCAGACAACGTTACTGGAACGATCGAGGTGGCCACATCGTCCTTCACCGTTTCTTTTCTTGGAAGAGTCGGCTCGTCAGCTTCTGGAGTGAGGATGCTCTTCGGCTCATGCTCAGAGTCAGTAATTTCGACTGTGGTGTCAACCAGAAAAGACACTTCAGTAGTGATTGGCAATTGAGCCAGGTTGTCTGGGTTTCGATCCGTCTTGTTCTTTGATTGTGTAGAAACCACCTCCAAAGGAATCGAAGCACTTTCAGTTTTGGCATCATGTCTCTCGCAAACTGATGGCTCACCAACTGGCACTTCTGGTATTGGATCTGTTAAAAAATCCTGCTCGTTCTTGTGAATTTCTTGTTGGTTCAAATTTCTTGCTTTCTGAGTATCCATCAAGTTAGCAGTTACGTCTCCGTGGTTGCTGAAAAATCGTGTTATGATATCCCTTAATAGAAGCCTATCCCAACCGTCAACTTTGATCTCGATTATCTCCATTCCTGTGGAAGATTTGAAAAATGTGTCAACTGAGAAATTATTTATCATAAAACCACTAATGTTTTACTAGTTAACAAATTCTTGATATTTTCCACAGGAATTGAGATAATCGAGCTTAAAATTGCCGGGCCGGGCCTGAGGAAATTTTCAATGCCCGGGCCCGGCCCGGAAGGCCCGGTGTCAAAAATTCTGTATTTTTGAGCCAAATTTTGAGCTCTCAATATAATTTTTTTCCATTTTTTTTTCTCGTATTTCGAATTGTTTGTCTGTCGGATCAAAAAAGATCGAAAAACTCGAAAAAAATTTTTTGGTCGAAAAAATCACATAAGGGTCCCCCGTTATGTGTTTTTTGAAATTTTCGAAACTAGTGAAATGACGGGCCCGCCCGTTACAAGTATGATATACGGCACATTTATTTTTATAATTCAATAAATTTCTCACCAATCTGGTACAGTATCGTTAGAAGATGTCGTTGATGGAGTGTCGATTTTCATTATGTCGTCGACATTAGGTTTCGAATGGGGAGCCAAAACTTTCACCACCGGAATCGAGCGTCTCATTGATTGCGGTTCATTCCCGTTCCCATGATTTTGATTTTTTGGGGGTCCATGTGGGAAGCCGTGTGTATGCCTCTGGGAATATGGTGGTGGTCCATGAGAATTATGCGGTGTTCCCTGAACGTTCTGTGATGGAATCGGCAACAATCCTAGTGGAGCTTGAATAATTGATGGTGGTCCCTGGACTGTTCGTGGTGGAGTCGGCCAGTATCCTTCTGAACTTTGAATGTTCGGTGGCGGTATTGTCGAATATCCTCCTGGACCTTGAATACTTGGTGGTGGTCCCTGGAAGGTCTGACATAAAATTGGCGGAAATCCTTGCGGAGCTTGAATATTGGGTGGTGGTCCTTTAAAGTGAAACGGGGCCATAGGAGAAGGTTCCACGATTTTGTTCTGTGGCATCATCGGTACGTTTCGAGCTTTAGGATGATTGTTTTGGAATACCATCGAAATATTCCTCGGTTCCATGTGAGATGTTTGAAATGTTATTGGAAGGTTCTGATGAGGCACCGTCGGATTTCTCGGAGGGACCACAGAGAGATTTCCCGATGTCATGGGACTGTTAGGTGGTAGCTCACTGTTTGGGAAGACCCTTGGATTGAACGGTGAGGACATCGAGTTCTGTTGAAATGGCATAGGAAAATTCTGATTCTGCATCAGAAAGGGAGTTTCTGATGCATTAACGTTGAACGGTGCCAGTTGGGGAATCTTCGAAGGCATTGAAACATTTCCTGGTGGGATCTGAATGTTCTGTGATGTCCAAGAACTGTTCGGAGGGACCATCTGGTTGTTTTGTGATTGAACCGGACTGTTCTGCAGTGCTGCCCTAGAAGGTGGTGGTGGCATCGGCCAGTTATATGTCGGCGGCATCTGGCAGTTTTGTTGTGGGATCAAACAGTTTTGTGGATTTGGCATCAAACAATTTTTTGATCTCATAAAATTGCTCGGAGCGGCTACCTGATGGTTTTGTGGTGGCATCGCCCGATTTTGTTGTGGTGGGATCTGACACGTTTCCAGTGGGATATGATTGCTCAATGAAAAGACTGGACAGTCCTTCGATTTCTTAGTGTAGTTGTTCTCTTGAGCTGGTATGTCCGAAGGGATTGGCGGAGGAATGATTTGTAGCTGAGAGAAACTTCTTCCTCCGGATGCTTCCTCCGGACTTTTTCCGAATACAACCGGAGTATTTGTTGGTTGGGTGAAACGTTGATTTGATGCATCAGCCATGGGGAGAAACTTCTGGAAAAAAACAGTTACTCTTATGTTAGAGAATAGAGTTTCGAGATCTGTTGGAATTGTGGGTAGAAGAAAAGGGGATTTTAAAATGCTCCTTTTTTAAATAATACTCGCATTTTTATGCCGCGTTCCAAATAGACTCCAGGAACTGGAAATTGCGTCCAAAGCTGTCAATTTTTCCAGATTTTCCATGGACTCA
>NC_013491.2:17227900-17272484 GCF_000004555.2 Caenorhabditis briggsae
TTCCATCACAGAACGTCCAGGGAACCCCGCATAATTCTCATGGACCACCACCATATTCCCAGAGGCATACACACGGCTTCCCACATGGACCCCCAAAAAATCAAAATCATGGGAACGGGAATGAACCGCAATCAATGAGACGCTCGATTCCGGTGGTGAAAGTTTTGGCTCCCCAATCGAAACATAATGTCGACGGCTCCTGGAGAACATACTTTGAACGTCGCATTATGTTTGTAGTCTGGGCCAGGGATGTACGTAAAATTTTTAGTTTACGAATTTCGTAAAACGTAAAATTTTACGGATTACAAGCTTGTAAAATCGTAAAATCGTAAAATTCGTAAAAAAATATAAAAATTCTATCCGAATGGAAGAAAAACTGCAGTTTCATTATTAAGAGGTTTAGAAATGGTGTGCAAATGTTAAATACCGTAAAATGTAATGTTTTTGTTTATTTTCAACAATTTTCTGCAATTTCTTTTCCGCAAATGCTAAATTGAAAGAAAAGCATTCAAAACTTGAAGTAATAAATATTTTGAAAACGAAAAACATTAGTGTTCTAAAATAAGCTATTTGAATAAGATCTACTCACATTTAGAAATAAATTAGGGATCCGAAAATAGACCAAAATACTGCCAATTCTGAACAGAAATACTGAAAAACCACTCATCCAGTTTTACGAATTTTGCGAATTAAATTTTACGACTCTTGTGAAATTTTACGAGTACCAAAAAAGCCAGAAATTCGTAAAATTCTTAATATTCGTAAACGTAAAATCACATCCCTGGTCCGGGCCTTTGTCGGGCCTTTGCGGGCCCTGTCATAGTTTCTTTCAGAATCAATATATTCGGACCAACTAACAACTAACATTAGATATGATAGATCTCGACGAGAACTACAAAATTATATTATTTCAAATACTGTATCTTGTCTGTGAGCAAAGTTGCAGACGAAACTGAAACAAAGGTCCGGCCCGGCTCGGCACGTCCGGGCAAAGCTATTACATGGCCTGTAACTTTGCTTATAAACAAGATAAGGTTTCCCAAATAGTATCATTTCGTACAACTCGTTGAGTTCTATTATATCTATTAGGTTGAGCAAAAGTCTCTGTAGTTTTTTTCTGAACCGTCATATCTCAGCGTTGATTTAACTTTTCATTATTCTGTTTTTTCTATATTGCAGTACCAGTTGTGCATGCTTAAAAGATTTGTTAAAGTTACCGACGGTGTTCATAATGACCGAGAATTTTCTCACACACCATGCTCTCAGGGGAGCTTTTTTGTTCGGGTTTCTCTAAGGTCACAAAAAAAGCGTAGCTTGTCGTAAATTGTGTACAGTGTTAGACCAGAACTACATGTCCTACTATACAAAAAAGTTTTGGTTCGAAAGATTCTCCGAAGAGAACTACGATCTCGAAGGTCTGGCTGATCTCAACGAGGATATCTTTAGAGCGCTAGATGATGAACCAAGAGTAACGTCACGCGAGCTAGCAGCAAGTCTCAACCATCCTCAAAAAACCATAATTGACATCTTCACGAATCTGGAAGGGTACCAAAGTTTGGTCAACTCGCTCCTCCCCTTTTGACTGAGTCGCTAAAACCAATGCGTTGCGACTTGGCACATTCTCGGCTTACTATGAAACGTAGTATCAATTAAGTTGAGAATATTATTACTGGGGACGAGTAAAAAAAACGATGGGTCTCGGCCGAGGAAACCGCTAAAACGGGCATCGAAGGAGAACTTCACGAGAATAAGTTTTATTTTCCATTTGGTGGGACGGTGAAGGCGTCATCTCCAGTAGACTTTTTCTAGGCGGCGTCATTATCAATGCGAACCTCAAGAGCACTCAAATGGAAAAAGCATTCCACGCTTATCGATTAAATTGGCCGAAAAATTCCAGCTTGTTGATGATTCATGACAACGCAAGACCACCCACTTCTTTGAAGACTTGTCAGAAGCTCCAGATGCTCGGAGTCAAGATCTTTTGTCATCCACCGTATTCACCAGATCTGGCCCTAACTGAATAGCAACTAATCCGTCTCCTTGTTAGGCAAAATTTCCATGATAGAAAGGATGTAAAAAAGTGGTTGGATGACGTTTTCGCTTCCCAGTCTACCGAGTTCTCCGCTAATGAAGTCGATCCACTTCCATCGCGTTGGCAAGTAGTCATGTACACTATTGGTGAATATATCACACATTGATTTCCGTGTTCTTTGAATACATTTTATTTTGTTTCGAAAAAAATTCAAAAAATTACAAAGACTTTTCACTCAACATAATAGTTTAAATAGTTGAAAAAAATTATTTTGAAAGAAACTATGGCAGTGCCTGCGAAGCGCCCGGAGTACAATTATGGTATTTTTTAATTATTAGTACGGATTTCAGAAACAAACTTACGATTCTTGGATCAAACTGGTTTCTCAAAACATCTTCGTTGAACTTCTGCATTTTTGATTCATCTGCATTGATTTCAATAATCAAATTCCTAGTGAAGGAATCCGATAAATCTAGTCTCTCCCATTTTTGGAGTTTCTGAAAACCAATATAACTTAATGATTCGTTAATTACTATAAACTTACCATATTGAGCTGAAAGATATTCTGCTCTTTGATACGATAGGCCGTATTTATCTCCAATTGGTCTTTTTCGGAGTGTGACACAGCAGGTTTCAACATTTCTGGAAAAAAGTTTGAAGGTAAGTTTGAGCAGGAAGCGCTGAAATAATTCAAAAATTGCAACGTAGTAAAGCAAGGGCCCAAAAATGGGAAAGTCTATTTTCTCATGGGGATTTGAATGTCGGATAACTGAAAAAGAAGTAATTGAATGAGTCAAATGCCATTCACCAATAACGGTGGTGGCGGTGTTTCTTTGAGTTAGATTTTTTTTCAAAATTTGAACTTTTCGGTTTGTTGAGACATATAAAGTGATTTTAACACTGGGAAAATGAAATACTGGCTGGAAAAGAATGAATAAAACAGAATCCAAAAACAGAGATTACCGCGAATACTCTAATAAGGGAACCTCAACACCTCACAAACCCAGATTTCGGTGAAAATTTCGGGATATGTTGAGAATCGCCTACCTAGACATCTCTAAAAATTTTAGAATCTGCCCACCAGTTTCAGTCGAGTTATATCAGTTTCAGTACTAAAAATCGCCGTTTCAGTTTTTTCAAAGTTGATTTTCTCCGTTCCTAGGAGGTTCCAGAACATGAAATTTGTTGTGCTAAACTCAAATTATCATGGAATTTGATATTTCAAATATTTCCTCAGAAAAATATTTTTATTTCAATTTTCGAAGAATCCTGGAAAATCGTTAAAAAATTCCAAAATAAAAATTTTTTGATGTTGACGAAATGTTTGAAATGTTAAATTTCATCAAACTTTGAAAATAACGCAAAATGATTCAAGTTCTGGAACCTCCTAAGAGTGAAGAATATCGCCTTTGAAAATCGTTGTTTCGCACTGAAACGCGATTTTCGGTACTGAAACTGATGCGCCTCGGCTGAAACTTGCGGGCGGATTCCAAAAATTTCAGAAATTTCTAGATAGGCAATTTTGAGCTTGTGCTGGAATTTCCATCAAAATCTGGGTTTGTGAGGTGTTGAGCTTCTCTTGTTAGGATTCCTAGATAATGTTTACAGATGATGGACGAGAATCTACAAAGCCGCCTCATTATTTTCAAAACTACCGTAAACACTCTAAAACAATGCCCCTCCTAATTGAACGCCACCCTCTAATAGAACGTTCTCTGAGCTGTGCTCTGAAAAATAGAATGCCACCCTCCAATTGAATGCCCCCCTCCAATTGAATGCCACCCCTAATAGAATGGTGCCTCGAAAAATAATATGCCATTCCCCAGATCATTAATTTGTTGCTTTTCCGAGAGGGTTGGGACTTTGTGCAGTACGCAAGTGGACGGTTTTCTGAATTTTTCCCAGATTATTCCCCCACTTTTCGCTTTTTATCAAAGTAATCAGAAACTTCGCAAAATTTTTTTGGCATCGAATATTAGAATGCCAGTCTCTAATTGAATGCCACACTTTAATAGAACGTTCTCCCAGCTATATATCAAAAAATAGAACGCCATGGTATTAAATTAGAGTTTTTACGATAGGTCTCCATTTTCAAGTCAAAAAAAGTTCCGCTTACCGGAAATACAGGAACCACTAGTAAAGTTTTGGAAATCAAACTTCCCGCCGAAAGCTGTGGTCAACAATGTCTGCGTCTTCTAGGCGCACATGGTCCCTCATCCACAGCTTCTAAAAGAAAACATCTACACGGACAAGCAACCTTCCAGAGACAGCAGGTGTCTCTATACTTCCAAACAAACAATCGTTTTTGAAAACGCTGTTTTTGCACTGAAACTGCCATTTTGGTACTTAAACTGATATAAATCGGCTGAAACTGCGGATTCTACGATTTTCAGAAATATCTATATAATTTTCAGAGATGTCTAGCGATTTTCAACATATTCCAAAATTTTCATCAAAACTTGGGTCTGTGAGGTGTTGAGGTTCCCTTGTAAAATCACACCAGCAACATAAGTTCTTTAACTTTCAACTTTAAGCCAATTTATCTCGGTTCTTGTGAGAGGCAGGAAAAAGTGGTACGCTAACAAAACATTTTCAATTTTATAGTAAACGTTTCGTCAGTTGACCGGTTTTTAATATCTTTCACAGAAAACGAGATATATGGGCTTAAAGTTGGCGGTTTGAGAGGCATCCAGATAGAGTTTACGATAATTATCTTAACCGATTCAACTAATTTTAAAAACTTATGATGAACCCAATATTTCGAAATTTTGAATTTGAAAAGATGAATGAGACCTGAGAAAGAAAAAGTGAATCACTTTTTTTAAAAGTGCAATTGTTTAAAAGGGCAACCTACAGTACTCATTTCTTGACCTTTTCCTTCGTGGTAAATGTCAAAATTTGAAAAAAAGAGAAAAACTCTTTCGAAAAAAGTTCACCGTAAAGGTAATAAAGATATTATGCAAATTGTCTTGTTTTCCAGTTTCGAAGGTAGTTTCTAATTAAAAGATAAGAAATCAGATAAATCAAGATAAGCCGAGATATGTCTAATTCCAACTTTTACTTGTATAAAAACGAAAATTTGATTCCTTCCTTATCTCCTGGAAAATCTTTTTGATCGCAAAACTTGACATGTGTTTGCTCATATTCAATATGTGTGAATTTGTATGAACTTTATTGTTCGCTGACCGTATTTTTGAAAAGGGATGATTTTTGTAACTTTATGGGTGAAAGACAAAGAGAAGAAATGAATAAAGAGCACGAGAAAAGAAAAAGGTAAGGGAAACGGGAATATGCAGAAGGAGAGATGATGCATTAAGCAATGAAAAAACCGTTAAAATTATTCGAAAGAATATTGATTGAGTTGAGGAACCAAGTTGTCGGAGCCGCTGGATTGGAGGAAGATTTCTCGTTACTGGTTTGATTTCTATTCCTTTTTCTGAGCCTTCGTTCTTGAGTCAGCCATTTTTCCACGTTTGGCATTTGAGGAAGGATTGGGAGCACTTCTTTGAGCATGGCGCTTTCTAGTCTGAAAATTATTATTAACATACAGTACTGGTTAGTAAGCTATAACATTCTTGTTTGGCAGCAAAGAAACTTGTGACCGGAAAATTTCAAAAATTTATTTGAAAGCGCATTGTTGGTGCCAGGTTCGGAATGGCCTTTTCGGAATTTTTTAGAATGTGGAATATTCCGATTTTAGAAAGTCAGAAATTCGGAGTTTTCCGATTTTGAAAATTTCGGGATTTCGGAAGTTTCAATATTTTTCAAAATTAGAAAAAATTCCGATCGGAATTAGATACTGAAAATGCTTCGGATATTTTCCGGTAGGAATTTTATCCCGAAAGTGGTCGGGGTATTCGGAATTTTCGGAATTTCGAATTCTGTTCCGAACATCCCTGGTTGGTCCTGAAACGAAAAAAAATACGGTTTTCACAGATAATTTCATGCGCCTTTAATACAGTACTTCCGAATTGATTAATTATTGCCTATTTTTCTCAGATTTTTGTTTTTTTAAAAAGTTAACTTCCTCCTGATTTTAAATCAGGTAAATTTTTTGATAAAATAGAAAAACAACCTAAGATGTATAAAATATATTTCGAGTTTCTGTATCAAAGATGCATGAATTTATTTGTAAAACCGTAGCTGTTTTTGTTTCAGGTGCGACGATGCCCCTCCCAATCAAATGTCGGCCGCAAGGCTCACCGGCGCTGTATGAGATTAGTAAAAAACCGTATTTTCCAATTTCTTCTGACCATTTAGATTTTTTCAGAAGTCTGCATTTTTTCAGAAGTCTGCAGTAACTTTGATCAAAAACTTTGTATTCGCAGAATTTTTTGAAATTATTTCAAAACAAGTTTTCTGAGACCTATTTTCACGTTTTCAGTACAAAAATGGGTCAAAAAAAGTTGTCTCTCAAAAGTCGGCAAATAACTGAAAAACTAGATAAGAAACTTTGCAGCCGAGCTCTAAACTTCTGGAATTAGTCGAAATAGCCGAAAATCAACTTGAAATACGTTTTCGTATATTTATTTAATGAGTACTGTAATTTTTCGTTTTTGAATCTTACATAAATTATTTTTTCTCTCCCATCAGAAGTTGATGGTTGTTCTCCGTAATCGTCATCATCGCTTTCATCAGACGAAGAAGACGAAGACGAATCAGATGAGTCCGAAGAGTCCGACGAACTAGATAAATCAGACTCATCTTGCCGGTTGTCGATGTTTTCCCATCCATCCGCTTTCTCACGATCCACTTCGGCAAACGCTTGACGGTACTCCAATGGGTATCGGTTTTCAAAAAACGGCTGGCCAGTAGCCTCAGCCAAATTTCGCAATTGAACAACTTTGTGGATTCTTCTCCACTTTCTCGTCTTTTTCAGCATCGAATTGTGGAGTACTATTTTGAGGAGACTCTTATCTTCAAAGTCTTTTTCTCGCTTCTCAGTGATCTTGTGCAGGAGGAAGCATTCTTCAACAGTTAGTCCACAAAGATAAGACATTTTTACCCTGAAAAATTTCTTTGTTACTGGAAACAAACAAACAATAAAAATGAGAAACACACGGAAATAGCGAAAAATAGAAAAAATTATATCGATTGTATTTTGTTCTCTGAAATTATAGGTACGAACTAGTGACGCGGAAATATAAAATTTTGCGAAAACCAAGGAGGATGAAGCGAGAGAGAAAAAGAAGGAAGAAAGATAAAAATGAGGAGAGGGCAGAGATTTTCGAAAAATAGACTGATATGCATATGGTGGGAATGCTATATGAGTCATAAAAGACGGTTTTGAGAATGTTTTGGTTTTTCTGATCAAAAATCAAAACAACAGATTTTCAGTGTCGTGTCATTCGGGGTTCGAGATACTGTAGCCGGATGGATATGAGTCAGAGTGATAAGATGGATATGATTCAGATCCACGAAGCCACGAAATCTGAAGGGTTCGAAAAGTTCCTGCGAAGGAGGTAGAGATCAAAACTATAAACGGGTAGATCAAACTATAAACAGGTAGATCAAACTTATGAAAAAATGAAACTCTTAGAGATATTGGTTGTTTTTAATAGCTAGAAAGAAGTACTACCATCTAGAGTAACGTGTCGACACGGTTGTCGAGCGATTTTGAGTCAAAATGTCGTTTCGAAGGAGCCGACAAAAATCGTGTCGACCTTCACCAAGAGCGATATCGTGTCGACAAAAGTCGACAATTGTTGACAAAAGTCGACAAATTTCGAGACGAGTCGACACGACACCGGCCTAACTATATGATGACCTAACATTCTCAAAATGAATTTTTTAGGACGCGTAACTTTTTATGCCTATAAATCATAGATGTCCGGAATGACTTTTTTGAGAGACGGAATCTGGAATAAAGTAATTTTTTCGGAATCCTGAATACGGACAAATGAAAATTTCACGGAAACCGGAACACAGAATGACAGTAATTTTCCGGATCCGGAATACGGATTCCTATAAATTGTATAATTTTCATCTAATGTGTTTTCCAGGTCATTTTAACATGGTGGCCTAACTTTTATAAGTTGAGTTTTTTAGGCCACAATGGTAAATGCTTAGAAATCACACCGGGATAATGATAGACCATTTCTAGGTCGTAAACTTTGGTGGCCTAGAAAATTTAACTTGCAACAGTTAGGCCATCATAAAGTTAGGCCGGTGTCGTGTCTCGACATTTGTCGACACGAATCAACAAAAGTAGACTCTGTGTCGACTCGTGTCGACACGATTTTTCAGTTATTTTTTTTTAATCGACACGAGTCTCTGCCGACACGTTACTCTACTACCATCTGAATTACAAAGAATATATTTTTTAAAAACCGACCAAGATTTGTCCCTCAAATCCTAAAAGTACATCAAACAATTAGAATATAAAGGACAAGAAAGGTGGTTTCCTACTGTAGCTCATAAACTCAAGTCCATTATCCGCCTCTCAAAAATGACGTATTTACAACATTTCTTGAGATGTGATTCCCTACTAATTGTTCTTTTCTCGCCTCCTCTTTCCGATATCTATAGCTATTAAGTCAAGCCATACAATTTTTTCGGGTCCCGACTCCACCCATTTCAATTTCGACCCTTACGAGGCTTTTTTCATTCTCTCAATTTTCTTTGACTTTTTTTCAGTTTGAAAATAAAACATCTTGGAATTTATTGACCTTATTTATGGGTTCTGAAAATCTCTTTGGTGGGGATTTCGATGATAAACTTCTCTGGACAAATTAAAATCTTGGAGATTCAGAAACAAAATTAGAAATTTCATGACTTTACTCGATTCTCCGATAAGTGTAAAATTCTTTGAACAATCAACTTGTGGTTTCTAACAAGAAAACCAATTTTCATATACAGTCTACGTTTCGAACTACCGTATTTTTTCAAAAAAAAAAAAAAAGCCCGCCCTATATTATCATTGTCAGAGAAAAAAAAGGTTGAGTCGAAGTGTATGCGATGTTTGTAAACAAATACCTGAAAGCGTAAACAACCGGAAACAGTTGAAACGAGTGCGACAGTAACCCGGCGGAAAAATATAAAATTTACTCATTTTTTAGCTTTTCGCATATTTTGCAGCAAATTTCGTCAAATATATTTTAAAATACAGCAAAAAACAATGAAAAACAAATCATATTCGACGAAATTTGCTGCAAAATATGAGAAAAACTAAAAATAGATAAATTTAACATTTTCCCGCCGGGTTACTGTCGCACTCGTTTCAACTGTTTCCGGTTGTTTACGCTTTCAGATATTTGTTTACAAACATCGCATACACTTCGACTCAACCTTTTTTCTCTGACAAGGATAATACATGCACTTTGAGTTCAATTATCTCGGTCCCTGCGAAAGATATCAAAAAATGCTCAACTAGAAAATTATTTATCATTTTATCACGAACATAATATCAGTTGCAGATTTCTGATATCAGTCATAGGAACCGAGATAATTGAGCTTGAAACGCACGTTTAAGATGGGTTTCTATTAGAGCAAATATGGTTATCCGAAAAAAGACTCTCGTTAGAACGGTAACTCACCTAGGAATCTTTCGAACCTACAGAAAAATATTCTAACAGTTCTCGTTGGATAAAGCATGATCTCTTTTCAGAAAGCTTGTGTAAACGTCACTCTTTCAAATCGTATTCTATGTGCCCTTCAAATTTTATGTGAAGTGCTTTTGGTTGCCCATAGATCCCGTCAAAAGCTATTTCTCTTTTGGTTCCGTCATTTCAGGTCATGTTTTCTGAAAAGGAACCCAGACTCTATGAAGATTTTCTGGAGGTGGTTGCCATCAAGCAACCACTCCACCCCACACCAAAGTCAGTTTCATATACCGTAAACACTCTAATAGAACGCCACCCCCAACCGTCCATTTTGAGCCTACATATCTCACTTCTTTTGTAAGATATCAACAAGTTGTAAACTGACATAATGTTTATCATAATATCAGCAACATTTTATTAGTGAACCACTTGTTGATATCTCTCACAGAAAATGAGATACATGGGCGCAAACTTGACGATTCGGGTGGCTTTCTATTAGAGTGTTCACGGTAAATCAAAGTTTAAAAAAGGCAAAAAAGTTTTCTAGGGTCCTAAAGAAACGAACTGTGGTACGCGAGCCGGTCAAGTATCCAAAGTTCTACTGGTTTCCAATCTGCATCGTGTTCGATGCTGTCGAATGGTGTGCAACGAATCTAGTGGCTGCATGTCGATTCCGCCGACCCACTCGGAATGACACTGTCACATGCGTTTAATTACTTTTGATTGTGTTCTTTTCAATTTTGTGGTGAATGAAAAAAAAGATAAATGAATGAAGTGGAGAGGGATTCTTATAGACTGAGCTTTTAGAGCTGATACAGTACTAATCAAACCATTTTTTCAGTTTTGCTACCTAGCGTTAAAACATGACAGCTCTTTCAGTGCTTACTTAGAAAAGTATATGTTAGAAAAAAAAATAAAAAATGCTTCTAATCAATCAAAAATAGAACTTTGGTTTTTTAGTTGACCGCTTGTTTGAATAAAACTTCTCCAAGCTGATAAAGAAGCAAAATGCCGCGAATTTTCTGATAAAACTGTTTTGAAAAGTGAAGAAATGGAAAGGAAAAAAGTTTCTGCTAGTATTCTTTCTTGACATTGATTTTCATATGAAGAGGTGCAGTGAGTTTTATAGGTCCAAAGTTATTTCATACAAATAAGGTGGAAAGTACATTGCAGTCGTGTTTCCATTTTTGATATTTGGTAAATCTGAAATTAATGAAACACTTTTAAAATTTGTGAAGTTGGCACATGTTTTGACTGCTAATAGAAAAACTAGATTTACTATCAGAATTTTATTTTCTGTCTTGTTTGGAGAATCCAAAAACGAATTTCTAAAAAGGTAGAAAATTGTAGGTTACGCTAGTTGTTGCTTTGCGACAGGACCTGAGCACCAGCTGAAATACAGAAATACAGAAGGTAAATGTACTGGAAGGTCTTTCAGAAAACTTGGATTCCACTTTTGTGGAGAATGAGATTAAATTGGTGCGAGCTAGTACGTACAACGAAGTGTTGCATTCCTCAGCTGTCAAGCTCAAATGCCACAAATGCTTCGAAAAAAAAGTTGCAGATGTTCGGGGCAGGTGGTCAAAAAAATATTCATCAAAAGAGGAACATCTGAATTTGCAGCTGTGAAAACTGGCCTTTTCATTCTTTTGAAATTTAATTACTTTATTGGTAAGTTCTATTTCAGAATTATTTCTCAACATAAAAAAGATAATTGATATATGAAATAATTTGTCTTCAAAATTCATTTATTTTCAAATCAAAGTACAAAAAAATATGCAGGTTTCAAGAAATAAGAATAAAGGAGAAAAGGAAAATTTTAGATAGGAATTGTAGAGAATCACTGCCATGTTTTCACAGGCATATTTGGCTTTTTCATTATTTGAGATGTCCTTTAACATTATTAGAGAAAAAGAGAGGAATAAAGGAATCCCGATTCCGGATAGATTTGTCGATTAGGGGAAGAAAAAAAAAAGAAAGAAAACGGGTCCAAGAAAAATTCAGAAAATTCTAGAAGCAACGTTTCATTATAGTGGAGCTGCTGCAACTGGCTCTATGCGACTGTTTCTGTCCCCACGATCTTCACCAATGTGGACGAATTTATGCCATGAAGGATGAGCATCGGGTCCTGGAAGCACTGCTTCTTGAAGTGGATTGTAGACAAAGGTTCGGTATGCAACGAATTGATTACTATGCGCACTAGGAATTTCGGAAGCTCGTGAAGTGGATAAGATATCATCAAGAACCTCGTTGAAGTGTACTGCAGGGAGTTCGTCATCTTCTCCTTCCTCGACATCAGTTTTTATTTCTTGGTATTCGGCAATCAGTTCCTCGTCAAACAATTCATCCACATCATAGATTCCTTCCTCATCGACTATTCCTTCTTCAAGTATGATTTCTTCATCAAAATTGATATCATCGCCATCGATAATGTCTTCATATTCCAAGCCGGCATCAACCCTTAGTTCTGCCTTCTCTTCTTTGTTATCAGCATCATTGTGAGGGGAAATCGGAGTTTCATCAACGTCAACGTCCATTTCATTAGAACTTTTCTATTTCGAACTATTCTTCTTGTCATGCTTATTCAAAACCGCGTTTCCACTAGTTTCGCGGTCGATCATCCTCCTTTCTTTGAAGAACTGAATCACCTGAAAATATAAATTTACCTAATAAAAGATAATTCTCTTACATACAAATGTTTCAAGAAGTCCCGTTAATAGGTACAGCTCAGCAATTTGTTTTTGGCTCTCTATGAAAGGATATTTGTTATAAGCCTTTTCGAGAATGTTCATCGGAAAGGGCAACGTGGGGAGCATTCCTTCGACGTAACGTCTCATTATTAAAACTCGTTTTTCGAAAAACCATGCTATCTGAAAAAATAAATACTTCAAAATTGCTTTTTTAGGCAATAGCTAAAACTGACCGTTGCTAGGCAGATCCAAATTTCTTTCTAGATCTTCATCGATATCATTTTTATCGATGAACTTTTTAGTTGAAAACCAATTTTCCAGAATGCTTATTTGGTGTTCTGTGGGCTGCTGAACCTCAAAATTCACATTTTTAAAGTTAGCCACTATTAAAATATTTATTAAACTGAAATTGATTCACTACTTACGACTTTTTGAGGTCTGCGTGGCGGCCTTGGTATGTTGGAATATTCTAATTCCCTTTCTAATTGCTCGGATGAAGTTGCCAATCTGAAATAACATAATATTCGTACATCTCAGCTTCTTAAATTCATAGTTGCGGAGTACATAGTTGCTTGGAAAAGACAAATTCAGAGATCGAAGTTCCTCAGGTTTTTAAGAGCCAAAAAACTACGTATTGTCAAAAAAATTATCTGAATAAAAACTCACTTTCGTTTTTGACCAGCCAGTTCTGGCAATCAATGCTTTGTCGGAATAATTAGAAAAGTGGGGATTTTCTTGTAGAATTACTTTGATTAAGTCCACGGCATTTTCGTCTATTATCCTTGTCGCTGTAAAAGTGTTTCAAAATTGAATTTAGCTCAGATTAGTTGAGAATCCATACTTCAAGTCGTTCCTCCTGTTCTGCTGATAACCCCTTCTTTTTTTTTCGTCTCCTTCTTTTTCGGAGAAGCTGGTCTCTTAGCAGGAGCTGGTTTCGGTTTCTATAAAAATCGTTTGTGAATGCTAAGAATTCTTGAAATTTCAAGTGTTTCGTTGCTCTACCGAACCTCTTCAATCTCGTATTCCGAACCTGATTCGTCTTCTGATTCTCAGGGCGATTCTGATGACGACGGGTAATAATCATTTGTTTCTTGGAACGCGGATGATGAGGAACATTGTCCGTTATACTCGGTCATGTTTGAGGTTTCGACTGAAGTGTCAAAGTTATTTTTCTGCCGAACACATCTTTCGCCTGAAATTATATTTCTCATCAGAAAAAATTGAAGAAAGAAACTTACTGGAAGATTTTGTTTGGGCAATGTCGAATGTAGTGAAGCTATGGTTTGGGTCTGGCGGCTGAGACTTCTGCTGAAAATTGGACATCTGAACTAGGAAAAATCAAAAAGTATTTATATTGATTTCAGAAGGAAATTAGATCAAAATTGGGGTTTTTCCAAAGGATAGAGTTCGTAAAATGACATTAATGGATACTTTAATGGTCTTCTTTTTGTATCATTTATGACCTGACCAGAATTATTATACTATTCAGGAATCATATCAGTCATACTTTCACATTTAAATGAAAAATGATAAAATCATAACGGTTCCAAAACGCTTTCTGAGAACGCAAAATCGAGTGCATGAAAGAAATAACCCATGCTTGCGCGTCGATTTTAGAGTGTACTAGTAATCTAGAGAAAATAGAAGCAGAGAACAGTCATAGAAAAGGAAAAAGGGACACGAGACGACGGAGAACCTTCTCTGAAAAAAGAGGAAGGCGAAAGAGGAATAGCTGACCCGCATGCAATGGCCTTGTCGTGTGCTATGCTAGAGAGCAGAAGCAGCAGCTGCTCAGGTTTGTTTTCGAGAGACAATTAATTGCGATATTCTTGTCAAGGTCACGCTTGGATCGTTTTCACAATTAAATAGTGAAAAATATTGCAATTTTGAAGATGGGAAATTGATTAAAAAATAGTTCCTTTTGTCGAAAAAAAAACAGTAATGCCAAAATGGAGGCACCAAGGACAGCAGTTTCTTATCAATTGAACAGAGTAATCACGATAAGCTACTTTGAAAACAAGTGAGCTTGCTCTCTAATGTAGTTCGAAATTTATTTTTGTTTTAAATCACAATAAACATGGAGATGGCTGGAGATGAATATTGAAACGAGAAATTGAAAGTGATGAAGAAATTTGAGATTGACAATGAGTCATCGGAAAATGAACCGTTTTTGGTGAAAAAAAAACGGAAAAATGTGAAATTCAAATGATGAAATTTATAGAAAAGTACCGTCCGGTTTTCACGAAGCACGGATATTCAAAAACTTTAATCACATCTAACCACACTAATCACACCTATTGGCAAGAGAATTTAATAATTTTCGATTATGTAGCATAACTTTCTAAAAGTATCTTCAAGGCATTTAGGAATCATCCAGGTAACATAAACACCTTAACACAATACACGGCTTGCAATTTGAGCTTAACTATACTTGAACTTTGAGCTCAGTTATCTCAATTTCTATGATGGATGTTAAAAACATATCAATTGATTAAATATTTGTCTTAACATGAACAACATTTTATCAGTTGACATGTTTTTGATGTCTCTCAAAGAAATGGAGATAACTGAGCTCAAAGTACATGTATAAGAAGGCTTTCTATAAAAGTGTTTGCGGTTACTAAATCAGTAGAGGTTTTCTGAAAAACTACGAGCATAATTTAAAAATTACTGTCATTTCAAAGAAAGGCATTGCAGATTTCCTAAATTATGAAGACCGCTAAAAAAGAGTCCTCGTCCGATTAATGGCTCAAAAACTCAAAAAAGAACTCATGTATTCTCGAAATCAAAATTTAAATGCCTCTAGTGTTCTTTCATGCCGAAGACAGCTTACAAGTGGGTCAGCTATCGACTATGACTCAAAAGTTTGCAGAAATTACAAACTCACACGCACTTTCTGAGGATCAGATTTTTTGATCAGTCGGAAAAAATTCCAGTAAACTAGATTTTAAAATTTAAGGTCCCAATACTCTGGAACGTACCTCAATTCTTTGATATTTCATGGTATTCATGGTCTCTGACCGTAAACTTTCAATCACTTCTGTATCAAATTTCTATTTGACCAACAATATTCAGCATGATAAGGATTTTCCCATAGATTTATATGATGCCTAAACTGCGTCGCTTTTGCTTTTCCTAGTTCCAGTGATGCACAACTTCTAACGAGGTTAGTTCATGATCAGATTTTGTTTGGAATCATCCAGGTTCCCAAATTGAATGCCGTTTCATTTTCAAAATGCATATCCTAGATACATTATTCGCTTCGCGAGCGTGCGAGTCTCGAGGCCTTCTTCACGATGGAGATGTCTAAAGTCGCTGAGATTTTTATGTGAAGTGGCATGGTCGCTTGGAGACCAGCCGAGTCACATCAGCCCATTTTTGGGATTTCATTTTGACTTTCGCTTTTTCGAAGAATGGCGACCTACGAAGAGCTACTGGCTCAATCCTTTGGCACGGACGAACAAAGAGCTCGGTACGTATACCCATATCAAAGCCATAGACACTTTTTCCTAAACTCCCTAATTTCAGATATAGAACATTCCCACGACCACGTCCACGTCGTCGTGCACCAGAACCACCAGAATATTATGGAAAAGTGATGACAACATGCTGCATTGCAACTGACAGCCTGATCTACTGCGTCCAGTATTCCGTGAAAGCAGTCGTGAAACTGGCAAGATCTTTCTGCATTTCTCTGAATCAGGAGGCGTCCACCACTGACCCAGAAAACACGAATGCTGTTGAAACAGTTGCAACAGACGATGCTGATACTGATACAATCTTCACAGATGACGACGAAAATGATTCTACTATTACAACGGAAGATGCCGACACTCTTCCGATAGATGAGGTTGAATCTAAGCCTTCTGACTATGCCTATGCTTACAACCACGGCGCGTCTGATGGTGAAGACACTGATAATGATGCTTTTGAAATTGAGGACTCACAAGATGAGGAGACTGATGGATACGCCGGTGACAGTGACGCCACTCTCGAAAACTGAATTTTAAGACCCTTATTCTGTTTTGATTTTTCTTTGTTTATGATTCCATCGAAATTGTTTGAAAAGAAAAAGGGAGAAAAATGAACAACTGAACTGTTAAAATAATTTTTTCATGTATTGAACACAAAGATCGCCGTGTCACTATAATATTTTCGGCTTTAGCATGTCTTAGTTGGGCAAATAAAATGCTTCCTGACCACCATGTTGAAAGATCCATGAAAGTGCGATGTTTGGAATAATCCTCAATTTGAGCGTATTTTAGGTCAAAATTGCCGATTTTGTATGAATTTTTTAATGTATTGAACACAAAGATCGCCGTGTCACTATAAAATTTTCGGCTTTAGCATGTCTTAATTGTGCTAATAAAGTGCTTCCCTACCGTCATGTTGAAAGATCCACGGAAGTACGATGTCTGGAATAACCCTCAATTTGACCGTATTTAAGGTCGAAATTGCCGATTTTGTACGAATTTTTTCGTGTATTGAACACAAAGATCGCCGTGTCACTATAATATTTTCGGCTTTAGCATGTCTTAGTTGTGCTAATAGAGTGCTTTTTGACCGCCATTCCGAAAGATCCATGGAAGTACGATGTCTGGAATAGGCCTCAATTTGAGCGTATTTTAGGTCGAAATTGCCGATTTTGTATGACCTTTTTCATGTATTGAACACGAATATCGCCGTGTCACTTTAGTATTTTCAGCTTAAGCATGTTTTAATTGTGCTAATAAAGTGCTTTTTGACCGCCATTTCGAAAGATCCATGGAAGTACGATGTCTGGAATAGGCCTCAATTTGAGCGTATTTTAGGTCGAAATTGCCGATTTTGTATGACCTTTTTCATGTATTGAACACGAATATCGCCGTGTCACTTTAGTATTTTCAGCTTAAGCATGTCTTAATTGTGCTAATAAAGTGCTTTGTGACCGCCATTTCGAAAGATCCATGGAAGTACGATGTCTGGAATAGGCCTCAATTTGAGCGTATTTTAGGTCAAAATTGCCGATTTTGTATGAATTTTTTCATGTACTGAACACAAAGATCGCCGTGTCACTTTAGTATTTTCAGCTTAAGCATGTTTTAATTGTGCTAATAAAATGCTTTTTGACCGCCATTTCGAAAGATCCATGGAAGTACGATGTCGAGGGAATTTTGAAGAGTGAATTTTTGATTTTTTAGGATTTCTGGCGGTCTGGATTCTCTGAGGACCACCGATTCTAGGAAAAAACTCAGATTCTTGTTTATTTCATCGTTATGTCATGCCCGAAAGTGTATTTTTCCACCAAAAAGTCCGAAACTAGCTCAGTTTATCAAACAAATCGCGATGTGTTCACTGAGAACGTTGTCGAAGAAGACAAGAAAACTCACACGTATTTAGACTTGTTGAAAAGAAAATTTGCAGGGTTGAACGAATTTTTGATTATTTTATTTTTATTTTTGACCCGATTTCGGGCCATTTGTTCATGTCAATCTTTTCCGGTTTCATATAGCAGATGTGTAGAGGGGTCACCTTGGATAGTGTTGGATTCCCCGTGACGGCTCCAGAGAAACAAGCTACCTCCTTGTGCGTGCTGTCTGGTAAAATAGGGGAAAGTGCATCGGTAACAGGGGAACTAGTTATGTCTGTAGCGAGGAGTGGGGCGACGAGCGGGCAGATAAGCGGTGTGGAAACAATAATAACAACAGTAGTATCAGTGACCCATTTATTGAGCTATATATATTTAATAAAGAGAATATATCGTCAATAAGAGAGTTCCTTGGAGTCGGGCTGGCTTGGAGACGGACGAGAAGGACATCACTGATCACTCAATAGTTGAAGGGGCAAAAAGCCTTGCGCAACAAAAACCCTTCTCCTACCGGTGACAAGCTTATCGCTTCTCATAGACAAAGTTTCCAATAGCACACGCTTCCTAGTGGTCACGATGAGAGTACTGAAAGGAAAACACTCATGAAACAGGTCACAGAACTGGCCGTTAGTCTATTCAGATGGAAATCTATATCAACTCACATCATTAGCGGTTTCCGATAGTCCAATAAGGCCGGTAAGGCGATCGGGGATCGCCGGAGATCTTATAGTATTGGAATAGTAGGAAAAATGATGAGTAACGAGGTTGATGGACTTGCAAACTGAAGGGAAACGTCACGGAACAGCACTAACTACTAGACTAGACTTAGACTGAGTAAGACTCAGTTAATCTGCGTAAGAATCAATTAATCTGACTTGAGTTGATCTCTGCTCACTCGTAAGCAAAGCTTCGATGGGATCCATTATCTTGTATCAGAGAACAACAAAGGGGGTCTGTAGGTTGAAGAAAACAAACAGAGTCCGTGGGTCAAGAAATGCCAAACTCTAGAAATCAATCACAAAGGAAAAATATTTCAAAAAATAGGATTATTCGCTCTAAATAGGGAAGGTTGTTTGTGAGTTATGGGACTTCGTTATGAGACCTATATCATTCGAAAGCTGAAAATGAGACATTTTCAAAAATGTAATTCGATTTTGCTGCGGACTTACCATATTCGAGAAAATCGAGTTTGAAATCTCATTTTTGAAAAAGCAAAGGGGGACCCCATGGTGACTTTTTTCCAAAAAAATTTTTTTTTTGAAAAAACATGAAAAACTTACAGGATTATACTGTGTTCTCTGAAACTGTTTGAAATTGTGGTTACATGCTTTTGAAAACTATTTTTGAGTCATTTTTTCAAACCACTTTTCGACTTTTGAGAATAGAAAGTTAATGGTTTACAAAAGATTTTGGATGTTTTTTTTTATTGTGATCGCAAATTTAGAAGTTTCTGTACAATGTGACCAAGTTTAAGCTTTTTTTTTCAGAAAAAAAATTTTGAAAAAAATTTCCATGGGGTACCCTTGACTTTTTTTTTGAAAATTTTTGAAATTTTTTTTTCGGCTGAAAAGGTATTAAACGAAAAAGAACAAGAAAATTAGGTTTTTTACAAAATTTGATAACCTATTTTCTTCTCGGGATCAAGACATTTTGATTCTTTTTCTGATTTTCAACAAACCGTAGTACTACGATGATCGCCCAGTAACACTCAAAATTTGAGAAATCATAGACACAAATCATATCTGATTGTGTGTGGCTCTTAAAACGAACCATCCTTATGAACTTTGACAAACAAAAGCTGTGTGAAAGTGTTTAGTGTTGATTAACGAAATAGTCAAAAACTAGATATTACTTAAAACATTTAAGAAAGTACAAATTTTCAGTATCAAAATGAAATTTTTTTTGAAAAATGTGTTCGGAACATTTTGAAGATTTCCACAAAGACCGAAAACAAAAACAAAAACAAACAAAGGAGAGAGGAATCGAACCCAACCCTAGTCAGTTACCGTCCTCCCTCTTCACCGCTACACCACCAGTCGCTGCTTTCAACTAGTTCCACAATGCATATAAGAAAGGGGGGAGATCTGGCCCTCAAAATATTCGAATTTCAGCCAAATTTCAAATTCGATTTTCTCGGAGCTGGAATGTCCGCAGCAAAATCTGAATATATATTTGAAAATGTCTTATTCTCAGCTTTCGAATGATATAAGCCTCATATCAAAGTCCCATACCCCAGTTACAACCTTCCCTAGTGAGTAAAAATAGGCCAGTAAATCCGTTTCGAGTGTGTGTGCGCCTTTAACCCCTTTGTGGCGATACCTCAACGATAGGGCGCGCTTGCACAAAGGGAGAGAAAATTGGCGGGAATTTGAATATGAGAAAGCAATAAAAGACTAATAAAAAAAGGAAAATAAAGAGAATAAAGTGGGATATAGGAAGATTTCTGAGGAGTAAGCACAGTGGGCTGGGCCTAGAGGTCCTCAGAATATCTTAAAGTTGTTGAGTCGGTAAATAGCCACGTGGACCCGACAACAACATGACGATAAACAATGCAAATATAAATTTCAGTCGCATCCTCGTAGATTTGAAGGAACACTTGTAAATTAAGCTTGAAAACTCTCGAAAACCAAATTGTTACAAAATTTCACAATCCTAAGACTTCAGACGACGATTTACTTTCCGACGATGTGTACATTAGAATAAGAGTTCGTGGTTACGAAATAGGTTTGTTCTCAGAATTTTAGGGTTGGATTAGAAAACGCGCCTAGGGCACAAGGAAAAAAATGTTAGAAGATGAGACACAGGAGAAGGTATGCTGGAAGCTTTTCTGGGTGTGGGCCATGGAGCAACATCATTGGAATCTGAAAAGTTTCAGGAGTTAGAGACTGTAGAAGGTTGGAGGATGAGAATTCCACTCTTAATTTTTAAAATTCAATATTTCACGTGAGCAAATGTTATTTCGTGACTCAAGGTGGAATGTACGTCATGGCTTTGAGCAATAAGACTGCAAGCTGTATTTTTTTAAATTGCGATGTTTCAACCAGGAATGTCATTGGAGTCAAGAAGAAGACTCATACATTTTTTGACTCATTTGATAGAGGATGTTAGAGTTTTCTCAATTTTTGGAGAAGTCGATGCTGTCCATGGGTTCTGAGAGTTTCTTACCGAGAAGAACAACAGTTCTAATTATGGTCGATTTTGATCACTCCAAGCATAGGCTTTTCCATCCTAGTTTTTTTTCATCTCAATATATTTTTATCATTTTTGAAAGTTAAATATTTAGTAATACGATGCCCCCAGATTTGGTGTTACTCCAGAGAATCTGAAAAATTCTAAAATCGTCTTGCTGTTGTCTAAAAAAATTTTTATGTATGTTCTGTCAATTTTCTTTTTTCTTAAAATGAAACCTAGTTGAAGAAACTATGAAACAATACATTTATTTTTTGGTGGTAAGATGGGGCCATATCAATCGTTTCAGGCAATGCGTAACCGGAGCCATATGACACAGAAAAAGGAAAGTAATATTTAAATTTTTCACAAATGATGGGCAATAACAAAACCGATATATATATGAGATGGTGAGAGTACTGAGGTGGGGAGTCATAAATTAAGTGTCATCTACTCTGAAAGCTAGGATAGACCACTTCAAACTATAAAACACAACTACATCTGAAAGTTAGGTGTAAATTGAGTCGTTACCCAATAGACAGTTGGCTTATGTTGAATGAGAAAAAGTTGGGAGAAGGATCACAACCGATAATCTCATTTTTGGTGGGAGATGATTAGGAATACAATTTAGGATACATAGGGAGATTTGCCTAAAGTAAACCTAATTAAGAAACACTACAAAATTATACAATTTTGGTGGGAAAATATTAAAACTGTTATATGGGGTGTGTAACCGGGTACCGTAAATAAGGCACAATGGGGTAGACAATATGATAAAACTATTATTTTCCGAGACTTTTTGGGTTATACAATACCCTTAGATTTACGGAAGGACATTAAAAAGGCAAGTGTGGCAAAGGGGATAGCTAAATTAAATCTCGACTATTATTTGATGATAGAAGGTTCGAGGAAGGGGCACAAACTTCAACATCATATTAGGAGAGGATGATTGGGGATACAACATTTTACAACGACTAAGGAGACTTGCTTAAAGAAAATTGAGACATTTCTTGGGTGTATTGGGAGAAATATGATGATCATGAGCACGATGAGGCGATTGTTTGGACTTCAATATCTACGATGACGACGAGGGGGCTTGTCCGCGACCCATTGCATAGTACCATAGACTTTTTCGGGTTTGATGATACCCTTCGTGATTTCCTTCATTCCACACATTCCCATACAGTAAATACCCGTGCAGAACAGAGTCTCGATATTGACTCCAGAGCCGGCCTATGAATAAAAAATAATCGTAAGCCAGGCAAATTTTTGCTCACCTTTGTTTCGTCACCAGTATTCTTCTCCTTCTCCAATTGAATTTGAATATACTCCTTAGCCTGAGCATTCCATAAGTTATCCGTATCCACCAAGCGAGTGTACTTTGGAAGCGAACTCCATGACTTGAACATCTGGAAAACTCAATTGTGTTGTGAATTTGTCAACAAAAAAACTTACATCACTGCTCGACGCGATGAAATTCGACATATTGCTGTGGAAATGGAATTCCATGGGGAGAGTTCTCAGTGAATCCTTAGATGGCGAAATCGAGAGGAAATCAGCAGTGTCAATTGACCAGAAAATGGATCGGGAAGCGTCAGATGGATCATTACCAATGTAGACTCCGCGGAAGTAGATAAGCTCCTTTTTCTTGTTGTCAGGCATGTAGATAACCAAAAGTCCACTTTTGAAATACTCGTCGTCATTTTTATCTAATCCAAAATCGTCTTGGAAATTCTTATCCAAGTTGAAACGATCGAAGAACCAAGCACCGAAATCTTTGGAAAATTTTTTAGCGACGGTGAAATTTGTCGAGCTCCGAGGATCGATCGGAGGAGCAGCAAGAGATTCGTTGACCATATTCATCGATTTTTCGAACCGAACGCAAGAGAAGTTGTCTGTGTCTGGACTGGTTGAAGAGGCGTTCCAAAATCCAAAAAGACTTTCCTCGGGTGGCATTGAAATACAACGGCGTCGGAAGGATTTCATATGACTTTTTTTTTGATGCTCTGAGATCCACTTCTGCACTTTGGTCTTTATTTTACTGACTTTGAGAGAGCGGAGTTGCTCAGCCACGTTGCAAACTCTATGTGCAAGCTGTAAATACAAAATCAGTGAAACGCAAACGTTACAAAAAAACTTACTACACCGTCCATAGCATACGGATCCTGAGAAATGTCAACGAATCCATCACCATCTCCACCATAGTGATTGAAGTTGTTGATGAAAGCGTTGTCGCAGGCTGTAAAATATACAATATTTATTTAAGCAAATCATTTAGAGGGTACAAAAATTTTGGGGCCATTGGGTTCGAAGCGATTTAGAGCTCTTCACTTCGGAGGTACAAAAAACCAAAAAAAATTCCTTTGTACCCCTAAATCGTTGTACCTTGAATTTTTGCACCATCTGAATTACCGTATTTCCTCTAATAAAAGCTACTTGTAAAACTTGTTTATCAATGGTTTATTTTCAAAAAACTCTTTTTTTCAAAAATTCAGAAATTCGTCATTCCGGAAGATAAGGCTTCTGAGTGTTTTGGAATATTCGAAATTTTCATTCTGCAATTCTACATTACAGAATTACGAATTTACGAATTTCTGAGATTCCAGGATCTCAAAACTCAAAATTCTTAAATTTTGGAAAACAATCTGAAATTCTGAGCTTCCGAAATTTATAAATTAGAAAATTCCAAAATGGAGAAATTCTGGAGTTTTGAATTACCGTATTTTTTCTATTAGAAGCCCATGAGATTCTATTAACAGTGGGCTTTGAACAGAAGCAGGCTTCTATCAGAGGAAATATGGTATGTGCCAAGTAGTGAACACTTCCACTCACCATCATTGCCCAGCAATTCTTCTCTGAAGTGCTTTCCGGCCACGGTCCCTGCCATTATTTCCGCCTCCATCGCCGCTTCATAGTGCTCATCGTGGTTTTTTCGATGTTTCTCATCAGGCATTGTGGGAAGGTGGAGTGTTCCTGAAAGAAAGTATGTGAAAATTCTACGGTATTTTGCGGTTGTTAAATTTCGCTTGTTTTTTCGATGCCTGAGAAAAAAAGATTAAGAGCGGATATCTAGTCGAATTTTTCTAAAAGTTAACTTCAGTAACTTCAGAACCTATGTCAAATTTTGACGATTTCCATCATTTTTGTATAATAATAATCATTTTTCTTTCCGATTTATATCGAAAAACGGTATGAATCGTCGAAAAATTGAACGAAAATCCAATCTCAACTTTATTTTCTCAGACATCGATATCAACTTGTAGCCTAAAATACTCTAAACTTGGAACTTTTTTGGAACTTTTAGATCTATCTTAAACGAAACAAAAACTCACGTCCGGACAAAAAATCAGACACATAAGCGATCACTTCCGTTTCATCAATTCGAACCTCCGGGAGTTGAGAAGTAACCGTGTTGATTGAGTAATCCAATGATCCACAGTTCGATGACATTTTGTTCGGACGAGATTGATCCCAAAAGCTCAAACAAACTGGCAAGTGACAGAAGCTGGATAATTAACCTGAAAAAAAGAGTTATTAAAATCCACGAGATACGATTCAAAGATAATTAAATGGAAGAATGTACGGAACAGATATGCAAACAAATAGGTAATTTTTTCGACGAACGCGCTCACTTTGTGTGTTAATCGTTCTCTAAATAACACACACACAAAATGGTCCTTTGGACGGGAAAGAGAATGGGGGGGGGGGGGGGGAGAGGACACTGCGCAACACAGTTGAGGTCAATTAGCCCCCTCATAATATAATAGAAGAACCCTTTCCCGCTCAACTTGTAGGTCAAAAATAGAGAGGAAGGGGGAAGAAACGCGTCTAAGAAATGGGTAAAATGTTAATAGAAAAAATGGAGAAGAGGTGCAAGTCTGCGAAAATGAATAAAATGTTGATAGAAAAAAAAACATATTTTCGGTTTATCATTTTTGTGACTTGCAACATTGTTAGCACGATTTTTAGAGAAAGAGAGAAAGAGAAAGAGAGAGAGAGAGAGAGAGAGAGAGAGAGAGAGAGAGAGAAAGAGAGAGAAAAAATATCAATTCAATAAAAAAGAAATTAAAGGCAAACAAGTAAATTATTTTTCCAAGCAATATGTTTTCTAATAGAGTTGGACTGTGACCGAAAATTTGCATTGCATCAAAATATTTTGAGAAATACTTCACTTCACATACTAACAAAAAAAAACACGATGTATTAGCAAAACCTTAAAAAATCTCTAAAACAAGCAAAGAGTCTCCATTCTCGTTCATTTTCGGAAACTTTTTTTTTGCCATTTCTACCATTTTTCATAGATGACAGATTTTCCAAGTTTCGCGGAAACTTGAAAACATCGAGAACCTTTATCGACATTTCTCTAGAAGCGGACAGGAACAGAGATTGCTTCTCCTGCAGTTTAATAAGGCACAAAGTGATTTAGGTGTACGACGTGCGAATTTTAACATTTTCGTTCAGGAATTTTGTACTCACAAGTTGTGGATTTTGTACCCTTCGATAACTTTGTATCCCAATGAGCCCAAATTGTGAAATTCAAATAAAACATTGAGACACAACAACAGTTTCATGATAGATTTTAAGTTCAGATCATTTTTTGGTATGTGTTGTTTGACACCTCTACCTCAAAATCGTTTTTCGTTTGTCTTGAACTCCAGAAGACAAAACCTTGAATAAAGTTTTTTTAAAAGCCGACTGTTCAAATTTCTTATTTTGTGACGAATCATTTTCCCCCAGACCAAAACGTCACATTTCGAAGTTTCTGTGAAGGTGCCACTTCAGACATGACTTGTTGCGGTGAGCTACAGCCATGGTTACTCGGAGACATTTTTCCACATAGCCAACTTATTCATTTTCCTTTTGTTTTTGTCTGAAAAGGCGTTGGGATCCACACGAACTATGTAAGTTTTTTTCCATCTCCTCTTTTCAGACCAACTTAATTTTTAGGACTATCAATGATTCCGAAGATTCTTCGGACTGCAGCAACAACGAATCTTTATGTCTACCACATTTCAGCACGTAAGTTGTCTTTTTGAAACCAAAAAAATTACGTTCGGTTTAGAAATCTATAGCATGATCAATTTTTATGAGTTTGTAGATGTGAAATTAGTTATTTTCTAGATTCGGTGGATTTCAACAACTGAAAACTAATGTGGGTACTACAGGCAATCATTTTGTGTCTGCAGAGGTCACAGCCAGATTTTTGCAGCGCTCGCTGACGTAAGCTTTTCTAAGAAGTTTCTGATCGTTTTTGTTTTATTTCCAGGTTTGCCGGAGCTTCTCAATCCTCGAATAAAAAATCAGTAGTAGAAGAAGTGATCACTGAACAGCCTCGTCGAAAGTGAGTTCATTTCTTAGCGACAGTTAAATTTCTAATCAACTTCAAGATAATTTTTTTTTGTTCCTGTGACAGATATCGAGAAATGATCAACTAGTGAAGTGATATTAAAAGTGAATTGCCAATTAGAGCTTTTCCAAAACATTTCAGAAAAACTAAGAGAAGCTGGCTCAAATTCTACGGCCAAGATGCATTTCTGTTAATCACTGTTTGACTAATATCATTTTCAGGGTCGAAGAAATTCCGAAACCATTTGAACCGGGACCACGTACAGAAATTCGCTGGCACAACGCAATATGCTGCGCTGTTATCGAAGCCATGGCAACTACGCTGGAGGTCTGTATGGCGTGTTTCAGATGTCAAGGAGGGCACTGTTAAATGAAAGAGTGGTGTACTTATGAAGTTAATTTTTTTGGGATTTTGGAATCATTTTTGGGTTAAAGAATGTTTATTCAATAAATGTGATATCAAAGTTATAGTTCATGGTATAAATGTTGAAATAACGAAGAAATTGGCAAATTTTTTGTCTATGGTTTGTTTTAAATCTGCTCAAGCAAGCAAATCTAGTACAAATATTCTGGGTATATGAAAAAACAAGAACACACTGGAATTTTGCAAACTAAAAAAAAATTATCTCGTTGGATATGTCCATGTAAAATTTTAAAAAACATGTTACAGTGCCATTATTGCATTATTGCGTTCCAAAAATGCCGTTCCATGCGAATCCCCAGTAATCATCCATTTCCTTTCCAAGTTTTAGACCTTATAAATTTTGAAATATCTAATAACCTTCACTTCGGTCCATTTTCTATTTTGGAATCAAGTTTTTGCCGTCGGACATGAAACCGTTGGAATCTCGAGGTTTTTATTGTCGCAATTATATTTCTTCCCCAAATCCATAAAATATGCTTTGGGATTGTTTTTTTCTTTCTCTTCTTCTCGATTTTGAGGCAGAATTAGAATATGTTCATGAAAGTCTGAAGCGATTATTTCACCATTTTCGATCCCAGTTTTTTCGTTTTTTCTTGACAATTACATTCTTGTCAGATTTTTTTGTAGCTTTTATACAGTTGTGATCATGAACTTGAATTGTTTCAGAAATTACTATTTATTTCAGAACTTTTTGAAATTGAAGAAATAATTTTATTTTTCTGGGCCAGCCGAATAATCAGTCTTGATCTATTGGGTCCGTTGAAAACATTGTTCCGACCCTTTTCTAAATTTATGAAGACTTCATATCATTTTGACAGCTGAACGACCTGGAATTACTTTTTCAAATACTAAATTTTTAAAATCTCTACTTCCACTTGGCCTGACTAAGATTCTTTGTTTGAAAAACTCGCTCGTCACTTCTAAAAAAGCAACTTCAAATCTTTTTTTTCCCGTTGCTCAGATTCCTTTAGTAATGGCTTCGGTTGCTCGGTGACATCCTTCGTGTATTCCCTCATTTTTTGAATTCATCCTTTCTTGGTTTTTTCTAGATAGAATGTCCAGAGTCTTGAGTTTCGAGTCAATTCCAGCTGAGATGTTCGAACGGGAGAGTTCGTAAGTACTGAAAGTTACCGTAATGAATCTGAAAACGAATTATAAAATTTCCGTCACTGTTTGATTTGATTTTTCATTATTTCGTTTTAGAGACTGTTCAACGGAACCGTGGGGAGACTATTTGAGTCAAACGAGCTACAAGGAAACCATGATCAGTTCTCAGGTTTTGAGGTACGTCAGAAATAATTTACCGTGAGACTAGTAGCAGAAGTGTCCCTAATCTGTCAAACTTGAGCTCAATTATCTCAATCCCTGTGCAAGATATCAAACATGTTTGAATTGGCAAAACGTTGCTGACATCATGATAAGTAATTTGTCAGTTGATCACTTTTTTATATCATGGACAGGCACCGAGAAAAAAAATCGGTCAAATTTACTTTAGGGGACTCTTCTATTACAGATTTTGCAGCACTTTGATAAGAAAAAAGAATCACTGTACTGAGAATGTACAAGACGTGCAATTTTTCAGCGACGAGGGAAGCGAACACCTTGATGATTTTGTAAGCGTGGCTAGCTTTCAATCTGGGTCAGAAGATGTGTATGGCACTCCTCCACGATCTTTAACGTAAGTTATTTGTTCTCGAATAGTTCGTGGATTTATTTGACTCCGATTATTTTTTAATATTATTTTCAAATTCATCTCAAGTTTTTCATTGCAGATTCGGTGGATTCATAAAACAAAAACCTCTCTTGAACATGTGGAGCTATGATTCGATCCCGGAAAAAATTTTCAGCTCTCAACCTATGATCCCAGCTAGTGACGAGGCTTCGACGTAAGTTGAACAATTTAAGAGAATCACGAGAAATTCCTAATGCTCATTATTCAGTTATTTGAATGGAGAGGCTAAAAGCAGTTATAAAAGTCAATCAACACTCGGATCAGGAAGAACAATTAGTGCTGAACTGATACCGAGAGCGGATACGTGAGTTTTAAATATATCATTCGGCTTTTGGGTTTTGGCACATTTAATTTCAGGTTCAGCGCATTTGAAGAGCCTTCCGCAATTTCATACAAATTGAGCTTTGGGTCTATTCCAAAAGAAAATATGAAACCGAATTTTGTGTCACGATCTCCGTTGTGAGTTGATGTATCTATGAATGTTTCTGGCTCGAAACAATTGTTTTTAGCTCAGGAATACTTTTCAGGTTCGCACACAATCGAAGGAGTCGTGTGAGAATTCAAAAACAGCTATCAGTTTCGGACGATGTTATCACAGAGGGACCGCAGCCAGAGTCAACTAGGTATTATAACTTTTTCAACTGAAACAAAAATTTCGATTTTTGAAAAATTACTATCCAGAGATGAATCGGACCAACAACCGCAAGATCCAGGACCAAAAGTGCCAATCGTCTGGAGCAACTGCATATGCTGCGTGACTGTGGAAATAATGTGTCATATTTACGAGACATGTTTGGCAATTTGCAATCGTTGAAAAATTTTCATTTTCGAAAATCTTAGTTTTCAACTGATATCTTCAAATTTGTCTTACGAAATTGCTAATACATAATTTTCATCTGTCCTTTTTTTATTAAATGTGTCGAATCATTAAAAATAGAGCCTCATGAAAAATTGGTGTTTTTTTCTTAGTTTTCGTCATATATACTAAACAACTAATGTACAATTTGTTTTATTTTACATTAAAAATGACTTGATAAATGAGAAAATAAAATTGAAAATATTCACGAAATTATTGAGAGGAATAAGAATCACCGGTCTGTTGAAGAATTGACATATTACGAATGAGCACATTTGACACTGTCTCTCCACCCAAAACAACACGAATCAGAGTGTCTTCAAGAATAGCCATTGTTTTGAAACCTAGCTCGACATCTTGACGTCCATCCTGAAATTTCTAGTTCGTAGTCTGTAAAATCATCAAAAACTACCTCGGTATATGGTTTTCTGGAATCCGCGTCTAGGTTCGACATGCAAGTGAGAAGATTGGTGTAGGTCAGCCTGAGCTCCGGGATCTTACATCTCTGAAAAATATCGAAATATTATTTTTAAGATTGTGGAAAAGCACTCACAGGGTGGTTGACAAGTCTCTGCAGACATTGGACTTTTCCGTTAAGATCCTTAATTTCCTTGTCGGTAAAAAGACGTTGGGCAACAGTTGTTTCAGACGACATTTTCAGTTGCAGGACGTAGCGATAGAATTAGGAAATAGGGAGTAAAACGTAGCAATAGAAATAGCAAATGAATGAGATGGTGAGTAGAAAAAACTATACAGCTGTACGGTCGATGCTCACCTGGGCCAATGGGCGGGACATTGGGCGGAAACAATAAATATGGCTCTTGGGAAAGTATGTGAAGAGGAAATTCAAAAATAATAAACAACTTTGACAGGTTTATGGCCCCTATTCTCTTCACGTTTGATCACCATACAATAATTATTATGTAGATTCCGTAATTTGGGTTTGGTGTGAGTCTGGTACGTAATAGTAACAGGTACGATGGGGGACATTAAGAGAGAGATTGTTGTAGTCAAGTAATAATATCCCAGCAGTCCCAACAAAACCAACCCCCCAAATATACAAAAAGTCATTGGCGTCAGTGAAGAACACTCAAACAGTACTCTTACACAACTCCGCTATGCTCCAAACCTGCTACATTTGCATTTCCTTCGAAACCACAGTGATCAAATCAATAATTTTTATTCAAATCACTTTTAAACCAAATACAGTACCGTGCAATAAGATATACAATTCGTGTTTTTCAACTATAACTTTCTTCAAAATAGAGCTGAAGCGTCAAACTTTTTTGTGAAATATGGCAAGTCTCCCAAGAAAAATGAAACAAAAACACTCTCAACTTGAAAAATAAAAGAAAAATTTTAGTGGAAAAATTCACTTTTTAAAAAACTTCGGATTTTTGGGTCATTTTTTAAAAAATCTGAGAAAAATAGGAAACGGTGATGAATGAAATAAAACATTTTGAACATTATAAAAGAGACTTTGACCAACTTTTAAGCAAATCATGCATCATCGAATTACAATTCCGTGTATGGAACGGCTGCTCGAAGTGTCAACTAGAAGTTTCCGGCTTCTGGGCTTTTCCAACTATCATGCATCATCGAATTACAATTCCGTGTATGGAACGGCTGCTCGAAGTGTCAACTAGAAGTTTCCGGCTTCTGGGCTTTTCCAACTATCGTTGTCCCATTTCAAGTTGTCAATGTTTGGTTTTTTTATGTTTTTATTATTTTCCAAATGTTTTTTCTACAATATATTCTTATTTATCACTCAAAAGATGTTTCTTTCAGCTCCAAAAAATGATTTTATAAATTGAGAGGCAAGCAAAAACAAGTATGAGGGTTACTTTTATTCATCGTGTCAGAGTCGGCTGCTAGAATTTGATACTTTTACAATAGATATCAATAATACAGTTTCGTTAAACCCTATAAAACACGATTTCCGCTTGTTGAATGCTCATTCTCGGCTTGCGCGATCTGTTTTGTATTGGGGTTCACGTTATTTCATCGCTGTGTTGGCTCAGATAAATAATTTGACCTTGAAAAAAAGAGAATCTCATGTTAGTCATACTCAAACAATAGCAACAACTTCTTCTTACAAATTAATCGTTGAAAATTGATGAATGGAACACTCTGGAAATGAAACTGGACCAGTGTTCTGTTATATCATTAATTTACTAAATGAAATCACTTTTGAAATAAGTCCTATCGTCTCCATGGGCTTTCCGCATCACAAAATTATGTTTTATAGGGTTTAACGGAACTGTAATATTGATATCTATTGAAAAAAAGTATCAAAGAAAAAAGTATCAAAAAAAAATCCAGCAGCCGACTCTGACACGATGAATAAAAGTAACCCTCATACTTGTTTTTGCTTGCCTCTCAATTTATAAAATCATTTTTTGGAGCTGAAAAAATCATCTTTTGAGTGATAAATAAGAATATATTGTAGAAAAACATCTGAGAAAAAAAAACCAAACATTGACAACTTGAAATTGGACAACGATAGTTGGAAAAGCCCAGAAGCCGGAAACCTCTAGTTGACACTTCGAGCAGACGTTCCATACACGGAATTGTAATTCGATGATGCATGATAGTTGGAAAAGCCCAGAAGCCGGAAACTTCTAGTTGACACTTCGAGCAGCCGTTCCATACACGGAATTGTAATTCGATGATGCATGATTTGCTTAAAAGTTGGTCAAAGTCTCTTTTATAATGTTCAAAATGTTTTATTTCATTCATCACCGTTTCCTATTTTTCTCAGATTTTTTAAAAAATGACCCAAAAATCCGAAGTTTTTTAAAAAGTGAATTTTTCCACTAAAATTTTTCTTTTATTTTTCAAGTTGAGAGTGTTTTTGTTTCATTTTTCTTGGGAGACTTGCCATATTTCACAAAAAAGTTTGACGCTTCAGCTCTATTTTGAAGAAAGTTATAGTTGAAAAACACGAATTGTATATCTTAAATTTGAATGAAACAAAATTTCACTTTCTGTAGCAGCAGCGACATGCGATTCAGACACAGCACGAACAGTTGTTCCATCTAGTGTCTTCGTGGTCTTTATAGTTCCTGGATCTTCATTTGTCTGAATGAAAAATATTAGAAATGAAACAATAACTCTCATTAACAATTAAATAAGACTTTCCGTAAACCTCCTAATAAAGTGCCGCTCCTCACCGTAAAAATCTAGTGTATATTGATATAATATACTGCAATATGTACACCATAAATGAATTGAAACGCATAAACTCACTTCAGAATATTTTGCTGAACAATAATAACTTTTTTTGGTTCAGACTCGGAGCTCTTGGAGACCAACTTATATGAAAACGAGAGAAAAATAAGAATTATTTCAAAAATGTGAACTAGCAAAGAAATTTGCGCTTTAGGTATCCGAGCAACCAAACGATCTGGTACACAGCAATGTGATAGTCTCAATAATTGGAGGTGCTTAGGGGAGCGCATAACATTTGGCATGGATTGAAAGCTTTCTAGAAACAGGAAGAATTGTTAGTTTCCAAAAAATGGGAGAAGCGACAAGATTCGAAATCACAAAAATCTAAAATTGATTTATATTATTTAAAAATTCAATTCACCGGATTTTGGTAAAGAGTCAAGGTCTGAAGAAATGGTCCATTACATATAATTCCATCATATTGTCATTTCTTGTATTATTATTCTGCTGTATCACACTTTCTTTTTTATTCATTATAATTTGAAAACATATCGAGTTACAGAAGGACAACTGGATAAATTTGGCAGTTTCAAAGTTAAAACAAGTTACATAAAAATGCACAATTATATAACGCTTGAGTACAACGGGGCAAAAAACAAGGCAAACCAAAGTGAGAGTGATTTAAAAAGCAGATATGGGTTTTTGGAAGTTAGCAAAATATTATGTGGAGAATCATTCACCGTTTCCTGTTCCTAATCTTCGATTTTTAACGTGCATGCCGAGTCAGGCTGAAAACAAAACATCGGTTACAGAAAAAGACAGTTTTGCGAATTTTGAAGCCTTCGAAATTTAAATATGGTGTTAAAAACTAACCGATTTCACAATTTGTTCTGGTGAATGTGGAGAACTTGTCTGCTCGGTGTCGCATTTCATTCTCTTTTCTGGAACCATTGAATGGAGGACTGGGCTGTCGTTTTCTTCATTCAGAAGATCGATTTCAGCTTTTTTAACTTGAGCTTTAGGTTTTCGAGACGTTTTGCTCTTCTTTGAATGGACCTGAACTTTTTGATAGTTCAAACTAACAAACAAAATAATTCTTTTGAAAACCTTAAACACAACTTAACATACCTGGGGTTTCATTTCTTGCCCAGCTCGAGCGTTCATCCTGCAACTTCTTTTACTTTCCGTATGACCAAGTTCAGAAAACGCCTGTTTTTCATCTGAAGAATGAGAACTCTCATCATATGGCAATCCCATTTTCATCGCTTGATCTCGTTTCGTGACTGCTTCCTCAATACGATTCCAAACAGTTAGTTTCTCCATTATACCTTTGTGCAACACGTGTCGATGTAGATCACTATATATGGTGACGTTGGGAGTGCTCGAAATGCTCGTAGGTTCTTTACACGCTTTTCGATAAATTTGAAAAATATCAGCACGGATTTCACCCAAGCGAAAAGCCATTGTTGCGCTGAAAAATGATAATATTCGTTTGCGGAAAATTACGAGAAAGAAAAGAACAAAACAACACTCATTCAAATATTACGTGAGAATGGTACCCAAACATTCCGCACGTCTCACAAAACACCTATTGATCGAACATACATAAGCAAAGAAGGATTTTTGGTGTGAGTAGACTTGCATTCTCCCCCTCTTCCCGCGAGAGTGATGCTGTGCGCAGCGCATACTGCCTCAGTTTCTCTTAAAAACGAGGATTGAGGGAATCATCCAGTAATTGAGATATAACCGTTTTTGTTTATTAAGAACGTTGTCTGTTAATTTCTGAAAAAAAACATCTCGCAAATCGAATTACAATTAAACAAAATATCGGTTCTCATTTTCAGATAAATGTGTTATTTTTTCAATTCTTACCAAATACAATAGATCCCGTATTAGAAAAATTCCTATAAAAATTCACATGTGTGTGATCTAATGAAAAATGTATTGGGTGGCGGAAACAGAAAGCGAATATAACAACTTGTAAACATGAATTTTAAAACTGTTGAAGAGTTTATGATAAGCAGAATTTTTTGATCGTAAGATTAAAAAATAAAGTCTGAATCACAAGAACGTCGAAAATTCAAGAAGAACATGACGATCAAAACTGAAATTTTTTTTAATCGACTTATTAGAAATAAGGTGATGGAAGTATGCATAACGGAAAGTTCGTCGAAATTTCTGAGAATTCAATTCAACTTTTTTCTTATTTTTCTTCCAGAAACACTTTGCTTTTCCAGTTTCAAAAAAATTTTTCACGAACGACAAAATCTGATGTATTTTAAAAGTCAATTCTTCCATCGAATCAGTCTTTTTCATAAAATTCAAATGCATTCTAGTTGTATTCCATTGAATGTGCCATCTCCCATATGGTACCTTCTCGACTAGTTATTTTTTAAAAAAGACAGAACCCTTGTTACCGAACTCGTCTTCCAGACATCACGAAGAAATCTTCAGTCTTGTGCATCCTCTATTCTAGACGTATAATCTTTGTCTGGCTTATGCCCACTCATTTCAAACAAAATTCTATTTTGAAGTTTTGAAATTGGAATTGTACTTGACGATCGTCACCTGGTGATTAGTATACATTCCCGTTATTTTTCTTCCTACACATTTTTTCGATTTTGTAAAGCTTTTTTTCTCTCAGACTAGAACCGCCCATTCAAAATAAAGAGTGTGACCGGGAGGCGGGGCTTAATTAGACAACTATAAAAACCCAGAGCAGGCTTCTCTCAAAACACGAATCCAGAAATGAATCGTACTTATGTTCTTGTTGCTTTACTGATGTTCAGCTTTTCAAGGTTTGGCTTTTCAAGGTTTGGAGGTCCGTGTTTCATCGAGGTAAATGCACAGCTTTTTTTTAGAACTATTAATTTAATTTCAGTACCATAAGGACAACGTCTTCACCTACTGCTACTGCAAATTCAGTCGATGCAACGTTCCTCAAAAACCAATTCGCCACGACCGTTATATGGCAAGAATGCTTCTTGTTGATCCAGACCACCCGGATTAATGAAAACATCTCAATAGGTTCTGTTAATGATTTCGATAATGACAAATCTTGCTGAATAAAACTATTTGACTCTCCAGATCAGAATAATGATGAAAATGCTTTTTTTTTTTTTGAAAAAAAAACCAAATATTGAATTCGAGTGGACAGCATCATCATAAAATGTTTAGAGCAGGAAGTTTCACTTCAAATCAAACATACAACATAGTTGTGAATTGAATATTCATACATCTTCATGGATGTTTCAGTGATTTTCGTAAGAATGACTAATCAATTAGTTTTTGGAGTCAAGTACAATATTTGGTTATAGGAATTCTTGGAACAATGAATTCATTGGCCCCGGTGTCAGAATCAATTATTGGTTTGTCAAAAAATCAAAGGCGAGAATCAAAACACAAAGAAAAACAATAACATTTGGATAAGTCATTATTTTTGAGAATTTCGGAAAAGAAAGATTTTGAAACGAAAATAGTTTTGTATTCGCTTGTGTTAGATGAGTTGCGACCAATTGAGGATGTATAGAGAATGCACGAAGACAACAGTTATGATGAGAAACGCTTTTCAAACAATTAGAGGGATTGGTTCAAATCTATATAGTTTCACTAAAAAACGTGTGATCAGTTTAAATAAGATTTATCAAAGTTTTTCCCAGTATCACGTTATATGTATGTTCGATTTCCAATAATAGTCTTGTTTCAAAACAAGATAGTTTCTTTTCTTTCTACCTTCGTTTCCCGTAGATGAGCTCTCCTTCACATGTTCAGAATAATGACAACAGATGACGAAACCTTAATATTCGATGCGCACACCAAAAAAGAGACAATAGAAGAGGTCAATGAGAGTGAGATTCCAAAGATAGAGGTAATTGTAGCCGTTCGCTCTCACCGCAAGACGCTTTGTATAGTGTAGATAACGTTCCCAATTACCCGACATTACCTTTCTGCTTCCGTTTAAAACAGTTCCCATTTTACTGACTTTTTTATTCATTTTATTTATTTATTTATTATTTGTTTTTGTTACTTCAATTCCAAACGTTGCTATTCAATAATGCCATACGCGCAAATACATGCACAACGACCCGCAGAAAACACCACAGAGAACGTTGACGAAAGAGTTGATAAGAAAGATAAGATACAAGGTTACATGACAATTAACAACGCAACCGCATATTAAGATTTATGAAGATAGATAAAACGATAACCCACATTGCCAACCATATTTTTTATCCATTTCTGTTCTGCTCGTTTTGCTGTCTGAGATTAATATCAGTTTTATTCGTTTTCATGTTTTTTATTCATTCAAATATTAAGTGAAAATGATTTTGAAGTCTGCTTTTAAATTTTTTGTAGCTATTCAGAGTGGAAGCTAGCAATCGCCAATTAATCGTAACAGAATACTATAGAATGACGCCATTACCTATCAACTTTTTTTATTTATCTCATTTTCTGTGAAAGATATCAAAAAGTAATCAACTGAACAAATGTCTTTCGTTTCAAAATAAATATTTTACCAGTTGACCATTTGTTGATATCTTTCACAGCTAATGAGATTGAAAGGCTTAAAGTTAAAGGTTTGGGAAGGGAGGGACGCTCTATTAGTGTTTACCATATCTCCCAAGTAAGATCTTCAAGCTATTGCAACAGTTTATGATAATATTCGTTTTTTTTCGATGATTTTTCATTTTCTGAGCGTTTCTCTATAAAACTTAAAATTGAAAATTTTACTATCTACCAGAATTCGTGTTGCTTATTTTCTTTTCCTCATGACAGCGCAGTCGAATTCAAAAGATTGTTTTTATCTCTTGGTTCTTCATATCTGACCGACAAGTCACAAGTACATTATCCATTTTTTCGAATTTGGATTCTACGAAATCTCACGCCTACTAGTTCTTTGACGACGAATAATTGTAGCACCGGAAATTTGTTTTCGCGTCATTGCTCTTCATCAAAAACACAATTTTCTTCATTCTCGCCACTTTTTGGGCTTTCTTTTAATAGATTCTTGCCCACTCTGTGACACACCGATTTCCACATTTTTCTTTATCTCAGGTCATCTTTTTCTCGTTCACAATTGATCGTTTTCTGATTAAAAAAAACGGATAGCATTCTCTTTTTCCTTTCTCTATCTCTTCCACATGGTGTTCTCATGTAGATAGTGTATCTCTTTTTGATTCACTTCTTTTCCTTCTTCTCTCTTCTAACTCATGGATAGTTTTTTTTCTATTCATATGCATGTTCTCTTTGAGTCGAATCCTCTCATTGTTGGGTTTTCTGTTTCATTCTTCTCTTCCGCTCTCTTATTTATAACACTCTGACCCGGCCAAATTATTATTCTGGTACTCTATTGATCGTGAGAGGTGAAAAAGATGTACGCACACAGGCAGGCAGTGTGAAACAGAATGATACGCAGACGCGCGAAGCCGAGCGAACCACGAGTGTGTGTACTCGGAATACCAGTCGCCCAAATGTTTCCTTCTTGTTTCATATGTGTTCCTCTCTAACAGAACGTTTTTTTTCGGAATTAATTTTTGCTGACAAGGGAACCTCAAGACCTTGTAATGCTAGATTTTGATGGGAATTTTAGAATAACCTTTCTAGACACTTTGGAAAATTTCTGGATTTGCTCGCCAGTTTCAGTACAGAAAATCGCGTTTTCAGTGTGAAAATAGAAACTTTTAAAAACGATTTTTTATTTTTCTAGGACATTTCAGAACATGAATTTCGTTGTGTTATTGAATACAATTTCACATTTCAAATATTTTCCCAAAAACTTTTTTTCAAAAGTTTTCTATAAAATCTAATTGCTAGAGAAATTCAAAAAATCCAAAAAAAGTTTTTCTTGAGAAAATGTTTAAAATATGAAATTTCATTTAATTTAAGTTCAAAACAACACTTTGTTCTAAAAAATCCAAGAAATTGCTGGATTTTTGAATTTTCAAACGTATAGGCTATTCTTAACCTGTGTTGAAATTTTCATCAAAATCTGGGTTCAGAAAATCTGGGTTCACTCGTGAGACTTTAATATTTTCCTTGGATATTCTATGAAAATGAAACACATCATATTTACAAATGCTGGTTTTTCAGAGATGTTCCAGTTGATGATCAGGAGTATCAAGAAAGATAATTTTTGCATACAGCTGGAAAGTGATCAAGTCAAGGTTTCGGAAGTTCGCAGACTGGTAAAACAATTATGATTGTTCAAATATTCATTTTTTTTTCACAGATCAATGAGCACTTGGGAATGGTTGATGGTGACTTCTGGATGAATACTAATTGCCGAAACCTCGATGATCAGAAAACTCTTGCCGAGTACAACCTCAAGGATTTTGCTTGCGTTGATGTCATGTTCCGCATGCGGGGCAGACCTGGTCACGACTGTCCAGGTTGCCAAAAAAGTAGAAGTGAGTTCTGGTTTGCTACAAATTTGTATTCAGCATACTTGTCATTGGCCGGGCAGGGCTGGGTCAATATGAAAATTTTCTGGCCTGGCCCGGCCCGGTCCTGTCGGCCCTGGTCGGCTTCTGAAATTTCGAAATTCCGAAGTTTTTTTGAAGTTTTTACAAGTTTTCGCTAAATTTTCAATGGTTCTTAGAATTAAAGAAAATAGACAAAAACAACTGCTAGAATGATCATGCCACACAGTTGAGAATAAGAAAATGCGTTTATATTATTTCTTAGCTTCTTTAGTGTTAAATAACCCTCGTTGACCTCCAGACCTTCAGAGGACGCTTTCCTTTGGCTAGCCGGGTGGCACTATAGTGGCCAGCAGGGTGATGTTAAGGTAGACATCTATTCAGAGCATTTACGAAGCACTAAAAACACACCAGAGCCCTTTTTGGCGTGTTTTTGAAAAATTTAATGTTGTTTCGATCTCTTCAATTAATCCTATTTGCAATCATAAGCGAACTTTTACTATTCAATGTTTCTTTAAGAAGACAGAGAAGAGAAGGCAAAAGATGACCTCTCACTATGTGTGGACATTGTGTCTAGTAATAGGGCAGCGGCTTTTTTGTCAGGGTACTTCTAAGCCTGACGGCCAGAAAAAAGTTTCTGGTTTGCTGAGCTTCTTCCGGACGGTTCGATCCTTGACCGCCTACCCACAACCCGTGCCATCGCCTGGTTTATCCCCCGCATTGACAACATCATACCAAAAATATATATCTAAAAACCATTATATTACAGGGATTGTGCTCGTCTCCATTCAAGACTCGACAGGAACTACACACAATTTTGAATTGGAAAGCAACGATGTGACGGTATCCCATCTCAGAGAATGTGTAAGTTACTGAGCATTTTGAAACACTTTTTTATTTCGTTCCTTTACGAAATCGGCAGAAGTACAGTATTGACCCCTAGAGAAGACGTCATAACTTGCAAAAAAAAAAGAAAAAAACGTCAACAGCTTTGAATTTCAAAAATACTTTTTCCGAAGAAATTTTAAACAGAATTAAATCAAAATTGTACTTTTCTTGTATCTCTTTTTCTAATAGTGAAGCTTGACACTTTCGGGTAGCGTCTATGGCGTCACGGGGGTGGTCTTCAGGCAAATTGGTCCATTCCAATTGGTTTTGGCAGTCAGCTTTGAGTCCAAATATCTAATTTACTGTGAGATATATCAAAAAGGGATTGGCTGATGAAATGTTGCCGATAATATGATAAACATTTTTTTAGTTGAATACTTTTTGAAATTTATCACAGGAAATGAGATACATGAGCTCAAACTTGACAGCTTCTGGGTAGTTCTATTGCAGTGTTTACGGTAAACATGAAGCTTTGCAAATCTACTAATGAAGAGATGGGGTAGAACATAAGTATAAAATCGAAACATGAAAGCGCATTTGTTACAATTCCTTTGCTTTACCATGTAGGTAAAATTTATTCAATCGAAAATTGCATAAATTTCAAAATTCGTTTCAGAAAACCTTTTCAGTTCCAATTTTCATTTTCAGATCGACTCCTATCTTCTCGATCAATATACCAAATATCGTCTTGTTGGAAATTTTGGTATTATGCAGAACGATCGTACGCTTTCCTCTTACGGTATCCAGAGGGAAGCGTATATCTACATCAACTCTGCCACTCCGGAGTCAGCTTACGAAAGTCAGTCATTGCCATGAGCCTCTCTTCTTATTTTATTTTTTGCAGCCATGTTCGTTTCGCCACAAGAGAACACTGCCGTCGAGGCAATTCGAGGTGCTCGAAGAGTGGTCAAGCTGACTGAAAAAGAATGGAGAGAACAATGTCGAGAAAGAGAGGAATATCAGTGTCGTTTAGAGAGAAGACAGCGTCGCAGAGATCGTGAAGAAAACCGGCGAAGGGCTCGAGAGTTTGTCGATGACGAGATGCCCGACGAATTGATCCCTTCTCTGCCTGCTAAGAGATCCAAGTAAGTCACTAAAACAATTTGATACACGAAAACCATGTAACAATAGATCAAGCCAACACAATGATGAAGGTCGTGAAGAAAGCCAGCAACGGATGGAAGAGTACGTCGAAGACGAGATGCCCGATGAGTTGGTCCCTCCGCCTGCTAAAAAATCCAAGTGAGTCCCTAAATCAATTCGAAACACGAAAACCATGTGTAACTTTCAGAGAAACCCATTACTACAACAAAATGTGAACAATTACTCTTCCGATTCCATCTTCCCACTTCCAGCTTGGATTTAAACAGTCACAATTCCACTGCTTTTGAATTAATCATTGGGCTTAGCTCTTCTTGTCTGAGTTCTTTCCAAAATGTGTATTTTAAAAACATTTTAGTATATTAATAATTCCATTTACATTTTTTTGAATGCCTAGTAAGATAAGAATGATAAAACGTATTAATTTATTCGCCGTTTTAAAATTAGTAACCCGTTCTGTTATAGCACATAGAACATTTCAAAAAACCGAGGTTAGAATAATTTACAGAAACAGAAGAACACTCAGAACAAGAAGAGTTGTCCCGAAATGAACTCCACTGCTTGCGTAGTTGCGTTTCTCGGCAAACCTGAAATATGAATTATTTACTGATTGGAGATTCACTAATTCAAATATTCACAAGAACCTTCAACAAGGAACCTCAACACTTTGTCAACTAAATTGAACGGTCGGGTTAGGAAAGCATATCTAGACATTTCTGAAAATTTCAGAGCTTGATTGCCAGTTTCTGCCGAGTTATATCAGTTTCTTTTTTCAAAAAAATTTTTTTTTCAAATTCTAAGATACGTGCTCTTAGTACTGTAATTGATATAATTTGGTTGAAACTGGCAAAAAAATTCTAAAATTTCAAGAAGTTTCCAGATAAGATATTCTAAACCTATCCTGAAATTCCATCAAATTTGGGTTTACAATGTATTCAGGTTCTTTTGTGAAGTTGAAATCAATCATGAACTTACATTTTGGTACCAGAGACTTGATGCTCGGCTTTCGTGCCAATCATGGTATGCATCTGACGTTTGGTCATCAACACAAAAACGATTTCATCGTCCGTGGCACTGTTTCTTGGCTCCTCGACTTCAGAGTTTAAGGTAGATGCATTGGATTTCAAGAGATCCCTGACATTGTTTGTAACTTGGACCTCAGATGCAACTTTAGAACTCACGTTTCGTTTCCAGCAGATTTTCCTTCTTCCAACCCATCAATGAACGTGTACATTTGCTTTTTAGTCATTCGAACGTAAACTTTTGTATCCAAATCGGCATCATTAGCAACTGGCTTCATTTTTGAGCTCATAACCTCTTCAGATTTGTTAGAAATCGTTTGGTTCTTGTGAGATTTTGTTTCGTGAGATTTTTTATGGCTTCTTGCTTTTGAAACAATGACATCGCGAGACTTGTCCTGAAAAAAAAGATAAGAGGAATGGATAATATTTTTTAAATCCCACCTGACGACTATCATCACTTTCTCTGATAAGTTTTGCTTTATTCTGCTTTGTATCCTTGTCAGATTCATAAGAGTCGCTCTTTGGATAATAACGCTTGTGACCATTCGAGCCGGATTTCTTATGAAGATGCTCTTTGTCCATTTTCTCCTGCTTCACAGCATTCACAAACATTTGTTTCACATTCTGCAGCATTTTAGAAATTTCAATGACATCTTCGAACTTTGTTGACGCAATTTCGGTTTTCTTCAATGCTTTCGGTGTTCTATAAGCCGTTGGGAAAAACTGTTCGCTCTCCAAGTCTTCTTCGTGCTCCAATTTGTACAACTTGCAACCTTCATTCACTCTCAGAAACTGTTGGAATCGTCCTCGAGAAACAATGAAATTTTTGTTCAACCAAAACTCGGGTTTGAGTTCGTCTTGATTGATCACGCATCGGAAAGAATTGGTTTCAAATTGTTCCACAACGTTGGTGAGATTCTGTAATTGACGATGCTTTCAAATTGACACATCCCCCTTCCTCACCTGTTGATTGATCAGAATAGTCTGTCCGAATCGTCCCAATCCACGAAGACGTTGTCCAGCAAACGGAACACAAACGAAGAACTCCATTGTGTTGAGAAGGTCTCGATCGGTGACAATGGAGACGTAGTCGGTGACTGACATATTGCGCACGAAAATGTTCACATTTCCAGATGGATCGAAACGGAGAACGGTTTGACAATCAGTGTTGGGATCGCATTCTGGCGATTCGGCATAGCAGGAATGTCGTCCGGAGCATTTGATGGTAGCTGTCGCCACGGAAACAAAGTATGCGAGGAAACAGAGTTTGTGGAAAATCATTATCTGGAAAAATGATTTGTTGGATGAGAAGACGATAAGAAATTACAAGGAAAGTATTAGGTTGGTAAGAATGTTTTTTTGGCAAAATTTTTGAACAGATTTTCCTTGAAGATGGGGGGACAGGAGATTTTTCGGAGGATTTATGGAGCCAGAGTATGCATTCTACCGTCGCGGTGTACTACGCTTAAAATCACTCTGCGTACCGCGGTCGTCCTCCCCCTTATGTTTCCCATCGGGGGCGCGCTCATTCTTTGCACTCGTGGCGCAGTCGGTAGCGGCGCTGTACCCCTGAGCTGCCCATCATGAGTTCAACTCTTTGAGGGGTGTATTTAGACGGAATTTCGAGAACATTATGTTTTTCATGTCTGATTTATCGAGATCTGCATAAGAAAAATTATCGAATAGCTGTTATGTTTTCCTCTGGATAACCGCAAGTAATTCAAAATGATAATGCACCTCAGAAGAAACCCATATCACGCAATCCGCCAGCGCAACTAACAAGAAAAACAAACCAAAATGAATGAGGAAAGAAAATGAGGACCACAACAGTCGTCTGGTCGAGGGTCACTTTTCTCGCGCGCTCATCTCGTGAACTACACTACACCCGCCAATCTATGCTGTAGACTCTACAGGCGAGAGGGTCCCCGCGCACAGGTCGCCTTCTTGGACTGTCTAAGTCTCTTCTCTCTCACCTCCTCATTATCTTTTTTTTCTATTGCGCAACACAGGGTTTTTTTTTACTTTTTCATGGTCCTCTCTTAAAATTACAGTACCGCTTAATACGATAAGAAAAACGTGATTTTCAGTTGATTTTAACCGTTTTCAAGAGTCTCGGGCTCGGCCGTCAAGTTTCCGATCGATTCGAAAATTTGGGAGGACAGACCTTATTGAAAACATTGCATTCACAGAATTTTTGAAAATTCCTAGTTTCTCAGTTGCTTGCCAACTTCTAAAAAACACCACCTTCACCCGTTTTCGTACTGAAAATGTGAGAAAAAGCAAGTGTCTTTCATAAATCGACAGGAAGCTGTAAAACTATGTATGTTTAAAAAATTCTGAATGCGAAATGTTCAATCTAGGTCTGTTAGGTTGACAGCCAAGCTCCAAACTTCGGAAAATGACCAAAAAATAAACTGAAAAATGCGTTTTTGTGTATCTATTTGATCGGTACTGTATTTATCCTTTTTTTATTGACTATAATTAACTGTAATAGTGTCTTCCAGATGAACAACTCTTCCTCTGCGCTCACTGTCACCACTCAACCAGAATTCACACACGGGTATCCTGTTTTAGTCACATTCTACATTGGTCCAACTAATCAAAAAGGACGCCATCCCGCAATTGCACGTGAAACTTTGACTCCTATTATGATCTTCAAGAATACATGGGTAACTTTCCAAAAAAATTTTTGGCAATAATAATGGAATGTTTTCAGGCGGAACTCACTAAAACTCTTGGGCGTTTCTTCAACAAAAATCTTCCACTGCTGATTGTCGGTCGTGACATTCGAGTGAAGGACAATGATGATTTTATTACTCGTATGACGAATTGTCGCTTTCTTCATCG
>NC_013491.2:17273483-17286099 GCF_000004555.2 Caenorhabditis briggsae
CATTCAATCGTTCTCGTGCTTTTCTTCCAGATATGTCATCCTGAAAGCAAAGATAAATTATTTAAACTATAAGTAGGGCTCTTTGCATACAGTGCCTCTCAATGAGATATACAGAAACCTAGTTTTCTGTTGATTTTGACTTTTTCAGAAGTCTAGAGCTGGATTTTTAAGTTTTCTATAATATTGATAATTTTGAAGGGTTTAAAACAGACCTAGATTGAACCTTTGCGTTTACACAACTTTTTGAAAATTCCTAAGTTACTCAGTTAAACCTGAATTTCTAGAAAACACTCTTTTTTGCCTGTTTTTGTAATGAAAACGTAAAAATAGCAGGTGTCATTCAGGAATTGTAAAATGACTGAAAAACAAGGAACTTTCAAGAAAATTCCAGAGAATGGTGCGAATCAACTAAAAATATGTTTTTGTAACTTATATATCGTAACAGTATGCAAACAACCGCTGAATCTTTTACTCAAAGGAAAACATCCAAAAAAAAACGACTGTTTTCACAAAACACTCTGTCAATGATGTACTCACCGGGTAAATCCTAACAAGAATATGATAGCAACCCGTTGCGCGATGAAGAAAGCGACAATTCGTCATACGAGTAATAAAATCATCATTGTCCTTCACTCGAATGTCACGACCGACAATCAGCAGTGGAAGATTTTTGTTGAAGAAACGCCCAAGAGTTTTAGTGAGTTCCGCCTGAAAACATTCCATTATTATTGCCAAAAATTTTTTTGGAAAGTTACCCATGTATTCTTGAAGATCATAATAGGAGTCAAAGTTTCACGTGCAATTGCGGGATGGCGTCCTTTTTGATTAGTTGGACCAATGTAGAATGTGACTAAAACAGGATACCCGTGTGTGAATTCTGGTTGAGTGGTGACAGTGAGCGCAGAGGAAGAGTTGTTCATCTGGAAGACACTATTACAGTTAATTATAGTCAATAAAAAAAGGATAAATACAGTACCGATCAAATAGATACACAAAAACGCATTTTTCAGTTTATTTTTTGGTCATTTTCCGAAGTTTGGAGCTTGGCTGTCAACCTAACAGACCTAGATTGAACATTTCGCATTCAGAATTTTTTAAACATACATAGTTTTACAGCTTCCTGTCGATTTATGAAAGACACTTGCTTTTTCTCACATTTTCAGTACGAAAACGGGTGAAGGTGGTGTTTTTTAGAAGTTGGCAAGCAACTGAGAAACTAGGAATTTTCAAAAATTCTGTGAATGCAATGTTTTCAATAAGGTCTGTCCTCCCAAATTTTCGAATCGATCGGAAACTTGACGGCCGAGCCCGAGACTCTTGAAAACGGTTAAAATCAACTGAAAATCACGTTTTTCTTATCGTATTAAGCGGTACTGTAATTTTAAGAGAGGACCATGAAAAAGTAAAAAAAAACCCTGTGTTGCGCAATAGAAAAAAAAGATAATGAGGAGGTGAGAGAGAAGAGACTTAGACAGTCCAAGAAGGCGACCTGTGCGCGGGGACCCTCTCGCCTGTAGAGTCTACAGCATAGATTGGCGGGTGTAGTGTAGTTCACGAGATGAGCGCGCGAGAAAAGTGACCCTCGACCAGACGACTGTTGTGGTCCTCATTTTCTTTCCTCATTCATTTTGGTTTGTTTTTCTTGTTAGTTGCGCTGGCGGATTGCGTGATATGGGTTTCTTCTGAGGTGCATTATCATTTTGAATTACTTGCGGTTATCCAGAGGAAAACATAACAGCTATTCGATAATTTTTCTTATGCAGATCTCGATAAATCAGACATGAAAAACATAATGTTCTCGAAATTCCGTCTAAATACACCCCTCAAAGAGTTGAACTCATGATGGGCAGCTCAGGGGTACAGCGCCGCTACCGACTGCGCCACGAGTGCAAAGAATGAGCGCGCCCCCGATGGGAAACATAAGGGGGAGGACGACCGCGGTACGCAGAGTGATTTTAAGCGTAGTACACCGCGACGGTAGAATGCATACTCTGGCTCCATAAATCCTCCGAAAAATCTCCTGTCCCCCCATCTTCAAGGAAAATCTGTTCAAAAATTTTGCCAAAAAAACATTCTTACCAACCTAATACTTTCCTTGTAATTTCTTATCGTCTTCTCATCCAACAAATCATTTTTCCAGATAATGATTTTCCACAAACTCTGTTTCCTCGCATACTTTGTTTCCGTGGCGACAGCTACCATCAAATGCTCCGGACGACATTCCTGCTATGCCGAATCGCCAGAATGCGATCCCAACACTGATTGTCAAACCGTTCTCCGTTTCGATCCATCTGGAAATGTGAACATTTTCGTGCGCAATATGTCAGTCACCGACTACGTCTCCATTGTCACCGATCGAGACCTTCTCAACACAATGGAGTTCTTCGTTTGTGTTCCGTTTGCTGGACAACGTCTTCGTGGATTGGGACGATTCGGACAGACTATTCTGATCAATCAACAGGTGAGGAAGGGGGATGTGTCAATTTGAAAGCATCGTCAATTACAGAATCTCACCAACGTTGTGGAACAATTTGAAACCAATTCTTTCCGATGCGTGATCAATCAAGACGAACTCAAACCCGAGTTTTGGTTGAACAAAAATTTCATTGTTTCTCGAGGACGATTCCAACAGTTTCTGAGAGTGAATGAAGGTTGCAAGTTGTACAAATTGGAGCACGAAGAAGACTTGGAGAGCGAACAGTTTTTCCCAACGGCTTATAGAACACCGAAAGCATTGAAGAAAACCGAAATTGCGTCAACAAAGTTCGAAGATGTCATTGAAATTTCTAAAATGCTGCAGAATGTGAAACAAATGTTTGTGAATGCTGTGAAGCAGGAGAAAATGGACAAAGAGCATCTTCATAAGAAATCCGGCTCGAATGGTCACAAGCGTTATTATCCAAAGAGCGACTCTTATGAATCTGACAAGGATACAAAGCAGAATAAAGCAAAACTTATCAGAGAAAGTGATGATAGTCGTCAGGTGGGATTTAAAAAATATTATCCATTCCTCTTATCTTTTTTTTCAGGACAAGTCTCGCGATGTCATTGTTTCAAAAGCAAGAAGCCATAAAAAATCTCACGAAACAAAATCTCACAAGAACCAAACGATTTCTAACAAATCTGAAGAGGTTATGAGCTCAAAAATGAAGCCAGTTGCTAATGATGCCGATTTGGATACAAAAGTTTACGTTCGAATGACTAAAAAGCAAATGTACACGTTCATTGATGGGTTGGAAGAAGGAAAATCTGCTGGAAACGAAACGTGAGTTCTAAAGTTGCATCTGAGGTCCAAGTTACAAACAATGTCAGGGATCTCTTGAAATCCAATGCATCTACCTTAAACTCTGAAGTCGAGGAGCCAAGAAACAGTGCCACGGACGATGAAATCGTTTTTGTGTTGATGACCAAACGTCAGATGCATACCATGATTGGCACGAAAGCCGAGCATCAAGTCTCTGGTACCAAAATGTAAGTTCATGATTGATTTCAACTTCACAAAAGAACCTGAATACATTGTAAACCCAAATTTGATGGAATTTCAGGATAGGTTTAGAATATCTTATCTGGAAACTTCTTGAAATTTTAGAATTTTTTTGCCAGTTTCAACCAAATTATATCAATTACAGTACTAAGAGCACGTATCTTAGAATTTGAAAAAAAAATTTTTTTGAAAAAAGAAACTGATATAACTCGGCAGAAACTGGCAATCAAGCTCTGAAATTTTCAGAAATGTCTAGATATGCTTTCCTAACCCGACCGTTCAATTTAGTTGACAAAGTGTTGAGGTTCCTTGTTGAAGGTTCTTGTGAATATTTGAATTAGTGAATCTCCAATCAGTAAATAATTCATATTTCAGGTTTGCCGAGAAACGCAACTACGCAAGCAGTGGAGTTCATTTCGGGACAACTCTTCTTGTTCTTAGTGTTCTTCTGTTTCTGTAAATTATTCTAACCTCGGTTTTTTGAAATGTTCTATGTGCTATAACAGAACGGGTTACTAATTTTAAAACGGCGAATAAATTAATACGTTTTATCATTCTTATCTTACTAGGCATTCAAAAAAATGTAAATGGAATTATTAATATACTAAAATGTTTTTAAAATACACATTTTGGAAAGAACTCAGACAAGAAGAGCTAAGCCCAAAGATTAATTCAAAAGCAGTGGAATTGTGACTGTTTAAATCCAAGCTGGAAGTGGGAAGATGGAATCGGAAGAGTAATTGTTCACATTTTGTTGTAGTAATGGGTTTCTCTGAAAGTTACACATGGTTTTCGTGTTTCGAATTGATTTAAGGACTCACTTGGATTTTTTAGCAGGCGGAGGGACCAACTCATCGGGCATCTCGTCTTCGACGTACTCTTCCATTTGTTGCTGGCTTTCGCAACCCGTTGTAGCTCACACAACCAAGGAAGCATCAGATTCATTTCACTGTTTCATTCCCTTCCCAAGCAAAGGAGGATTTACCAATTTTAAGTATTCTCAAATTCTAAAATAGGACCTTCCAAACGTGTGTCTAAGTTCTATTGAATTTTTTTTTCAGATTCCATGCGCAACAAGAATACCACTATGGATCAATGATAGGTGCAACGATCATCTCTCCCATTTGCATAACACACTGACCAGATAATCGCATCTCACCACTACGCATCTTTCATTTTTTATTTCTCCAAAAAGTCAATAACAGACTGACAAGATATTCACATCTCACCACTACGCATCTTGCATGTTCTTCTCCAAAAAATCAATTATGTTCTTATGTTTTTCTTTTATTAACAGATATTGCCAATAAGCTCGTATCATGAATCTCGAGAAAAATTTCAATTCCCAACCATTAATTATGGTTCATCGTTCTTCTTTTTCCCTTTCTTTTCGATTCTCCTTTTCCCCATTCCCGTCAAACATATTTTTTACATCATACAGTTTTGGATAAATGCTTAGCGGAGAAAAAGTGTTCAGTTAGAATCCCGAAGAATCGGTACCAATAACTAGACGTTGGGCTTCTTCTTTTTTAAGTTCAATTTTTTCTATCGTCCCCTATTTTCCGCGGACAGCCCACTTGGACGGACAGCCTACTCGGACACTTTCGGACAACGGACAACTGTCCGAGTGTGTCCGAGTGGGCTGTACGTGGGAATCTCCCGTCTATTCGAGTTAATGTATGGGACAGACGCGGAGTAGACGCGGACACACGCCCCCCAAAAGCTGTGTTTCTTTGCGTCTGTCCACATGCAATACATATTTTTTGTGAGCAGAAATTGATTTCTCATGGTCTTACGAATATTTGGTGTTTGTATTCCGAGTCTTTGTTTTGCAATCTTATTGATTTTATCCAGAATAATTTTCAAATTCAGAACAAAGCAATGTCGGACCAACCGAACAATGTGGAAAGCAGCGATGATGATGATATTCGAATAGGGCCTCTCCCGAACCAAAGTTGGGATCAATATTGGGATTTCATGGACCCTTATGATGCAAAAGGGGAACGTGCTCTTCGACTACGTGAAAAAGTTTTTAGAAATATGCGTGTTCTCGATGCGGAATTGGGAAGAAATTTTCGAAGTCTATTCCGAAAGGCGATTTATGCAATAATAGATTATGAAATCCCAACAAGCATGATTTCTCGCTTGAATGATTTTTCGGTGGAGGAGCTGATCAAATTGATTTGCACACAAAATCAGGAAGTATGGCCCAAAAGTGTACACCACATTTCAGTGCGATCCCTCTCAAGGGTCAAAGAGCACAACGAAAAGAAAAATAACTTCATTCGTTCAAATCAGCAATGGGATATAAAAAACTATCGAGAATGTTTCGATGATATTCTAAAAAACGTCTTATATCTACATGCAAAGCACGGAGAAATGTTCGTTCGCGCTCTGACAGAGTTCCTCAGACAATATGGTTATGTTTTATGTGGAGATGGGTCAGGTATTCATGGATATGTTACCAGACAGAAACTTTTTGGCAAAACTCGCTCTGAGTTCTTTGCCGATCACCCACTTCCTAAAAGAATTGCACCCAGAATGCAAATCTCTGAACGAGAATGCCGCCCGGATTTCACGGATGAAGAACAAAACCCGTACGATTTCAAAAAATTGTTTCATAGCTGCCTCGAGTGTGTCTTGCAATATCAAACATCAGAAGACTGCGGTTACGCTTTCCGAATTTTTGCTCCGTGGCTGGATAGCGCAAAAAAGGCTCTAGATAACTGTTACGCTGATTTTCTTCCTCGCGATCGGAAGCTTATGAGAAATCAAGAGGGAAAGAGACTGTTTAAATGCAAGATGGAGAAGAATGAGTTGGACCTCTATGTTCTCAAAGAGTGTGTTCCGGAGGACGAGCGAATTTCAATGAAACTGGATGTTGTGAAGACGGATGTATCCAAGCATAAAGCGAAAAAACGTAAACTGGATACCGCTGTTAAGAAATTGAGTGAGTTCACTTTAAAGAATTTATAATTTAAAATATTTTTGATTTTTCAGAAAAACCCGCCGTGGCTCATAAAACTAATGAAATCTCGGAACCATTCCACCGTTTCACTCCCTTTCCAAGCAAAGGAGGGTTCACCAATTGTGAGTATTCTCACATTCAAAAATAGAAACTTCTAAAAATCGTGTGAATTCCAATGAATTTCATATTTCAGATTCAACACGCATAACACAATGACCAGTTAATCGCATCTCACCACAACGCATGACGCATGTTCTTCTCTCAAAAAATTCAATTATCTACCTTTTTTTTCTCTTCATAACTAATACCAATAATGAGCATATATCATGAATTTTGTAAACGTTCCAATTCCGAAAATTTTTCTTCCATTATGATTCATCGAACTTCTCTCCCTCTTTTTTTCGATTCTCTTTTCCCATTCTTATCAAACATGTTCATCATACCAGACTCTTTTGAATAAATACTGACATCAACTGAAAGAAAACATTTTTCAATAAGAAATCAGTGAAATCGGAGCTGTTTCTAATGTTTGGCTCAATATAGAAATAAAGGAAATTCAGTCATAAATATTTAAATCAAGATAAAATCTTTACACACGACTACCGTATTGCGTCTAATCGAAACTCATGTGCTTCTATTTTCAAAATTTTCAATTTCAGATGTTCAATGTGTTTTCAAAGCCACAAATTTACGTTGCCTTTTGTCCCATAAAGAATTTCGATTGATAAAGCTGTATTGACAAAATATAATACTCAGGAAGCATTGGTTAAACATATGTAAAAGCTGGTAAGTGGGAATCATCTATCATGGAAAGGTGGAAGTTTGTATGGCTTGCAATTTTCTCATGACAAGAAAAAAAGGGAATGACAATTAACTTAGTTTGGGTGGGGTGAATAGAATTAAATAGAGCACAGGAAACAATATGCGTTTTTTGGGAGGATCACATGATATAATTGCAAGAAAAAGTGTCTGACTATTTAGGAACGAAGACCAAGACTAGCGTTTTTCGAGAAATTGTTGAAAAATGGCTAGATGCTCTAAACAATAGGATGCACTATTACAGTACAAAACAAAAAATTATGACAAGATCGGATTTAACAAAAACAGGTGGGTTGAAAAATTAGCACATAGTAAACAGGGTGTGAGATTTGAAAAAATGTCTTTGGGAGTTGGGCTTGGGGGATTGGAAACCTTTTGAGTGAGAGGCAACCAAGAGAAGGGGATGGAAATTTTCAACCGTATTGGAAATAATGGCACTTGTACGGTATCAAAGTTCTGGCTCTATTGCAGTCCAAAACTTCACATGGGGAGCAAAAGTTGCTTTTAATGAGTAATAATTTTTTGAAAAAGTGCCATAAACAATGCAATAGAGCCAAAACTGACGCTCAGTGCTTTTAGAAATGAGAAAATCCGTAGGTTCGGAGAAGAAACTGGGAAAATGTTCAACTCGTAGACGAGAAATAGATTATTAGAGTGCAATTAGAGTGGGTGGAAAGTGAAGATGAAAAGTATATGTGATGACAGTGAATTTCATGCTTTGGGGGTGAGAATTAAAGTTCAATGTGACTTAGAAGTCATGAAAATGATATTTTTGGTGAAGTTAATTGAAAATGCTCAAACGAAGAGAGTCCATGCTCCCAGAGAGGAAGTCATTTGGACCACTGAACAAGTTGTAGCTGTCGGTGGTTGGTAGTTGTGTTTCTTCTGAGCTGGCGGTAGAGATGCTAAGTGGGCGGTTTCCCATGAATCCGAGATCTGGAAAAAATTAGTGTTAGTAAGATTGTTCAGCTCTTCCTTTGAACTTACTGTTAACTTCTGGAGAGATCTCTGGAAGTGCTGCAAGTGATGTTCCGATTGGTCCAATGCTTCCACGTCCACATTTGCAGTGACAAACGCATGCCATTTGACCAATTACTGATACACCCACTTGGGTTCCAGTGCTAGCTTTTGTGGTATTCAGTCTCAAATGCTTTAGATTTCCCAACTCGGAAGTTACAGTATGATCGGAGTAAGAGTCACCGCCTGGAGATCCAACACGAGACGAGTGGATGGTGTTGAGTCCACCATTCGACCAGAGTCCCATGTTTGAGCCGGTGTTCCAGTGATCTTCAAGATGTGGAGATACAAGATGTGAATCCATCAAAGACATTGGTCGATTTCCATTTGGTTGGCTGCATTGGTTACCCCATGGATGGGCTGCTCTGCGGTGCATGTATCCGTTATGTTGTCTTCCCATTCCATAGCCATCTCCCATTGGAACCGACATTGTTCTCTGGATTCCACGTGGAATTTGTTGGTGCTCATAGGACGATCTGTTGTTCATTCCAAAAATACTTGGGAAGAATTGATTGATGAAGCCCGGATAGTCGTAGTTTGGGAGATTGCGGCGAGCAGAAACGTAGGTTCTGTTTGGGAACACCGCGAATGCAAAGTTGTGGCTGCTGAGTAGAGTCAAGAAGGATCCATTGTCGTATCCGATACAGTCTCGTACACTCTTCTCGACTGAGTCACTGTTGAAGTAGTCAAACAACGATTGGATTGATACAACACCACCTCGACGGAGAAGATAGGTCGAGAGGAGATACACGGCTTGATAGATAGCTGGATGCTGAAATTTTGAAAAATGAACATTTCAACTATTATTTAGTCAATTTACCTGCAGATAAATGGAGTCATCGTTTGTGAGATGAAATACATGAGTACGGCGCTCGATGAAGTTTCTCCGCTTCATGGAAGAGCTTCCAACGTAGCGGAAGAGTTTTTCATCTCCTTGATTTGAGATGTGCGAGTGGAGGCTGAAACAGAAGAACTGTATCACAAACGTTATTATTTGACATAGTCTTGAGTAGCATAATAACATTTGTTGGGATTAGAAGACACCAGAAAAAGCCAAAAACTGTCTAGGAAGGAAATTAAAACAGAAATAGCCAGCAATTCTCACAACTAATGCCGAAGTATACTAATTAGAAACCATTATTTTCACATTTCCGGTCAATCAGATATACAAAGACGTGCTTTTCAGTTGTTTTCTGCCAATTTGACCACTTTCAGGTTACTGGAGCTTGGCTGTCAATTTTTCGATCACTTTGAAAACTTCGGAGAGACTAATTCGGGCTTAGATTAAAACTTTACATTCACGGAATTTATTCAAACCTTAGTTTTCCAGCTATTCGCCGATTTCTGAAAGACACACCTTCAGCTCGTCTTTGTACTGAAAATTAATAAAAACTTTCAAAATCGGCAAATAGTCAAAAGCCAAGAAATTCCCGAAAATTCTGCAGAGTTTTTAGTCTAGGTCTGTTTTACTCCCTTCAAATTTTTCAAAGTGATTGCAAACTTGCCAGCGGAGCTCCAGGCATCTAAAAAGGTAAAAATCTCCGAAAACCAACCGAAAAAATGTTTTTGTGTATCTTATCGACCAGTACTGTATCTGAAACGGAAGAACCAGTGACAGCAAGCTTTAAAGGGATTAGATGGAAAAATTGGATCGAAAGTAGATAGACAAGTTGATTCTAGAAATAGTCTACAAACCTCACTACTAATGTCGAAATGAACGTATTAGTGACCTAAATTTTGATATCACGTAATAACAGTACCCCCTAGGAACTACAAATTCGCTAATAAAACCTTCACACTATTTCCGACTCCCAAGAATCACTCACTTGCTCAACTGCAACTTGTGTGTTCCTTGACGTTGAAAAGTTCCCAACAAAGCACCGTAGGCGCAGAACTCCAAATCTGGCGCATATGACTCTTTCGCATTGACTGGTGTTGGATTTTTTGACTGCAAGTCGATCTCCGGAGCGTTGTCGAAAATCTCATCAGCTTCTGCTCCGAATACTGGGCTGACTTGGGTGGCGGTGTACTGCTCGCCATCGGCCTTCAGTGCGTGGTACTTGAGAGTGAAACCCACACGAAGGACTTGGGTGAGATCGTTAACTCCCTAAAATCCAAATCAATAATGAAGAGACCAGAAGATGTGTTAAGCAAACCTGATCACAGAATTCTTTCAGCTGGAAGGAAACGGTTGTTTTATTTGCATTTGTGATGACACCAGCTTTTGAAGAGAGCCAGGTAAGGAGACCATAGCCTTTTACGCTGTGCTGCACTTCGATTGCTGGTTGTGCTTGCATTGCTGGTCCACCGTAATAGCCACCTTGGCCAGCGTATCCGTTGTAATTATTTTGGTAGTTAAGAGCACCAGCACGAGCAGTATCAAATAGAGATGGGGCTGCGAAGTTGGCGGGAACTGAAAATTAAAAGATTCTTATTGTCAATTAATATAAATGTAAGATGCAGAGTTAGGGGGCTAGGTTACAGGTAGGCTGTTTCGGTTGTTTTTGCTATCTGAACTCGCGTATTGATCAGTTTGGGTTTTCGGGTGCCAGCGGAATGAAACAAAGAGTTCGTGTACGGATCGAATTCGAAAAAGTGAAACCTGTATTAGAAGGGCTCGCATACAGACAATGTAACCTCGAAATTTTGTGAACCTAGATTTGGTGAAAATTTCAGGATAGGCTGAGGATAGACACATATAAAAATTGAGGACCCGCTCGTCTGTGTCAGCCGAGTTGTATCAATTTCAGTGCCAAAACTTCAGTGAACAGACAGCCGTTGTCAAAGATAGTTTTCTCAACTCTAGGCTTTTTCAGAACATCAAATTTAAAGTTTCGAAACTTTTTCCCCTGAAAAGGGGATTTTGATACTGAAACTGATGTGATTCGGCTGAGACTGGAGAGCCGATTCAAAAACTTGGTGTCCAGATAGTCTATTCTCAACCTATCCTGAACTTTTTTTCAAAATTTTGCGTCAAATGGTGTCAAAGTTATCTTGCGAGGTATATTTTTCCCTTGCACTTTCTAAAAGTCTACTAAATACTAACAAGAGTTGTAAGAATCATGAGAAAATACGTGCTGTCGTCTACAACAATGAGGTGTCATTCATAAAAGTAACATATGGTTAGTCGAAACTAAGAAGTGCAAACAAATCGAGAGAAATGCTATAATGGTTATAACAACGAATCGGAACCAAAGACGTGAAAACCCCTGCTCACTCATTTGGAAACAGTGTGTTCTTTTTTGCTATCAAAATTTAGAGTTCCTTTTGAAACAACAAGCCACGCCCCCTTTTGCAAAAAATGAGGATATCCATGAAATTCGGGTTCTATCACAGAAGGAATGTCCCAAGATAGGGTCTCATGATGGAACGAACGAGGTACTTCCGGCCCCATCCCTCCGACCACAGTCTCAAGATCTGAAAATTTCAGAAACAGAAAACCTCGAAATTCGAAAACTTTAGAATCAGGGACTTAGCATCCTGTGGATGGAACCGTGGAAAGCTTGATATGAACACAGTCAGAGGGATAGGACTACGGTATCCCTCTTTAGAACCTTTAACCATATCATGAGACTGAGAGTCCCCACACCGGACTTCATTTCTAGGATAGACCCAAATTAAGAACATTCATTCGATAGATTACTCTATTTGTACTAACCGAATCCCACCATATACATTTTTTCAAGCTCAATTATCGGCTCTTTATGACAAGGGGCAGGGCCAAGTCAAAAGGGGGGGCCCATAGGTAAAAATGTGGACTAAGTTAAGATTTACCAATTTTTTCAAGTTTTGTGACCGTTTTCATTAAAATTTCGAGCTTTGAACACTTTTCATAATTGTTTGAAAATTTCAGTTTATGTCATTTTTTGCATATTTTTTGTCTATTTTTTTTGTTACTAAGCTCGGAAAAATCTGAAACTAGCTGAATAACTTCAAATTACACAGTTACAATAGAAACAAATTTTTTTCATACAAAAAACCGCCCTAAACTGAATTTTTTTGAAGTGACAAATTTTTGTGGAAACATTCGAAAAACTAGAAAAAATTGGTAAATCTTAACTTAGTCCACATTTTTAGCTACGGCCCCCATTGTTCCAAGGTACCTCCGGAGGGCCCTTCTATTACAGGTGCTCTTCAATTAGAGGGGGCCCTTCTATTCTTCCGGCCAGTTTTTTCCAAAATTTAGTATCGAAAAATTCGACGAAGTTTCGTTCAAAATTCATGAAAATCTGCTCATTTCTTCGAAATTTAGCAAGATTTTAATCGAAAAACAGAGCTTCAACAAATTTTTATTAAATTGTAGAGCTCTCGGAATATTTTACACTGAA
>NC_013491.2:17286557-17297740 GCF_000004555.2 Caenorhabditis briggsae
TCATGCCCCCCCCCCTTTTCTCATGCCCCCCCCCCTTTTCTCATGGGACCCCCTGTTCTAAAGAGCCCAATTATCTTGGTTTCTATAATATGAAAGATACCAAAAATCAATCAACTGATAAAATATTAGTGGTACTATGACAAACATTTTATCAGTATACAGATTTTTGTCATCTCTTATAGAAATCGAGTTAATCGAGCTTAAAGTGCACGTGGGATTCCATTAGAGCAAATACGGTAATTAATCCAATGAAATATAATTCCTATTCAAACTTGATCTAACTACTCAAGATAATATCAAAACAATAATATTACCGTATGACATAATAATTGTCTACAGGGAACCGACGTGGCAGATGGTACATGTCACATCGAGAATGTATAAAGATGCCGACTAATAACAATCTCTTGTTCTAATACCTACAGTAGCCATAATTGGTTACCGTAATCATAACTTATGACCGTAATCCTAAGGGAACGCCCTAATTACAGTAATCTTAATTACTATCAGACCAAGTGATGAATCAAGCAAGGTAATAAACTATTGGTTTCCACCCGTCCCTATTTATACTTACCTGAAATTGGCGGGAAGTCGTGAAGTGAGAACGCTCTTTGGTGTTGTTGAGAATCCATTGATGGATTCGACAAGTAGAGACCATTCAGTTCCCGCGCCATCACTGTCGTTTGACGTATTTCCGGGAACGAATTCACTGGAATTCGTGCGGAGAGATACACTGTAAATTTTAGAGACTGAGGTTGAGGACGTGTGTTGAAAAAAATGTTGAAAAAAAGAGGTTGAGGTAGTTAGACATAATTTGGAATGGGGTTGGGTTGGGTTTCAAATACTTTAATGAGGAATTTTTTTGAAAAGGAAACCAGTTCGAAGAAAGATGAACATCAGTAAAAATACTGAATGGGCTGTCGACAGAACGAGTGACACGATAGTTATGTTATGGTACCAATTGAGTTTGCTGGTCACCTGCAGAAGGGGGCGGGGCTGAAAAAAGGCGGGAAGGGACCATAACTGAATAGACGGATCTCTGCGAAAGCAACGTAGGGTACAGACAGTAGGTCGAGAGCGAATGACCTAATTATACTCTGGAGGAAGAGGTCCTACACAAATACAAAGAACAAGGCGGATTTGTGGTGGGGAGAGACGGGAAAAAGAAATGAGACACAGGCAGGCCACCCCGTGTGTAAAACGGAATACGAGAGGAAAGGGAACGGTCCAGTTTCTCTCTCTCTCTCTCTCCCAGTACTCATAGTTGTCGTTTGGTTGACCCCACGCGGCCCCGAATGTTTAAGAGGGCGAGCCAAAAACCGGCGGTCGCTCTATCTCTCTTTTCTCTACTCATCAAAAGTAATAAAGGAAGGCGGAGCAAGAATGCCGGTCGGGATAGTGGGACCAAAAAAAACTACAAGGTAGACAATGTAATTGACTTCCTCAATTACTTGATTTGATAGCTTCTGAATAGAGGGGTGCTACTAGAGAATTTATGGGGTATAATATTCACACGGATATGACGATTTGTCTGGGCAAGCTTTTTGGATTTTTTCCTTCAGATAGGGATATTTAGTGAACATTACATCACCATTTAAGCAAAATCGTGGAAACCGGAAAATTCGGAAAATGGGGGTTTCAAAGTCGCAGAAGAAGTATTTGAAATCTTTGATTTTGCGAATGCGAAACGATATATACAGTACCGGTCAGCGAAATATACAAAAACGCTATTTTCAGTTGTTTTTCAGTTTTTCCAAAAGTCCGGAGCTCGGATGTCACGTTTCGCGGCGTTTTGAAAATTTTGGAAAATGTAACACAGACCTAGATTGGAAACTTTGCGGTCGTAGAATTTTTCGAGAATTTCTAGTTTTCCATCTTAATTGATCTCTGAAAGACACATGTTTTCTTGTTTTCAGCATCAAAGCAGGCAAAAAAGGGTGTTGATCGGAAATGGGCAGATGGCTCAAAACTAGGAATTCTCATAAAATTCCATGGATGCAAATTTTCAAATCTAGGTCTGTTTCAGAGCGTTCAAAGTTTTCAAAGTTATCAGATACTAGACAGCCGAGCCCCACGCTTCTGGAAATGGTCAAAACGGCCAAAATCAATTGGAAAATACATATTTCTATACTGAATACCGTACTGTATTTGCACGCTTCATATGCCGGTACCGTAGTTGTGCGAAAAATTTTTAATTTCGAAAGTTTTGAAATTTTCAAAAATATTAAAATTTTTTCAAATGCTTTGGATATTGATTTGATAGCTTAATTCACAGCAGACCCAGATTTTTAAGAAGTAGTGTTGACGTCTTCCGTTTGCCGTTTGCAATACTACAGTTCCTTCCCATTCAACAACCCTAGGTGACCAATTCCATTTGCATAGCTACACAAATCATCTCACATCACCACTCTTGAGAAAAAACAGCGGACCCTTTCTTTCACAGAAACAGCAGGCGGTCAGCACTCTTTCCCAACCAAACAGTGCGCCGGGCGGTCAACAGAACAACTGCTGCGTTGTCATCTGATGAAGAGGTTCCGTTGTGTGTGCCTGTCTGTGTGTGGCATTAAGACTGCCCAGTGCAAAGATGCAGAATGAAGAATTAGAAAGGTTCAAGGATACGGTGTGCTGACGTCATCTTGACAAAGATGGTATCCATCATCTGTCAAGATAAGGATTAGGGTGGGATGTGTCTGTGGGTTAATCGATGATGGATGAGAAATGTCTCTATAGGTCATTAAAAATGTTATTTTAGCAGAAAAAAGAATGATCATTATTTTGGGAAATTTTTGAATTCAAAAATTTGCTAGAGCAGTTCAATGGGTTTTAGAAGAAGATTGCTCAAGTATTTGTCTACAGACTAGCTGTCCGTATTTTCTCAAGGTAGTGTTATTTGTCAGAAACAGGAGGTCACACCTCATTATTTGACGTTATTATTCAGAAATGTGGCATCTTAGCACCTTATTTTTGAAGTAATACAATAGTAATAATTGTCATATGAGTGAGTTCAAAAAAATAAAGTTTACAGGTCAGATCTTTGTAACTTGGAATCTTGGGATTTTGGAATCTAGGGAAACTGGGATTTGGGGATACTGGTATCTTGGAATACTGAGATCTTGGGATTTTGGGATCCCAGAGCTCGGAATATAAGGATCTTAGGATTTGAGGACATTAGTATCTTATGATCGAATCTTAGGAAATTGAGAATTTGGGTTTTTTTTCCGAAAAACACCCCTCGCTCCGTGGCTAAGCCCTTGATTTTGGTTTTATAAGTATGCAAAACACGTGTTAGCACACTAAAGTGCAGATAGTTAAATCGTACCAAATCTTTGGAGACTAACTCATCTATAAATGAAGATAGTGTGGCTCTGAATATTAGCGAAACGCATAATTGAAAACTCAAAGTTTCAATACCTTAACAAAAAATTTAAGACTGACACCTCGTTTAAAAAAATGCCGGCCTTGTGAGGGCCATTTTCTGAGCCTCATACATACCGTAAAATCTGTATTAGAAGGGCCCCTCTGATAGAAGGGCCCTCCGAGAGGGATTTGGAAAAATAGAAGGGCCCCCTGTAATAGAAGGGCACCCGTGATAGAAGGGCCCTCTGTGAAAAAGGACCCCTTTCAAATTTGTTTTGAAATCAGAAAATTTCCGAACTTTTTCAGTGTAAAATATTCCGAGAGCTCTACAATTTAATAAAAATTTGTTGAAACTCTGTTTTTCGATTAAAATCTTGCTAAATTTCGAAGAAATGAGCAGATTTTCATGAATTTTGAACGAAACTTCGTCGAATTTTTCGATACTAAATTTTGGAAAAAACTGGCCGGAAGAATAGAAGGGCCCCCTCTAATTGAAGAGCACCTGTAATAGAAGGGCCCTCCGGAGGTACCTTGGAACAATAGAAGAGCCGGCCCTTCTTATTCAGGTTTTACGGTATATGTTTTTGTTTTAAATTTTTGATTGAATCAATTTACAGTAGAGAATCAACAAATAAACAAAATGACATTGAGTATAAATAAAATAGGAAAATTTTGCATTTGAAAGTTCAAAAAAACCATGTATTCCGCCGCAAAAATAGTATTGGAAAGTTTCAAAAATACGGTTCACCTTGAAAAGTTTAGGCCGGATCGATACGCTGGCAAACAAATTATCATCACTTCTATCTTCATCGCATCACGACGGGTAATCGGATATTTACTCTCGGCAGAATAAAAGATGAATAGCGGTGTGCTAATAGAATCTAGACATTTCAGTTTCCCATTGTTTTCGATTTCTGGAAGTTTGTGATCAGTTTTGGATTTTTGACAAACTTTCTTTTCGATGTATTGTTGTAATTTTTGCTGTTTTTGAGTGCATGATGAAACACGCCTAACAATTTCTCTGTTATCTTTTTTTCGGTAGTCTCGATAAGGTTTTGGTTTGGTTTTTCTGCAATACGCGATATCAAAAAAGAAACAATTGCCGACGACTTCGACGAAGCCCGATACGTTATCTCTTCATCTCGTCGTCTGCCCAAGAACACGGCGAGATAGATGAACATAGAGAGATTGTAGATAGGATAGTGCGCGAAACTGTTGGAAAGATGACTTGTAAGAATAAAAAGTTTCTAGGTTGGTAGGGAACAAATATATAATTTCCGAGTGTAAAAATTTGTCGATGCAGGTAAGGTGATACGGTAAGAACCTGATGTGAGCAGATGATTTGAAAAGTTGATGTTTTTCTTTCGAGAACACAAAACAAAGAAACAGTTAGAAAAGAACGAAATATGTCATGTGTCATCTTCTTCCAAAACCAAAGTGTATCCAATTACACATACCAAATCATTCAGGAATGGTTTTCACTAATTTCGTTAGAAGAACATCAACAATGCGGCAGTGAATCCTTTTATTTGTCAACAAAGCACGCTACTTATCCTACTACCCAGATTCGGTGGTGGGAAAGAAACGCTAATACAGAAAAAGTGTTGGGGTATAATCTTACTCCAATGTTTTGCAAATTAGATGAATCCAATATTTTTTTGAAAAATTTTCGTGATGCTTTGTACAAAAAATAGGATGCTTTGTACAAAAAAATATGTACCGTAAACATACAATAGGCTGACCCTGCTAACTTTCAAATTTGAGTTTTTTTATCTTGATCCCTGCAAGAGATACCTGAATAAAGTTGACTAATGAAATATTTTTGATATTGCTTTAACATTTTGTTCGTTGGCCACTTTTTGATATCTCTTATAGAAATCGAGATTTATGAGTTTATCATTCAACAGAAAAACCGCTCTAATCATAAATAAATCGAGTAACGCGTTTTTCCCCCCAGAAAAAGGTTTCCCAAAGGGCAAGATCAAATTGGCTTGAAAATGTTTGGCTCTGTAGGTCTAAATCACTCCGGATGACAATTCAATTGAAGGAGGCTTTTCCATTTTTTCGGGCGGGGCTTCTAAAAATATCATTACAAAAACTATGAATTCTCCTTCTGAATTCATAAAAACTTTTTTTAATTTTTACTAAAAGCGAGCGTTTTCAAGAAAAATAGAGCGCTCCAACAAATTTTAGTAAAATTGAGGCGTTTTTAGAATAATTTTACCGTACAAACAATTTAGATTTCAAACAACACAGTTAGCTTTGAGGAAACCTCTCTATTACAGAAAAAACTTATATTTTCCAAGTCACTCTCATAGAAGCTCTTTTATTTGAGGGGCTTTTCGACGAATGGTCCCTTCTCACACATTCTACGGTACCTGCATCTTCATCGGAAAAATAACCGTTCGAAACCTTCCTTTCAACATTCGATTACTTTTGACGTTTTTGAATAATTGCGATTGTTCCCATGACATCTTTTTATCGAAATTTGTATTTTCGATAACTCTCACTTCCTATTTTTTCAAGCGTTAGGACACAAGTAATGAAAGAAAACTTATCAATTACGAATTGATAATTTTTTTTACTTCCAAATTCATCTTATCTTCATTATCTTCTTTCTGAAGACGCAAACAGTGACTGTATAATGAAAAAGGAAAAAAAATAAAAAAGAATCAAATAACAGCAGTTAGGTGAAGTTGGATGAAGCAGTAATGATGATGTAGTAATGAAGGAAAAAAAAGTTCAAAGAATCACTTTTATGGAAGAAAGACTCTCAATAGATTCCAGCACTATAAGAATACGCATTTTGGGGCTTTACAGTGTTAATTCATTGCATCTCATGCTATCTTCGAACTGGACTTTACAAAAATGAACTTCGAGATTTCTTCTAATCTGGACATGAAAAATGAGAAAGTGAAATTTGAAAAAGAGAATATATAGGAAAAAAATTAGGAAATAGAGAGGACGGATTGGAAACAGATCGTAAAATGTTCGGTTTTGCAAGAAAGTTTTATTGTTTATCATTCTTACCAGAGGATGCAAACCGAAATAAGAATGAAACAAACAAGAAATTATGAGATGGAATGATTTGATTTCAATTGAAAAAAAATGTTTCAATTTCAAAGTCAGTCTTAATTTTGTTCTCAAGGTGATATGTAATAATAATGAACCCAAAACCTGTAATACAGGATCCCCTACCTGTCAATTTTAAGCCACTGAAAAATAATCAATTTTGAAAATTGTAATAATACATATCAAACTTTTTTTTTTGGTTTGTCACTTTTTAATACCTTTCACAGCAACCCAGATTCTGTAAATCCTGTAATAAAAAACCCTACTCATAATATCTCAACTGATAAAATTTCTATGATATTATGATGAACAATTTATCTGTTGACAACTTTTTCATATCTTTAACACGGCCCGAAATAAATCAGCTTGAAGTTTGAAACTGGCTCTATCCTTCTGTGTTAGAGAGGTAAATACTTCATAAAATCTGTTTTCATTTTGGCATCTTTACGTTTTTGAAAATTTTCAAAGTCTAATAGTCTAAAAGAGATATAAAATACCCCCGCCTGAAATTTTATGAATCCACCACTATGAATATTCGTTATGAAGAGTTTACTTTGGTTTCTGAAGCTTCCAGTCACATTTTTGGTTTTCAAATTTTCTATTTATCATTCTGCGAACCCCAACGTCATTCGTCACTAATTGTTTCAAAACTTCCATCAATCGAAAGTAAGAAGATAGCCAACAACGAACAAACGGCCGCATGCCAATCTTTTCTTTTCCATCTGTTTATATCATGTACTTTCTAGCATTTCACCGCCTTACTTCGAGAAAAAGAACCTGTATTGGAATTTTTCTTCTTTATCTCAAGAAGTGTCTCCATCGTAACCTAACTCATTCTCTCACCAATAGATTTATCATTTTTCAATGACTGATGTTCTTTCTTTTCTATTAGATCACGCATTTTAAGTGTATTCTTTTTTCAGATATCATGAACAATCTTCCTTTGAACTTGGAAGCAATGAACAATGCTCCAATTGGAGATCAAGTACAAATGAACAACTTCTTGATGCAAGCGGCACAGGTAGTTGCTTTCTGGGGAAAACGTAATCATTATTAATAGATATATACAGAACACTCTGACCGGTGTTTATCAACTTGGAATCCAGAATGGTGTGATGGCAGGGATAATGCCATTAAATGGGAACCCAAATGGGGGAACCTTGAATGCAGTTGTGAATGCAAACAAACAGCAACTCATTGCAGGATACGGTAAGAGCACAAAATGTACAATTTTTTAAATGCTTTATACTGTTATATAGTTATATATTTAGGTGAAACTGCTACTAGAAAATCAGAGCCAACAACATGAAAAGTTTCGTCAAGAAATGATGGAACATCAAACTCGCATGACAAACTTGGCAATGGAAATCTGCACTTTTCTTGTTCACGAGCAGGAAGAAAATCGCGCGGTTATCAAAGAGATAACTGATTCCATGATTAGTCGGTTTCCTGGTCCATGTGTTCCTGTTCTATGCGATTGTGATGACGAATCTGAAGACAAAGAAGAACCAACTCCGATGAGTACGCGTCGCAGATCACCAAGGCAAAGAGAGCAGGCCACTCCGTATGCTAGTGGGAGAAAATCAACTCGCAATGTGTTAGTACTCTAACCGCGTCATAGTATTTATCTATTTTTTCAGGAGACCATCGACTGGGAACAGCGGAAACAAAATAAACAAGTAATCTTCTCAATTTATCAGAAATCCGTCCGACTCCGAATAATTGACCATTTGTAACTGCCGTACTTCATAAACTTTTTGATTTAACGTTCGTTTGAAATCGTTATCTTTATTCTCAAGAAACCAAAACAAATCACGTGTTTGAAAATTGTTCAAACAAACAAACCACTTCTTTGAACATATTTATTCGTTTCTTAGACATCACATTTTTTCACTAGTTTCAGGTCTTTCAATTGAAAATGTTTGGACTCTCGATGTTGGTGGCTTAAAAAACTCAACTTGCTGAAGTTAGGCCACGATGATGAAACTGCCCACTTTTCTAGAAGTGACCTAGAATTTTCAACTGGAATTTAAGAAATTCGTGTTCGGGTTAAACTCAATAGTTTGCTCATCAGCGTGAAGCGAAGATATTCCAGAGCCGTTGAAATCCCTTCGGACCGTTTTTCGTTAATTTATAATTTTCAGGTGAATATTTTTTTTCTTTTTTTCAGTTTTTCCAGTGTAAACGAAATCGATTATCTCCCTGATGACAAAACGGTAGCGTTGACCAAAATTCCAAACAATGGAATAACCTTCGTGGTCCAGATACTGTATTAAATTTTTTTGGTTCTCATCCCTTTATCATTTCAAGCTATTTCAAACTAGAAATGTATGTAATATTAATTTTATCCGTTTAATCAGTAAAACGGGAAATTTTCATTTTGCCACTTCTTTTGTTCACATTCGGGCCCTCAATTTTTCACTTCATAGAAATTTGACACATCAGCATTCAAATATGGATATCCGAAAAAATTTTTCTGAGATCAGTGTTTATTTTGTTGTTTTTTTTCCGCCTGTGGACCGTAAGCTTTGTTTTTCAGGAATCGATGATTATCAATCTCTCGCGTGACTCATCCTCCCGTTTCAGACATCCCTGACCACCCACTTGCGAAATGGTTCCCATCAAAAAATGGGAAAGGAGGAAAAATATCAAAAAGCGAGAAACGCATAAACATTTCTATTCGATTATCATCATTCCGTTTTTTTCAAGCCCTCCATTCAAGCATCGGTCGACAGTTCTATTGTTTTTCTATCCAAGTCAATGGCTATACTAGTACCCCCTCTCACTGATCCATTCAATCGAATTATCATAAATGTCGGAGGACTGGGGGTGAGTTGGTTATTTTTTATCTTCTCATAAGATGGCAACTAATTAGGAGGGCAGGAAAAAGTTGAAGTCAATGAGGGACAAAGCAATTTAGAGATAATAAATCTTCAATGCGGGGTACAAAACTCCAGAAAAAGTTGCATTTCTAACCTCCAAATTGTGTACTTTGCGCCCTTAAATTGTTTTGCATCTAGTATATTTCCGATTACCGTATTTCCTCTAATAGAAGCCCACCTATATTTGAAGCCCAACAAAGAAGAGGACAAAAGATTATTGAAATATTTTATATACATCTTATATACATCCCTTACTTTCGAAAGATATCGAAAGTTTACAAAAATCGGTCTTGGCACTGTGCCAGCAAGCCCATGCAAAAAAGTCTCCATACTTATGAGCTACCCAGTAAATTGTTGAAATATAATAGCCCACCCTGAGAAACAGGTCCAAAAATAGAAGCCCATAAGCTTCTATTAGAAGAAAGAAGGTCTATCTTACCTTCTGAATCACGTGCCTATTAGATGTGAGAATCAAGAAAAAGAAGAAAAACATTTGAAATCTCCTTTTTGCCAGAACTTCGCTGAGAGATACTTGTTTCATCCTGATCTATCGATCGCGAAACTTTTGATCCGAACTGCTAACGATTTGGGAAGGCCACGTGAACACCTATGGTAATAGGCATTTTTTTTTCAAATGAAGATAAATTTCAAAGTTTCAGCTTCACGTTTAATGGGATTGTGATAGAAGGAACGGAGACTCCAAATGATCTGGGAATCAAATACGACGATGAGATCAAAGTTATCTTAATCTACAAGAGACCTGTTGCCACCAAATGAGATATTAACTTTGTTTGTCTAGCTTTGTTAGCATTTTATTTTAATGGTCAAATGTTAGGTTGTTCCAAAAGTTTTCTACATTTTTTGAGATTTCTTCAACAAAACTTTATTCAACTTGAGGAATATTTCAGTAAGTAATATGTTGTTCATTATGGTCCATCACATGCTACTAACGTTTTGGTAGATGTTCGAGGCCTCTCGCTTAGAACACGGGTTGCTGTTGCGCGAAGAAAGCACCTATGTACGATTTGGGGTCCAAACTTCAATAGAAGCGCTTTCCTAGTAAATCATTCTAAAGTGAGCGGAATAAATAAAATACTAGTAGGGCGAGTAATTTTCAGTTGATTTTGGGCATTTTTAGAAGGGATGAATAGCTCTGCTTTCAAGTATCCGATCATTTTGAAAATTTTGGAGGGTGTAAAACAGTACTAAATTAAAAAACTTTGAATTCGTAAAATTTTTTGAAAATTTTTAATTTTCCATCTATTTGCAGATTTCTGGAAGAGATTTACTTTTTACACGTTTTCTGTCCAACAAGAGTCAAAAAAGGTGTCTTACAGAAATCGGCAAGTAGTTAGAATTCTAGAAATTTTAAAGAAATTCTGTGAACTTTCAATCTAGGCCTGTTTTTCATTTTCCAAACATATCAAAGTGTTCAGAAACTTGGCAGTCCAGCTTCCAACTCCTGAAAATGGTCAAAAGGGCAAAAAAAAAAACAAAAAAATACGTATTTGAATGTCATATTGATCGCTACTATGTACGTTTAAACTCATGCTCAACGATATATCTCCATGCTATTCAACTGCCCAAGAGTTTTTAGACCACCCATACACTTCCGCTCTCATTTTAAAGAACACAGAGAAACGAAAGATATCAATTATTCGATGTTTCCGCTATTGGCAAGTATATCTGTTTGATGAGGTATTATACAAAGATATTATTGAATATCATTGGCGTATTTTGTGAAATTGCTTAAGTTGAAAAGCCATTTGAAAAATATTTGTAATTAGAAAAAAGATTCAGAGCCGTAAAAAATATTCGAATTTCAATTGAAATTTAAAAGCCGTTAAAAAACTGGACACATTAGACAAACAT
>NC_013491.2:17317071-17335724 GCF_000004555.2 Caenorhabditis briggsae
GCGCAACATTAAGTGCGTTTTTCGTGTGTACGGTCAAGTTTACTTTAAAGAATAAAACGTTAGCCAAAAAGTACCAGGCTAGTCAAAAATCGAATTCAGAGCATCACATCACATGACCAAAAACATGATACCGTATTTTCTCTAAAGGAGGAACACCCAAATCGTCAACTTTGAGCTCATATATCTCGGTTCTCGTGAAAGATATCAAAAAAGTGGTCAACTGATAAAATGTTTTTGATATTCTGATGAAAATTTTAGCTGTACACCACTTTTTGATGATAATTCAAAAACCGAGATACACGGGCTCAAAGCTGGGGTTTGGTCTATTAGAGTGTTTACGGTATATTCACATTTCTGTACCGATGGGGGAAAGTGAAAGTGCAGTGTGCGAATAAATTGAAAGCATCTACCGTAATCCAGTCTTTCAGTTTGAATCACATACAAAAATCCAGGTTCGTTATAGCCCGCGAAACAATTCCCTCCTCTATCATTCTGACTCATCAGTCCTCCGAAAATTGTTTCCCATGTTTTATTTTCTTCCAGGTCATTTTTAGCCGACCATCAACCATTCCAGTGACTCATTGGACATTTTGAAATTTTCGGACAATAACAAATACTGCCAAATCACAAGCTTTCCATCAAACCATTCCTCATTTTATGCATAGCTTTTCTTCTTTGCACTATCCCATTTCTCTCTTCCGCAAACTTTTTTTCTCAAGTCTAAATTTTTCGCAAATTATGTAGGCTTTATTAGTTTCCTTGCTTTCAACAAAAACTATCTTTTTTTTTAACAAATTCAAAGATTTTTCAATTTTCTTCCTGCCTAGTTCCTTCTAAATATCAATGTGCCGTACTTCCTCTGATAGAATCCCACACAAGTGGTCTACGTTGAGCTCAATTATCTCAATTCCTGTGAAAAAATCGAAAAAAATGTATTTTGATAAATTATCTATCATAAAATTTCCAATGTTTTATCAATTGACGTGTTTTAAATGTCTTCCAGAAAAATTGAGATAATTAAGCTCAAAATTGACAGCTTGGGTGAGCTTCTATCAAAGAAAATACGGCAGAATTTTTTCTAGGTAACATAAACGGAAACGAGGATGAGAGCAATAAAGAAAACATTGATCCGAACTTCCTAGTTTTTGGAAACTTCCTAGTTTTCGATGAAGACAATGAAGACGATGAAAACGAGGAAGGCGAATATTTTGTACAGGATGGGGAATATGATAATGCAGACGAACTGGTCCAAGAAATGTACGACCTTCAGATTTATGGTGATTCATCATCTGATGAATCGAATAGTGATGATGAGTCAAACGATGAGGAGATCATAGAAGCTGAGAATCGCGAGATTCGCCAGGAAATTGAAGAACAATTAGATTTCTTCAGAAACTTCATGGCGAACAGAAATGGTCAGAATGTAGAGGTGAGGAAAAAGCTTTTTTCAAAACTTACAAGACCTGTCAAGGGTTTGCGAATCATTCTCCAGTCTTTTCAAAAAAAATTTCGGGGTCAATAGAAAAAAGAGACGAGTTTTTTTTTGTCAAAAAATATGCTTGCCAAGAACGAAGTGTCATAGAAAATATTTTTCATTTTAAAAACCATTTTCATTTTCTACAGTAATTCTTTTTACAAATATGATTCCGATTTCTCCGTACAGTTTTCATTTTGAATGTCGATTTTTGTTCTACTGTAGTCAGCTTGATTTTCGTGAAATCTTAGGGTCAACTTTGAGCTCAATTATCTCAATTACTGTAGAAGATATCAAAAAATAGTTAACTGATAAAAAGTTTATCATAACGTCACCAACAACTATATTGTTCACAAAGTTTTGATGTCTTTCACAGAAATCGATATAATTGAGGGCAATTTGATGTTTACGCTGGCATTCTAAAAGATTCGAAAATGAAAATGACTATTGTATTAAGCAAGAGTGAGGCTTAAGCTGTCTCATGAGTTGGTTTTTCTGAGAATGAGAATTTTCCGGCCTCGGCCAAGCCTACGGGCTGCACCTAGATTTTTCAAGTAACTCTTCCAGTTAATCTAACTTTTTTGAATTTTCAGCCACAAGAAGAACTCAATCGTAACGAAATGCCTATGAATGAAAATGCAAGATATGGAGAAAACGGTGAAGGTGAAGTTGGTGTGGAAAACGATGAGGATGACGAGTGGTCGCAAGCACAATTTGCTCAGAATAACAGCTTATTGAATCTCGAGGTGAGTAAAAACTGTGAATGCAGACTATATATCCAATTATGAGAATTTCAGCCCAGTGAACATCAAGAACGCAATGAGACAGCGGAGATCGGAAATGATGGTATGAATGACTGGCCGCTTGAAATTCTTGCACGAACGTTCCGAGTTGAACTAAACGTAAGTTGGAGTGAAGCTCTTGATGATTCTGAAAATTTATTATTCAGGTCCTAGAAATGGCCATTGAACTGGAAGCGGTCGTCGAACAATTTGAAGCTAATGAATTCGAAAACGAGGAGTTCTGAGCAGTTCACGAAGTTTTCCTCTATTTTTCCTAAGAAAATTTTTGATTCTTCCTATGTCTTTTTTGTTGTTTATCTTATGTTTGTCTAATGTGTCCAGTTTTTTAACGGCTTTTAAATTTCAATTGAAATTCGAATATTTTTTACGGCTCTGAATCTTTTTTCTAGTTACAAATATTTTTCAAATGGCTTTTCAACTTAAGCAATTTCACAAAATACGCCAATGATATTCAATAATATCTTTGTATAATACCTCATCAAACAGATATACTTGCCAATAGCGGAAACATCGAATAATTGATATCTTTCGTTTCTCTGTGTTCTTCAAAATGAGAGCGGAAGTGTATGGGTGGTCTAAAAACTCTTGGGCAGTTGAATAGCATGGAGATATATCGTTGAGCATGAGTTTAAACGTACATAGTAGCGATCAATATGACATTCAAATACGTATTTTTTTGTTTTTTTTTTGCCCTTTTGACCATTTTCAGGAGTTGGAAGCTGGACTGCCAAGTTTCTGAACACTTTGATATGTTTGGAAAATGAAAAACAGGCCTAGATTGAAAGTTCACAGAATTTCTTTAAAATTTCTAGAATTCTAACTACTTGCCGATTTCTGTAAGACACCCTTTTTTGACCCTTGTTGGACTGAAAACATGTAAAAAGTCTTCCAGGAATCTGCAAATAGCTGTAAAATTAAAAATTTTCAAAAACTTTTAAGAATTCAAAGTTTTCAATTTAAAACTGTTTTACACCCTCCAAAATTTTCAAAATGATCGGATACTTGAAAGCAGAGCTCCATCCCTTCTAAAAATGCCCAAAATCAACTGAAAATTACTTTTTTCGCATATCTGATTGAGAGCTACTGTATTTTGAACATACTTCAAAATCTGTAATATAACGCCACCTGTAATAGAAAACCCCCTCTAATATAACGCCACTCTTATAAGGTCCATGGAGGTAGAAGAACACAGTTTTTATGCTTGATTAACAGAGTAGCAGGGAAATCTAGAAATTTCGCACCAGTTTTATTCATTTTGGTACTTTGTTAAGCAGACAAAAAAAAACGGATTTCTGTTACCTCGCATCATCCCAAAACATCCTTCTGAAAAATAGAGCGCCATGGCGCTCTATAGGTTTTACGGTATTCGGCATGCTTCCAACTATATTTATGCTGAAACTGAAATGGTAGCTTGCCAACAGATAACCTTTTTCTATTCCATTTTATTTTCGAAACTTCCATTCTGATTAGCCCGCACAAATCATGCAAACTCGGATAAATCAAGAATCTACCTAACCTTTTAAATCATTTCAATAAACTTTATATGCACTTTATGATACTCACTTTTATCATTTCTCTGATTCTCTACTTCTAACACAGATTTCTAAAGTGTCACAAGTAGTGAGGGAGCCAATCAGTTGAAAAATGTGAATCACTTCGTTTTAAGCCCCCGCTTTATTCCCTTCAGGGATCTTTTTCCGAAGTTTCCCGAGTTGTTTGCGTCAATACCTCGTGATCATTACTTGTCTCACTTAGAAGAAAGTTAAAGAATTATTTTTCATTTCTTGAAATTTCGGCTACCGAGAGGTGGTTTTGATTTCCAATTGCGGCGGAGACACCGTAAGACCTGTATTAGAAGGGCCGGTTCTTCTATTGTTTTTGAGGTATTTTGTTGGAAGAAAGTAACTGTCCATTTGTTAATTCGTGAATAACACAAAAACAAGAACTATCCAATAATGACAGCATGCACCGTCGTGGTCCACGACACGTTGACAACATTCTGGCAACTTGAGGACACCATACCTCCAAAAGCCAGCTGGCCGTGAATCAAAGTATACCTTCCCGGACGTTTTTTTTTTCTCATCGACAGTGTGAAATTATTTTCTCTCCAGATGACGTTGAATATCTCCGAATAGCCAATAATAAAAGGGTCGAGTCTGGAGTTTGAGGAAAGTGAAGATTCCTCCTTTACGCACTTAACTCCTGATTTGGCCCTTTCATTATTGATTATTAAGAAATATGTAACGTCATCTGGAGGGAAATAATTTAACACTAAAGTTGATATAAAATCTGGACTCAAAAAATACTTTGATTCGCAGCCAGCTGGCTTTGAAGGTATGGTATCCACAAGTTGCCTGAATGTTATCAACATGTCATGGACCGCGACGGTGCATACTGTCAATCTTGGATAATTCTTGTTTTTGTGTTTTTCACGAATCAAAAAATGGACAGTTACTGTCCTTTCAACCTAGTACATTTTGTAAAGCATCTTGTAACATGGGGGGGGGGGGGGTTCACATAGGAGGCCCTTCTATGTTTCTGGGTAGATTTTCCCAAAAATGTCTCCCTAAAATTTAACAAGGGAATCACATCACCTTGTAAACCCAGATTTTGACAACAATTTTCATAATATGTTTAAATTATCCTATTTAGACACCTCTGAAAACTTTAGAATCCGCACGATAGTTTCAGCCTAGTTATGTCAATTTTAGTACCGCAAAATCGTATCTTCAGTGCAAACCCGACTATTTTCAAAGACGATTTTCTCAATTTCTGAAACGTTCCAAAGCATGAGCGTTAGTAAAATTTCATATTTCAGACATTTTCTCAAAAAAAATTTTATCATGGAAAAAGTAGAAAGAAGTTTTTTTTTGAGAAAACAGTTGAAATATCAATTTTTCTATAATTCCAAGTATAACACATCCATGTTCTAAAACGCCCTAGAAGTTGGCAAAATCGTCTTCACAAGTTGCTATTTTACACTAAAATTGCGATTTTTGGCACTGAAGTTGATATAACTCGCCTGAAACCGGGTAGACCGGATTTTGAAATTTTCTGAAGTGTTTTTGAGGTGTTTCCTGGGTTAACAAGTTATTTATGTTCTCCTGTATAGATTGGCCATGACGTCTGACTAATAGCCAAAGTTAGAGACTTTTCTAGTGACGCTTCTTCCAAGACCCCAGGAGAATTAGGTATTGACGTCAGTGTAGAAAAGCATACCTCAACTTTTCTATTTTTCTATTTTACAAGGGAACCATGTTTAGCCTTCATCTCAGAATTTTTTTCTAAATTCGCTCATTCATAGTTTCGAATACGGGCTTTCTCATGGTGTATTTGGTTTTCTGCACAAATTGATAGAAGTCGAGAAAATTCCATCTGAAAATATGCTGTTTCTTTGCTCTCCTCCTTCCCTTCCACTTTCTCCCCTTTCCTCTATACATTCTCCACTGTGGAAGAAACAGTAGCCGAGTGGATAGTGGGGATGAATAGGAATCATAAGTTTCGGGTTCGATTCTGTCATTTTCCATTTTCGTTTTTCTTTTTTTCTTCTTTGATGTTGGAGGAACTCTTTGCATTTTTCGAAAATCAAAAATATGTTTCATTTATTATTTGAGTAGGGAAAACCTCGAAAAAATCGATATATTTTGAGAGAAAAATTCATTTTGGACTTGTTTCGAAAACCTGATCTACTCAAAATGTCACTCGAAACCTCCCGAATTGATCATATTGGTTGCGGAACTGTTATAAATCAGTCAAGAGGTATGTAAATCTATGTTTTCACAAGATTTGAGTGCTATTGGGTGATTTTCGAAGGACTACGATTCTTACAAGTTTCGGAAGAAATCACTTATTTGGGATTTCAAAACGGATATAGGCTACAGAATTTTGTGAAAAGACTCATTTTATCATTTCCATGCGTTTAAAATTCATTTTAGCCCATTTAAAATTTATTCGAAAAATTGTAAAATTTTGCAAAGGGCAAAATTTTGGCAAAACTGTTTCAAAAAAAAATTTTTTTTGAAAAATGAGGAAACATTGTCAGATTGTAGACAAACTTTTAAAATTACGACTGACACACAAAAAATGTCGAAAAACTCTCGTTAACCTTTTCAAAAACTCACTCCAAAAGTGAGAAATTAGTACTGAAATCACTTAAAAAGCCCATAACTCGACTTCTAGAAATTTGTGCAGAAAACCAAATACACCATGAGAAAGCCCGTATTCAAAACTATAAATGAGCAAATTTAGAAAAAATTCTGAGATGAAGGCTAAACATGGTTCCCTTGTTAGATTTTTTTATTATCCCATTTATTTCTACGCTCATAATACATTTTCTTTAAAGCTTGAGTCAAAACTTAAAATTTCGTTTTTCCAGTTCAACTACTCACTGCAAACATGAGCCAACCAATTCCAACTCTCAACCTTCCGGACCACAAGGAGATCGTCGATGACGAAAGCCCAGAAGACGATCTCGGTCTGCCATCACCGACGACGAATTCTGTTGCCACCAATCAAAGAAAGTACTCGAAGAACTTGGAAGAATTCTATGGCAATCCGATAGGCATGGAGGAGACTGCACCGGTACCACAAAATGGAAATCTTCTGAGCGCCACCGATGGCAACAATATGGAGGTTGCTGGAGCTTCTTCCGAGAACCGCCAGAAGTTGCGCTCATCGATGGAGAAAAAGAAGGAAGCTCACGGTGAAGAATTGATTGACTTCAAGACTGCATTGGGAGACGACGAGTATTTCGACTCCCAACGTCACCGTGGTGGACATCAAAGTAGGGCTTCTACAAGTCTCGGAGGCTCCATGAGCGCTCGGAGCACGGGTTCTTCCGTGTTTGAGCAAGGACAGGCAGAGGATCGCTCTGAAGAAGGATGGCTCTCATACCGTCCGGCAGCAACCACGCTCTCCAATTTCATAGCATGGGTGGGCTTGCATTTTTAGTTTCTTCATATCTGAATGTTTGTTTTGCAGTGGAGCTCTCCCTCTTCAAATTGAAATGCTATTGGGAAAACGCTGCTACAGACTTTCTTCATTGACGCCATCTCCATCCGACGCTTCATCAACCGCCACCCATCCTGCATCGCGAGCACAATTGTCTTTTTCTGTCCAATTTTTTTTTCTGAATTGAAATCTCTTCTATCCTCAATTTCCTCATAATCCATAAACATCTCACCGTTTTCATTTTCCCTCTCTTTTCAATTTAATCCTCTCGATGTTGCCCGTTCAACTCATCTCATTCCGAAATTATTCTGAAACAATAAAATTTGAAGCGTCCCGTTTTGTGTTTTCCGCCCACCCCATAATTGAGTTGAATTCTCAGTGTTACTTGAACAAAGTTAAACCACTCTTTTCAGTTGTAAGGTTCGCTGAGCTGTCAAACAAACAGAGAGGATCACAGCAAGTAACCTTCCTTCTGCGATCACTACTCCATCCATCAGACAAGTACATATAATAACGAATTGATGAAAAATTAAAAAGGCATAATGAAAAATCAAATATCGTGAGGCTCACCGTACTATTTGTCATCAAAATACTTTAAAACACATTTCATTGTCAGTGTTCTTGTTGTAGAATCTTCTTGTTCTGTTTCATCCGATGTTCGTGTCGTCGAAAATGGGCTGGTGGCTCTTTCACGCCGACAGCAATATTCTTCTTGGCCGAGCAGGTTTACATCGTCTATGCAATTCTGACTTCCAGCAACAAACAAAACGGCAATATAATCCGCATTTTCAGCCGGCTGGATATACGGAAACCATCGAAGCTGTCCACCATTATCCTTTTCATTGTTGTCCCCATTGCAAGTCTTCGAAAAGGATTCAAAATGGCATTCGATTTTCATTGAGCAGCGACCATGGCAGCTGTAAATTTTTTTGTTCGCGGCCTGAAAATAAATATCATTACAACTTAAAACGGAAAATGAACATCAGATAGTGTTGAATTGTGGCGAACCTTAAGTATCACATGAATTGTTACTCCTCCTCCACGCAAAGTAGATTTTTCCGATCTTTATCTTGACTGATCCATAAATTCCAGCAACTCTGCGAGCTTATGCGATTGTATTAAATTAATGTGAAATATTTTGTTTTCAGAGGTTTCTTCGGGCTCCAGTAGCTCTCATCATCACGATTGGAAGGAGAAGAGTGACAAAGATTTCTTCATTTTGAACAGAAAACGCGATGATGTTCTTTGTTGTTTCACCGCCAAGTCTTCGTTGTTTTCATTTAGAAGATCCTTCGCCCTTCGTTTTCCGCAATGAGTCACTTTTGAAATTGTCGATGAGCATATTCCGCCAATAATGTGCTGTTTTGTTTCATCGTCTAAAAGCAGATTACATTGAAGCGGGGGAAGTGACATCAGACAGTGTCGCATTGTGACTAACACGAATTGACACTCAACTAATGAAATGTCCTCCAAGCGATTCAGTTTTTTTTTTTAATTTTCATCTCGACTGGCAAATAAATCTCAAAATTCTACGAGCAGATGCGGTCGTATGAAATTGGTGAGAAGCATGCCGAGTTCGATGCTATTTTGGCTCCCAGTAGCATCATCGCAATCGAAGAGAGACCAAAAACTCGATGATGCTCTTCGTTGTTTCACTGCCAAGTCTTCGGTGTATTGATTCAGATCCTCTTTTGTCCTTTTTTTCAGCAACTAACCACTTTTTAAACAATCGGTAGAAGAATCCGCCGATAAAATAAAAGCAGCGATTGAAACAATTGCCATCAATTATCGCCAAATCGGTTAGCATTTATTTTTTTTTGTTGAGAATGGCACTTCATTTAAAGGACTGAGTTCCCTCAACTATCTTCATGCTCCAATTCAGGTTTTAAGCGTCAGTACCACATCCTCACGACCAAGGGTGCCTTCAATCACATTCATGCCGATAGATTCTGTTTTGTCTTCAGCAGTGTCTTGTAAATGATGAGGACAACCGTCGCTTCAATCTGTGCACAATATGATCCTCTGAATTCTTCTTCGAGAAAATTATGAATTTTTGAAAGAATGTTAGCAAATTGAAAAATGAATTATCATAAGCCTCACCGTGTATTTTGTCTATCTATTCAAATAACTTCACTTCGATGTTCAGCACAAAAACACCAAGAAATAAAAGAAAATTTCATCAAAACCACATCATCTCATCTTCATTCAATGGAAGCAAACGCGCTCCATTGAAATATCGACCGGAACACCACATAACAGCAAGGACGAAGAGGGCCAAAGAAGACAGGAAAGAACAGAGCATAGAATAAAGAACACAGGTTGGCAAGGAGGTAGAAAAGAAACAAAGATGAGAGGGGAGATGGGTCTTTGGAAGCTAAGACAAACATTTATTTACGTGCTGAGATCCTTTTTGTTGATATACATAAAATGTACCTTTAAAATTCTACTGTAAAACGTTTGGCTTTTTTTTCATCTTTTTTTCAGTATTTTCCTGGACTAATAGGTACATATTGGGTTTTTTTCAGAGCCTGGTCACCCGAATGTCAAAAAACGCCCAGGAAAACGGAAAAATTAAGAGGATCAAAGAAGCAGTGAAAGAAGAAAAGGATGCGATTCAGAAATTCCCAATGTTGAAGCTACCGGACCTGGTTCGAGAGACCGTTATCCGGTTGATGGATCCTGTCGAAATGTAAGTTCTGCTAAAAATCGACACAGATTTAAAAAACCGGCTATTTTACACAAAAATTTTGAAATATTCCAGATTCGACTTTTCTCAAATCTCCAAACGAATGCATCGAACTGCAAAACGGTCAGTCCGCCACAATACATATCACCTCCATTTACAAGCCGGGCAACTCTATCAAGCAGCTCTCTATCCCCCGACTTACCCAGAAGTTCCAGCAGAACCAGCTAGATTTCGAGTTCAACAACTAGATGATGACACGGCAAGAGCACCGACCAATGTCAGGAAACTTGGAAATTTCCAAAAGATTCGTTGCCATTTCCAAGAGAGTGGATTATATTTCTTCCATAAATCTCATTGGTAAGTCACGAAGGCGTTGGTAGCAGAGCTCCAGAACCTGATGACGATTAAATTTCAACAAGTTCGAATGTTCCTCGATTCAGTAAAAAGTCGAGATCATCGATCTTTGATTGAGTGGCTCAATGGTTTTCAGAATGGAATCAAGTTCTCTTACATCTCCGGAGATTCAGTGAGCAATGAGAATATGGTGGATTTGATGCAAACTTATCAATGCAGCCATACCCTTCGATTCTACGGACGGCTGAATGAATTTGAGATTGATCCTTTGCCCCTGAAAGCGACAGATTTGAGAATTGATCATTCGCATTGGATGACAGTTGAAAATGTGTTATAATTGGAAAGTGTTGTTGCATTCAAGTTGGGAAATGCTCGTCATTTTACGGATAATGATTTCAATTCAATTTTGAAAAGGATCATCTTGGGAGCCCTTCCGAAAATGGTTTATGCTCATCTTGAACTAAAAAGGACATACGATAGAGATGTTATTTGCCAGGATATTCCAATGATTCAAGAAAATAGTGAGCGTTTATTTAGGTGAGCATTTTCGAAATTTATTTATCAAAATTGATTTAATTAAACAAGAAAAAACTAAAAGAGCTTGGAGATCTCGAAGTTTCTTTAAAAATCGAAGAAATTCTCTTTGCAAAACTTCAGTGCAATAAAAAAACTGAAATGTTCAGAAATCTTTTGATGCTTTTCAAATGCGTTTTTCAGAAATTTCCCAACAAAAATTCTCCATTTTTCCAGCCGCTACACATTGCACGCGGACATTGGTGGATTCCACTTCAATCTGGTAAACGGAGATCTTGGATCCATCTAATGCAGAAGCAGGAATGCTATCGACAGGTATTGGAATTATCGTGTAGAACCCCGATGCTTGATTTCTATTCTTTTTTATTTTTGTCTGTATGTTGTTTGCATCGATTGTCGATAATATTTTGTGTAATAGTATATATTTACGACGTTGAATCTCGAACCCAAAAAAAAAATTATCGAACGTCTGTACATACGTCTTATTTCAAATCCAATTCTGAATTTTCAACTAATCCAAAAAACCATAGTATTTGAACAAAAATGTTTGATCTTCCTATTTAAAATTAGTTTTGAATTTGCAACTAATGAAAATAATACCTTGAAAGAGATATTATTATTGTTCAGCGCCGATGAACCTTGCGGTCGAAAATATACATCAAAACTTATCGTCGGTCGAGCAGCGAAAACACTACGGTATTTTTCAAATTAATGTATGCGCCTTTAAACCGTACCTCATTATTACCGTATTTCCTCTAATAGAAGCCCACCCTCTAATAGAAAACTACTCGAGTGAATACGGTAATTCCGTATTCCAGAATTTTTGAAACTGATATTTTAGAACTCGACAATTTCTATCAATTTCTGAATTTTCTAATTTCTAAATTCCGGAATTTCAGTTTTTCAGTTTTTTTAGAAATAATTTTTCCTTAGTTTCAGTATTCCTGAATTTTGAACTTTGAGATCCTGGAATCTTAGAATTTCATAATTTCGAAAATTTGAAATTTAGAGATGCAGAATGAAATTTTAGAACTCTTAAAAACACTGATTTTCATATTTCTGAACTTCCGAATTGACATGTTTCTGAAATTTCGAAAACAAAATTTTGAAAATAAATCATTGAAAAATAGAAGCTTACATTCTTATTAAAACCCACCTCTAATAGAAGCCCACCCTGAGGAAGAGGTTGAAAAATAGAAACCCGTGGGCTTTTATTAGAGGAAATACGTTATTTTAATTTTTTTTTTTGTTTTTTTCTTCCATTTTTTGCTAGTTTTTGTCAATTTTTGTCTAATTCTTTTTGAACGTTAATTTATTACCCTTATAAAACGTAAAAACAGTCAATTTTGGGCCCAAAATATATAAATCGTGCGGTACGGTTTAAAGGCGCATGCATTAGCTTTGAAAATACCGTAGTGTTCTCGCTGCTCGGCCGACAATAATTTCTGATCGATATTTTTGGCGGCAAGGTTCATCGGCGCTGAACAAGAATAATAGTATTTGAACAAAAATGTTGATCTACAAGTTTTGATCTTCACGCGGGAGAGGGTATTTTACAATTTCTGCGAATCGTTTGAAATAGGTTTCAATAGATGTTAGCAGTCATCAAAGCGTGTAAAACTGAAAAATTCAGAAAACAAGTGTCATTTTTCTTGCAAAAGGGGTTTCTACTGTTGCGAAAAGGTTCGGTGTGCTTTGTGACGTGTTTCTCAACATTTTTATGCTCTCTCTCTCTCTCTTTTTTTGTTTCTCCAAGATTCAATTCTTTCGAAAAAAATATGATTGCAGATGTAGCTGATGGGCGCAAACCTTGGAAGAATGAGTTTCACATGAAATATACATCATTCTCCCTTAAAAGCCGCAAAATGAAGCTCGACAAGTCCGACTTCATAGATGGAAGGATATGGGATTGAAGGAGATGAGGGGAAAGAGAGTGGCTATGATCGCCACAGATTTGTTTTTGAATTGCCAAAATTGTGAGTATTAGTTTTTTTTTCGGAATCTTTTCTTCATGATAAACATTTCAAAAAAATTCATGTGAAAATATTTTGAATTCTTTCCAGGTTATTGCCTACTGGCCAAAAAAATCTCAGCGATGTGGTTCATCTTCTCTAGGTTCATCTTCTCTAGGTTCATCTCGTTAGGGATTTTATCTAGAACTCCCGTTATAACTTTTGTGCCATGTTTTCTTCTGATCAATAAATTATCAATTATCAATGTGTCCAAAATTGGCCAAAATCAGGGAGACGAGGATTTGCGTAGAAAACAACTCTGATCAACGGGATACAAAGAAGAGGAAGATCAGGGTACCGAGCAGGGATGTGCGTAAAATTTTTATTTTACGAATTTCGTAAAACATAAAATTTTACGAATTTCAAGGTCGTAAAATCGTAAAATTCGTAAAATCCGTAAAAAACTGAATATCCCCTTGACATGGAAAAAAAACTGCAGTTTTATTATCAAGCAATTGGCAAATGGTCCGCAAATGTTGAAAATCATAGAACCGAATGCTTTTATGAGGTTTCAACAATTTTCTATTTTTTTTTCCTTAAAAATGCTAAATTGTGAAAAAATTCATTCAAATTTGGAAAAAAAAATATTTTGAAAATGAAGCAAATTCATGCTTTAAAATGAGATGTGAGCATAAAATCAACTCAAAACTAGATCAAAAACATGAAAATGAACCGGAATACTGTCAATTCTGAACAAAAATGGTGAAAAAACACTCATCCAGTTATTACGAATTTTACGGATTTAATTTTACGACACTCGTAAAATTTTACGAGTACCAAAAAACCTTAAAATCCGTAAAATTCGTAAAATTCGTAAACGTAAAAACACATCCCTGGTACCGAGCTGGCTTAGAAAAAGTCTTTCAAAGTCAGTTATTCCAAATGCCCGGCGTGAATCAACAATTTGGTAATTTTCAGGAGCCAGATGGAACATTCAATCTGGATGGACTTGGATGAAGAACGTCATTTTCTCGGAGGTCTTCCGGGATGCTTGTGGGATTGATAGAAACCTGATCCCAAGAAAAGCGAAACCCAGCTATTGAGGGACTTAGAAATGCCCGGCTTCGCTTATGGGAAAAAATGGAGGAAGAATGAGTTTCCCATGAAGTACACGTCATTTTTCCTTAAAGGCCTGAAGCTCGACAAGTCCAACTTCAGTGATGGAAGGATATGGGATTGGAGGAGACAAAGGAAAAGCAAGTGGATATGGACTTGTTTTTAGATTCACAAAACCGTAAGTTTTTTAAAAAGAAGTTTTGTTCGAGGATCATTTTTTATGCCAAAAATTTAAAAAAATGCATTTGCTAATATTTTGAATTCTTTCCAGGTTATCGTCTACTGGCCACCAGAACGATAAGCGATGTGTATCCAGAATTTGCGGATGCCAGAAAAGCCCGAATTTGCGTTCAAGACAAAAATTATCCTCCACGGATGGAAAAGATGAACGAACTTTCGCAGTGAGTTATTCCAAAAACACGGTGTGCATTACTATTTTGGTAATTTTCAGAAGCACCATCAAAACCAAAACGTCTGAAGATGAAAAATGCGATCTGGATGGACTCTGAACTCAATTCCTTTTCATCGGCGCCATCCTCGTCTTTTTCACATGTAATCTAAAATGGAATATCTACAACTGCATTTTTTCGGAGAAATTTAGATATTTTGTGCGCTGGACGCAAACACCCGTTCACAAGAAACATTTGTTTTTGGAGTCACAAAATCGTTAGTTTTTTAAAAGGAAGCTTTGTCGGAGAATCATTTCTTTATAGCAAAAATCAGAAGAAATTCATTTGAAAATATCTGTAATTCTTTCCAGGTTATCATCTACTGGCCTCCAGAAAACGTCAGCAATGTCTCCAGCACTTGTGGACACCAGAAAAACCGATATTTGCGTCCAAGGCTAAGGTGGTTCTCTACGGATGGAACGAAGGAAAATCAGGGTACCGAACTGGCTCAAGAAAAGCCTTTCGATGTTAGTTTTTTTTCCAAAAACACGAGACGAATTAACGATTCGGTAACTTTCAGAAGCCTTCAACTACCAAAACGGCCGGAGATGAAAAATTTGATGTGGATAGAACTGGATTCTTAAGTCTGTTCTCCTTCATCATCTGGATCATCTTCTCCAATAAAATACAACGATTATGAATATATCCGAAAATGGAGCATGTACAACGGATTTTTCTCGGAGGCATTTTGGGATGATTGTGGGCTGGACACAAATATGGAATGCAGTTCGGCCTGGATATCAGTACCGACTTTAGAGACATCATGGTAGATCGTTTGATATCCCATACGACCCAAACCAATAAAAAGATGATAAGTGAATGATTATTTCCTCTCTTTTTTTCTTCTTTCAGTTGTATAATCGGTGGTACGACGGATTGGTGATTTCCTAGAATAAAACTGTAGCAAAATGAAATATTCCTAAGTCAAAAAAGTTCCAAATTGAAAACTGTAAGAAATCAGAATTGTCCAGAAGTGGAAAGTGGAAGGAATAGAAACGCACAAAGTGGAATTGTTCCGTTTTGGACAGCTTTTAGCCATAGAGCGCGCATGCACTCAATAATAAAAAACATTCATTTTTTCGCGTTTTTTCTCAATGAAAAGGGGAACTCAATGCCTTTTTATATACGATTTTATCCGTTTTCTTAAAAAATTCGATAACAAATCCATTAAAATAAGTTTCAGCAATTTCTCGTCAAGCAACTTAGTTATTTTCAACTTAGTTATAATTCGATTCTCAACCGTTTTTCGCCAATTTCAATGTTTTTTCAGCCATGGATTTCTCTTCCTCATCACCGAAATCTTTCGTCTGATTCGGCGCTTGCCAAAAAAAGTATGCATTGTGCAAAAATCGACTAGCAAGTACAAAAAGACATCGAAAAGTCGTTCCCAAGTCTGCAGTTCGTTTTTTCTTAATGGATATTGTATTGATTTTCAAATTTTTGGCTAAGCCCACTCGATGATTTTTAAATGGATTGGCCAGCGAAAATTGTGATACAAAGACAGAAAAATGTAGAAGGAAACACATTCAACGACCCATTTCTCGTGGGAAATTCTGTAAAATTTACATCGTTTTTTTGTCAGAAAAATCAATAGTTTCAGCAACAAGCCACATCATCTCTCTACGTTTCCAATGCAGTTTCGGATTGGTGTAAAGGAATGTGTTCGAAGAAAACTCCAAAAATTTTGAGGACAAAAATCGAAGTCATCTTTTACTGTATTCGTGATATGGGTAATTAACAAATCGATTATTGTTGAAAATTTGAAAATTTCTCTTTTCCAGTCTTTCCATCGCTTCGAACCATCGTCCAATGTATTCTCATCCTTCTGGCCATCAACGCTATACTCAGTACTCTTTCAGAGCTCTGATTTTTAGTTTCTCCTTTCTCAAATCTTATTTGTCACCGTTTTATGTTCTTGAATTTCTTACTTGAATGAATAAAATGTTATTTTCCATGCAAAAACTAATCAAAATAAATATAAAATCATTGATTTCCCTTTTTCATTTGAAAAAAGTACTGTTGAAAAATTTCTTTCGTGTTTGAATGCATGCGCGCTCTATTGCTAACAGCTGTCTAAAACGGGACAATTCTACTTCAGGACAATTGCGTTTTCATTCCGGAACTATTTTAATTTGGGAGTATTTCGTTTTAGGAAAATTTCATTTTGCTACAATTTCATTCTAGGAAATCTCCAATCCGTCGTATCACCGTATAATCACAGTTGAATTCTTATCACATTCACATATCTCTTAAAAATCTGAATTTAAATAAAAATGTTGTAAATATCAAATGTTTGTTGTATTGACTATATCCACAAAGACATTAAAAATGAGTCGCACTAGGTGGAGACAGACATACAGCTTTCATTATCTGAACACCATGCATCAGAAACTTAACATCACCTAACTACTGTGGAGCAGTTGAAGCAACATGAAGAAAAATAGAATTTTCAAAATAATTACAGTTTCTAAATTGAAAAAAAATTTCTGTGATTCAAAATTTCATAGTAGCCGAGAAAAAAGAATTTACGCGGCTAAAATGATTCAATTCATGCCAGCAAGCCGAATTTGAAGGCTAAAAAACGAAAAAGCTAGCCGGAATAAACTGCCAAAACGTGGAAAATATTTCTGAATTTTCATTTCGCTGTGGAGAAATTAGAATGATCTGATTGAATAATAGTAGTTTAACTTTTTTGGTTTCATTCACATTTTGTGAATTTTGAAAGACGTATCCAAACAACTGAACAAAATATCTGTTAACAAAGTTCAATTTTATTTAATTCAAAATTTTTTCTATGCCGTTGTAGGATTGAGAATCATGAATAAAAAAATAAAAAAATTGCAATAAAAGCAAAAAGAGGCATCAGAGAGAGAACGATTGGTTGTTAGTTTATTGTTCAATCACTTTCTTGTTTGCATCCAAAAATTGAAGGAACGGCACCGGTAGGTTACATCCCGCTTGCAGATGCATCGGATCAAACTTTGCGATGGAATTGCTGGCTTCTGCAGTTGATACGCCTGTAAAGAAAAATGGATTAAATATAATCTTGTATCATTAATTTTACCTCTTGAAGGCACAGATTGACCAAAGCGTGTTTCGGGTGTTGCTCTTCAAACATTTTTATCATGTTTTCGTAGTTGTCGGAAGACATATCAACTCCATTCACATGGAATGACTCGAAGTTGTTGGCGGCAGGCATATAAGAGCACAGTTCAAAAACAGGCTTGCTCAAAGAGTAGTTCCCATCTTCGGTGGGCTCCCAGCATCTGAGGAGTCCAGTGGCATCTTGCTTGGCTTGTTCAACCGTGTTGAGAGCGAGAGTGGCCATTGGCGAGAGGAGAACGGTGGAAGCAAGAACCACACGAGAGAATGAAAACATGTTCTGGAAAATTTTCAAGTTTAGTTGGAATGGATCTTTTGAAAGAGGCAACTGACAGGATGAAAAAGTTCTGGGTGTGAGGTTGTTAGAAGGAAAACATTGAAGTGCTGTGCCCTTGTCACTTCGTTTTATACTGGAAATTTCCTTGGGGTAGAGGCGGCGCCAACACCCGTGCCGGGCGCGGATTGAACCGAGGGAAAGAAGATGACCCCTCAACTCCGCCCATTTTCTGGAGCCAAATAACGGGAAGCAGAAAAAGAGACGAGCCAAAGAATCGGAAACAAATTTCGGATAGTTGAGGGACTCATTAAAACATCGATGTTGCTGAACACATTTTGAAAAATGCGCGGTTGTCACGACAAATTTTGGAATGATTCTAATAGGGAGCAAAGATACACAAATTTTGACTTCTGAGCTCTGTCCCGAAATGTATCTTTTCAGTTCTCGGAGCTAATTCGGAGAAGAAAAGCATCCATCCGAAAAACACCAGGTATTGGAGAAAGAATAATAACAAACTCTAAATTGACCAGCAAATAATTCGGAGGGTAGGGAGCACAACGTAATTTAGGAGTACAAAATCCAAAGTTTGTGGGTAAATATTCTGAATTTCTAGATTATTTCTTTCACACTGTCAGGTATTTTGTTATGTTCTGTTTTTATATCTGGAAGATGCTCAATGTTTTATTTACCCACTTCAAACAACGAATAATCTTCATTTCCGTTCATTTGACACTCGGGATATTAAAGGTGGTGTGCGGTGAAAAATTTTATTGCTTTATTTTGTGCAGAAATTCATGTAGATTCCCATAAAAATAAAGAAAAATTTCAAAAAAATTCCTTCATTGAGAAAAACGGCATCGAAAAGTCAAAGTGGGAACTGGTGGCCTAGCGGCCAGGTGTGAGTTTTCTAGGCCAACTGCCGGTAAAAGCGCGCGAAATTCGAATTTTTAGTGCTT
>NC_013491.2:17335962-17375659 GCF_000004555.2 Caenorhabditis briggsae
CATCAGAGAAAGCGCTAAAAATTTGAATTTCGCGCGTTTTTACCGGCAGTTGGCCTAGAAAACTCACACCTGGCCGCTAGGCCACCAGTCCCCACTTTGACTTTTCAATGCCGTTTTTCTCAATGAAGGAATTGTTTTTTGACTTTTTTCTTTATTTTTATGGGAATCTACGTGGATTCTTGCACAAAATAAAGCAATAAAACTTTTCATCGCACACCAAATTTAAAGTGAACGTTAGATTCGAATTACAGCACTTTTCTGGGAACGGTGGTCCTCAAACATTGAAGGGCAATATAAAAAATCACAGGCCTATGCCGTTTCAAATTGTAAAGTACAAAACCCCAGGCTATTTTTTTTGAACACCGTGTTTTTTTTGGGACGCGTCAGACCTACGTCAATAACTACTAAAACATTGAAAGCTTTCGGAAAATGTTTGAAGAATGACAAGAACGTTTCAGTAACAGAGAAAAAAAAATGTTCTGCATGTCAAACAATATATTTGAAATTCAGAAACGATGTTTCTCTGCACTCTTGACAGAAACTGATGTGTTTTCAGATTTTCAGGTTTTCCTAAAATAGTGTCTGATATTTTTCATGTTACATGTATGGAAAATAATGGTTTCACAAACTCTGTTCTCGTTTGTTTATTCCGTTCTTTACGTTAGTCCCAGGGTCCACTGTTTTGACCCAATATCTTTTCTGTTAGTTTACACTAAGTCCAGAACTTTCGAAAAATTGAACGTCTGAGTCTCGGCGGAGAAGTATTTTTTCAATACGCAATGAGACTCCTTCAGGATTACACAAAGTGCCTAACAACTGTGGAACTTCGCATAGTTCTGTTACATCAGTGGGTGGAGCCATCGGGCAATGGCCGAAGAAGCAATAGACCTATGTCCGACCTGTGGGGGCACATGTACGTTCGATGATAAGAGCAGTTGTTTTTCTTTCAACTATTTTACAAACTTTAACAGCGCTTTTTCTTAAAAATTGGATGTTTTGAAAACTTTGAAAAAAAACCTACTGGCAGTGCCAGGAACAACCACCTGAACCACATGATTGAACCGCAAAGAAGATAGTATTTTATTCTAACTTTATATTCTACCTGATTTAAGTTCCACGACAATAAAACATTCATAATTACTCTAATAAAACTAAGAATTAAAACCGTAAAAAATTAACTTCTAGACTTCTTTATGAAATCATCCTATGTCTCGAATTTTTATCAATTTTGTTGAAACTTTGTTCAAAATGGTTTTTGAACAACGTGCTTTTTTGGGACGCGTCCGACCTCCGTCAAGAATTACTAAAACATTACAAGGTCTCAAAAAAATGTCTGAAGAAAAAATGACAAGAACGTTTCAGTAACTGAAAAAAGCGTTCATCATGTCAAACAATTTATTTAAAATTCCGCAACGATGTCTCTCTTTTATATTGACTGCACTTTTGTCAGACACTAATGAATTTTCAAGTGCATGGGACAGTGTTGCTGTTTTTTTTGGAACACTCATGTTTCTAGTACATTGCAGTAGACACCAGGGATGGGCGAGCAATGGGCTTTCACGGGGAAACAAATTGCAAAACACAGGCATCTTGCGATTAAAGGCGCACGCCATTTTGCCGATGTGTCAGGACACGTGGCGTGAAAAAATGGCGTGAAAAATAAATTTTGAATTTCGAACAATTTTATTAAAAATCGCTTTAAAAATACAAAATTTATTTTTACGTGTCGAGACCCTTCGGCAAAATTGCGTGCGCCTTTAATCACAATTCGTCTCACGCGAGAGAAAATTTTACAAATTGTCGAGGTTTTTCTCCCGTTCTCGCCCACCCCTGGTAGACACCAAAACCTTGAAATTTTTTCACTAACAATTTCTAATGTAAGACTAATTTTAAAACGAACACTTCAATGAACAACTTCGTACACAAGCGTATCATGTAAAAACACGAGCAGTTCGAGAAAATAGAAAAAATTTTTTCATGAGATGGATGAAATAAGAAAGATATGGTACCTAAAATGTGTTTCGTTAGTGGTATGAACATCCGCAACAAAAAAATATTTGAAGATGAAGGGATTCTGAAATTTCTATCTGGGTAGACTAGCTGGCAAGAATCTGGGAAGAATGTTTTCTCATTTTCTAAGCAACTCCAACGGATTCATAGAAACGCATATTGATTGTTTCAACTAGGGCACCATTATGACTTGTTTGTGTTTTCTGGAAAACCGGAAACATGAATTTCATGGTTCATGAAAAAAAGTGAATACAAGTCTTGATGGCACGACCTCCGCAAAGATTTGAAAACGAAAATTTGGAGGTGAAGCTCTGATGGTATGAGAGAAACACAGTGATACTATGATACAAGCTCAGAAGCCGCTCTTCAAAACTTATTCAGTTTGCATTTTAGGGAATAACTCAAATTTCTAGATCTCACCATGTGGAATCAAATAGTGCGTTTCTCTAAAAATCAATTGTTGTCGGAGTCGGACTCCAACTGTTATGATCGGATTTCAAAAATCTTAATTTTCACAAATCATGATCTCTGTATCTCTCTGTTTTAATTGTTATTGTTAGATCCTTAAAACACAGAACCACAAATTCAGAATCAACGATTCAAATTTTAAGTAACTATTTTCTTTGTTTTCAAAGTTCCCGATTAATTTCAGTCTTTTGATATTTCACCATTTGGAAATATTCTGATTTCCCAAGTGTTTTATGGCTCAAAAAACATGAAACATTGTTCCTATTCCCACCGCCCCCGCTCGCAAAACAGGGGTATAATTCGATTGCCCATTTTTCTATAAAAGAAGAAAAAGCTCGTTCCAAAACAGGTCATTCCAAATCGAATGTCACAATTCATTTTTATTCTATGTCTCCTGGCTGGAACATTTTGGGGTTTCGTCCCAAATGATCCGGATTTCGGAGGAATTATCGGATATCCTCATGACGACATTCATTCACTTCCTAGCGCCTTCGCCTCTTTCTCGGATACGCCCCATCAGAATCCAGATGAGGAGATAGTGACAAAATTTCTAGCTCGTACGACCAAATCGATCCAGTCCGGAGATATCCGTGTCATCTTAGGTCTTTTTCAACCTACATTCCTTTTTTAAGATTTGCGAGGATAAATTTAACAAGTGTGAGTCATACGTTCGTCCTTACTCGAATCACACTAAAATTCTAGATGAGCTTGCCGGATATCTCTCCACGATCACACCTGACATTAAGGTTTCAGTCACTCTCAAGTCGGCTCTTCCCATCGGAGACCGCATCAAATTCAATGCTACTGCTATTGGAATCAGTTCATCTACAATTGATGTTGAATTCGTTTTGAACAAACCGGACCAACAATTGGCATACGCACAGGTTCATAGGTGCCCAATACCACGCGATTCTTAGAATTTTCTCCGTCAGAAGACTCGATTGCTGTCATCCAGAGTCCGTCTAAAAGATTCAGTGTTTTCTTTTTTGACTGCATTTTTTGTGGTGAATAAAGTATATAAGCTTCCAAAAGATTTGACATTTTGCGAAAAACTAATCAGCCGAACATCTCAAAGAATCTAGAAAAAAAATCAGAAAAAAAATCATCACCTTAACTTTCAACAAATCCTTGTAGACTATTTTTCTCGGTATCGAGTTTACTCCCGGCTCAGCAGATGATAGTTCTGGTAGTTGACCTTCCCGAGTCTATCGGGTCGATCGAGTTCTTGATTGTCGTTTAGTTCTATCGTTCTTCTAAACGGCGAAATAAGTCACGTTGGCGCCGTCCATGAGAAATGAAGTTTACACGTTGAACAGTCGAATTTTGATCACAAAGCTGGTGTCGTCCCAGGAGAAATCTTTGGAGTTCTGACAACATCATCATCTTCGTCATCCTTCGTAGTAGCACTTTTGTATTTGTCTGCGAAACTCAGAAGCTTTCTTTTCTCTTGATTGATGTTTCCTCCACCGCCAATCTTCTCATTATTCGTAACCTTTTCAAATTTTTATGCTTCCTCTATAGACATTATCAACTTTACTTGTTGCCCGTTCAACTCATTTCATCACAAAATATTCTGAAAAAAAAGAAAAATAGAAAAAAGTTCTATTTTCTGGAACTTCCTTTACCGTATTTTTTCTGAAGCTCATGATTGACTTGAACTCCTCATTTTACTTCAACAAGCCAAAACGTTTAGTTTCTAGGTTCGCTACGACTGTCAAACAAACAGAGAGGATCACAGAAGGAAAACTTTCTTCTGCGGTCACTACTCTATTCACCTGACAGGTATGCGAGCGAATTAAAAAATCAAGTATCTTGAGACACCGTATTTTTCATGTTTCCTTATCTCGATGAGTTAATTTAGTATGTTCAGCATAAAACCATCAAGAAGTTCGAAGAGTGTACAGTCACCTTCATTTCTCCTTTTTTATTGCCCATAGAGCTTTTTTTCATGATGCTCAATCCGATCCGCACCAAGAGCATATGGAACTGCAAAATTATGCTAGAATATCATTCGCCTGATGCTTGTCTTCTTTTCGGACATTACTTTTAGGAAAATTCCAAACAACCGGTTTTTGATCTGTAGATGGTGATCTGAAAAACACATTTTTCTGTTTGTGTTGTGAGTAAAGCGTATAGCTTATAGCCATTTGTAGTTTTTTTCCGTGTTTTCACCGCTCGCTGACGCCTTCTGGAGCTTCCCGACCTTTCCAAGAAGTTCCGAGCAATTTTTCACGTCTTCTGGACCCTTCAGAAGCTGTATAGCCAACTTGTCTTTTTTCAAACTTTATAATCATCGCTGGCATCTAACGGAGCTTCCGGACTATCAAAAACGCATTTTTCGCAGTGAAAAATGTTTGAACCCCTCCGGTGACAAACTGTTTTTTAAAGTTTGCAGGGTTTTCAGTCACAAGAAATTTGAAATTCGCGGTTTTTGAAGAGCTTCCGAACCTTTCCAAAAGTTCCAAAGCAGTTTTTAGGTCTTCCGGAGTCTTCAAGCTCATTTTGAACTTATTTCATCCGTTTTTGGTATTCATTGCTCACCTTTATCTGCTCGACCAGTCTCCGCACATCCTCACCACTTCGCGGGTTTGTATCCACGATGACCATCACATGGAGTTTGGGTTCCTGGTCAGTGAGATAAAATTCCCGTCTGAGAATCGGTCATTTTGAGCCAGAGAATGCCATTTTTGAGCTAATAATCTGCAGTTTAGCTTTGAACTAGGCCAAAAAACGGAATTTTGGAGCTTTTAAGTCTCAAAAACTAACCTTGATCGTCATATTTCAACAACAAAAGTGGCATGGGTTGGAAACGCGAAATTTTTCTACATATTCAGCACTAAAGCAATCTGTGTGAGACCGTTAGCATGATGAAGCGATGATTTGCGCACGTCGTCGGAGAGTCGAGCCCTCAGAACCGTGGTGTTCGTGGAGAATTTGTTCAATGAACTTGTACGGCCTTCTCAGAAGTATCAAAAAATGGAGAACCAATTCTTCTTTTCTTCAATTATATGTGTTTCATTGTATCTCACATGCCATCCATTTTCACCGGAACTTGGAATAACATTTGTGTGTTGATGTTGATTTTTCGTTCATTCGTTTCTGCAATGAATGAAAATACTTACTTTTTGGATCGTCACAGAGCATTGATTAGATTTATAAATTGTTTGTTTGATCCCCCGTTGGCTCAATGGACTTTCAATTTCCCGAATCGTTAACAAATATTGTTTGAAAATGAAAAGAAGTTTATTAAAAATATATTTGATTGGTTTTTCAAAAGAATGATAAAGAAAACGATTAAGAACGAGGAAAAAAGCATTATAAATTTTAAAAAATGTCAGATCTGTCTATTCTCGAAGACAAAAAAAAAACAAACGCGCTCTATTGAAGTATTGACCGGAAAATCACATGACAGCGAGGCAGAAGAGAGGCGGAAAAGAAAGAACAAGGGCAGAGAAAAAGAGAATATATTGGTGAGGAGAGAGAAAAGAAACGATGGTGAGAGGAGAAGGTGGTGTGTAGATAATCTTTGATGCCTCGTCTCCTCAAAAATCTTTGGAGGTGCGGAGGACAAGTACGGTATTCGAAGGAAAATTTTTAGATTTTAACAAAACCTAATCTAGGAATTTGATTATGGAAACGATGGATTGCGTTTAGCGGAGCGAACGTGCTACGATTTCATGTAAGGGTTTTTTTTAAATTTCAGATTAATTCAGGTAGATTGTGAGGACTACTTCAGCAACACATTCAAACAGCCCAAAAACGTCTAAAACATTGGCATTCCTCTCTTCAATGCTACAAAGGGAGCCGATAGAGCAGCTAAATCTGAAATTTATCACTTTGAAGTAAAGAAAACCATTTTTTACGATATTGAGAGTTCAGTATTCAAGCGAGGTTTTTGCTGCCAAGAATCCCCCCAAGACACAAGAAAGTGCGCTCTATGGAGGGACAACTGGTAAAATGCAAAGTAAATCACGTATCAAAAAGTTGATTTTGATGAAACACACAAACTTGCTCAAAATCTGAATCATGCCGTAGAGTATTGTTGGACAAGCTGATTGCTTCCCGATTCACATTGCACTTTTGAAGAAATGCCGAATTTTCGCAGAGGTGGAGAGTAATGTGCCTTTTTTGTTATATACAGGTTTCTATCATATAAACTACGCGGATTCCTGCTAAAAACATTTGACGAAAAGCAGTTAGAGCAAGACTCTAGCCGAAAATACAGGCCGAAACCTAGGAAGTGTTTTAGAATTCAGCCGTTGATGTGGAGAAAATATAATTCAAATTTATCAGTTTTTTTTCACAAAAATTTATTTGGACATTAATTTACAACATAAATGTGCAGAGTTTTGATTTAAACATGAGTTTCCGATGATGACGATACAATTTTTGTTTGGACGTCAAGGTGGCGGAAGCTGGCGAAATGATTTGCTACGGTGAACTTCTTTTGAATGGTGCAGGATTCTTGTCCAGGCGAATGATTTCGAGAAGAATTTCCTTCTGTTTGACCATCTTCTTATAGCGATCTGATGCCGTGCCGTGAAGGCTTTTCTGAAATCAGTAAATTTGTTGTTAAAGTGATTGAAAAAGGAAAGAAATTGGGGAATAAGACAGTTTGGATTGTTGGGATTATTGAAAATGAACTGATGTTCCATTGAAAATGAACTGAGAGGACGAATTTTCAAGAAACGATTTCCTTTCTATAAGAAATACGACAACTAACCTCTACATCCATTCTTGCCATAATTTCTTCGAGTGTTCCACGGGCTCCCTCCTAAAAAAGCATTTTTAGAAACTCTATTTACTCAGCCAGGAAACATACCACTTGCTCCTGTGATAAAGTCATCAATCCATTCGCCTCCTCAGACGAAGCATCAGATTCTGCAGAATCGACTGTAGTTTCAGCTCTTTTTGAGGACTTAGACCCCATAGCTCACAGAATGGCAAAAGAGTGAAGAGGAAAATCTATTCGAATTCAATTTTCGCCAGCTGTGAGCTATAAATGTCAAAAATGGGCGGTTTTTACACTCATCTGTCGAGAACAGTACTCATTACTTTGCACATAAAATGTTATTGGCAAAAACCTTTTCAAAAAATCTCGATATTTCACATCAGCTAGGCGGTAAAGTGAAATAAATGAAAAAAAAACAGATATAACATCGTTATCAGCTCTCTACAGTACTCCAGGTTCCAGGAAATGCAAATTGTTACAGCAGAAAGAAATCTGTTGAGTTCTAAAAGAAAATATGTGAAATTTTCTGAAAGATTCTTTCACATGACTCCTATAATGGTTTTCACTTGGTTACCGTATTTTCACTAATACGAGGTTGCCCTATATGCCTACCTTGAGCTCAATTATCTCGATTCCCTCAAGAAATATCGAGAAATGTTCAACTGATAAATTGTTCATCATAATATCACAAGTATTTTATCAGTTTGCGGATTTTTGGCATCTTTTACAGAAACCGAGATAATTGAGCTCAAAGTGAATGTATAGGTTGGGCTTCTATCGGTATTGCTTTTTTTTTTATAAATTATACTGCATATAATCACATTTTCAAGCATTTGTGTATTTTTAAAGCATGTCACGAGAATCTGTTACAAAGTTTTAAAATTCTTCTGCACACATACCAAGTCATCTGTTCTTTCAAAGTTCAGGAATCATCAACAGCTGCAAAATTCTTCAGATGGGTTTACGTTTATTCAGAAGTATTGTATCTTGGTGATTATCACCATGTTTGGTCGCCCTCTAAGCTTGAATCACTGAAAAAATAAAATTAAAACCTCAAGTTGTGTTTCAGACGTACCAAACCCAACATTTTGTATGGTAGATCGAATTTGGAGGTCTCATAGTATTGAGTTTCTATTGTGAGGCGGCGAGCGAAAGGCAAAGAACGAAGATACACATCTTACTCTATTATAGGATTTTTTTCATTTTAAAGGTAACTACCATGATCTGATCGTTTCTAATCGGGTTCACTGACTTGTGATGATGACTGTCTTCCTTTTTTTCTGAAATTCAAAGTTTCCTAACAACGATATTCATTCACCCAAAAAACGCGTCCAGGTTACGCCATATTGTTTGTTCTTCCCTCTCAAGGGTATTCATACTTCTTTCTCATTCGTTGTCTGTTTCTCCAAACCTTCCCAATGTCTTACCCATTGCCCCCGTCCGAGTGTTCAAAAGGGTCTTCTGATGTTCTACTTAGTACGAAGAACGTGTTTGCTATAGCTTTCTACGCGGGTGGTGGCTTACACACTCTCTCCATCTGCGTCTGTGATGCGACCACACTCTCTCTCTCTCCTTGGCAGAAAGGAGAGAAGAGAGGAGAGTAGGTCAGTGACTTTTTCTAGTTACACTCCCTTTGCATCTACACGTTATTATGATTAATTTTGCACGTATGATAATGTATTCTGTTTACTTTTTGTTAATTTCGTTTAGCTCGATTTTAGCTTTTCTCTTTTTTGTTACAGATGGAGAGATCGGAAGGCTCGTCGTCACCAGGCAAAGATGAAGAGAATGCCGTGGCACAAGAAAAGATTGCCGAAGTTGTTCAAGGAGCGAAGAATCATGTCAGATCTGCTAAAAGAAAGAAGGTAAGCGTCTAGAAAACATGTTATAGATACCGTGAAATCTGTATTAGAAAAGCCCCTTCAATTGAAGAGCTCTTTTCATAGAAGGACCCTCCGAGAAGGGCTTAGAAAAATAGTAGGGTCCGCTGTAGTTGAAGGGCTATCTGTAAAATGTGTTGTTTAAAATTAAAAACTTCCGTACGTTTTCAGCAAAAAAATTTCGGAACTTCCTGATTTTCACAGAAATGTGAAGTTCTGTTAAAAATTTTTTCATTTTGGTCAATTGATGGATTTTCATGAATTTTGAACGAAAATGCATCTAATTTTTTTGATAAAACTTTTCATTAAAAATTTCCGGAAAATATAAAAGCCTCCTGTAATAGAAGGAGTGACTTTTCTAAAACAGGTTTTACGGTATATTGAATTATTTGCACGTCTCAACATTTCCCATCTCAATTTGAAAACTTCATTTTTTTTCAGAGTGCTCGATCTAGCAGCGCTTCAAATGGAGCCAAAAAGCAAAAAAGAGCAGTCAAGAAAAACAAAACGGATCCAATCCAAGCCCAACCTGACTGCTCCGGTGGCATCCAGAAGACGGCAGAAGAGATAAAAGAATTCTCTTCGGATTGGCTGGCAAGAAAGGTTCTTGTCAGTTCTCACATAGAAATGAGGAGTAAAGGCATTGCGGCTTCTTCAGAAGCTATCGAAAAAATGAAGGAAATTGCCAGAAGTGTCAAGGTAAGTGAAATGTTTCGTGAAAATAAGTAGATCGACGGCTCATTCGATTTTTCTGAAATTTCGCGTTCAAGCGTGTGATGATAGTTTGAAAAAATTCAAATAGCTCTGGAACGAAAATTGAAAAAAAAATATCCGGTCATTTTTGGAAATGAGAAAAAACCCTCACCTCGTTTTGACAAAAAAAAACTAGCAATCACCGCGTAAAATTTGCGCAACCCTGCGGCCCACGTTTTCTTTTCATCAAATTTCGTTGTATTTCAGCAATTTTTCTCTGAAAAAGAGAATATTTGAAGGTTCAATCGCATACCAAAATTTTTAATGGAAAATCGTGAAAAAATTATGGAATATTATAGCAAAATTATGGAACATTGAGAAAAAATATAGAAAATTATGAAAAAATGAGAAACATTATGAAAAAATTCTGGAACATTATGGGCAATTGTTCCGGAAAAATATACCTCCTAAATTTTTGGGTAAAATAAAAAATTGAAAAGTAACAATAAAAAATGCGAAATAAAATTGCGAAATGGCAAAAATGTTGTAAAGGAGAAAACAAAATAGCTGAAATACACTGAAATGTGAGAAAAGTGAGACAGTGCGCCGCATGGTTGCAAAATCGTCACGAGGCGGTTTCGGGTGGTGCAGTTAGTTTTTCTGCGATATCATTTCGTGTCCGAAAATTCAAAAAAAGTCCAAAAAATTCTGAAATTTGAACATTGTATTGAAGCGAAAATCAATTAAAGCGAAAAACGAAAAAAAGTTATAGGCAAAAGTTATAGGGAAACTAGAAATTTGAAAAAAAAACAAAAGCGATGTGATAAAAAGCAAAATATCTGCGGAAACTAACTTTTCTTTAATTTCAGGAGTCTCATTGCCATGACTGCCACGTCGAGCTATCCGATGACATGCCCGATCGGAAAAATTACCGCTGGATGGAAGAGAAGCTTCACAGTCAAGTGCTTGCGGAACCAGTCGCTGGCCCCACAACTCCACAGGATTCGGAAGACCGCATTCCGTTCAACATTCACTACACCGGAAAACCATTTTTCGATCCGAAGACTGTAAAAGGGCAGGATATCGTTGATGCTGCAAAGACCGGAAACAAAGGCTTCGAGGATTTTGATGAGCAGAGGAACAAGTTTCTCTACGAAGAAGATACTGGGATTGTTGAAGAGGAGAAGTGCTTCTTTGCCGGAAGAGGATTCAAACCGGAAGAATCAAAAGGATACGTTCCAATCCCGAAGTTCCAACTCAAAGATGATTCAGAAGAATCGTGGAACAAACTTCAAGAGAAAGTCCTTGGAACCAGCATGTGTCTCATCAAAGGGATCAAAGTCAATGAGGAGACTTTCTCGCTAGAAACGTTGGCAAAAGTGGCGCCGAAATATAAGCTTCGAATTCTCCGGCAGTTGCCACAACCGACCTTATGCAATTTTGTGCAGAAGCCAATTGCCAGAGGGTCTCGTGCGGGTTCCAGAAGATGGTTTACGGAGCAAGCAGAGCAGTTTACCACTGTCAAGAAGTACTCGGAGTATTTCAACGGCATGAGAGCCGCTGGAGAAAAAGGTAAGGACACTTTTTGAAAGTTTTGTTATGAAATAATGTCGGAATAAGAGACGAAGAGTTATCGGCAAAAAAAACTCCTTCCACCCCTTGCAACCGCCGCGTGAAGATTTTGCAAACCTGCGGCGCGCTTTTTCTCACATTTCAGTGTGTTTCAGACAATTTTTCATAGAGAAATGGGACTATTCGAAATTTCAAGAACTCAAGAAGCACAATTATGTCAAAAACATACATCTCTTGAATTTTCGTCATACCTGAAATACTGAAAATGAATTAAAGGGTAACAAGCAAAGCTAATACAATCGCAAGACGCTAAAAAAGTGTTTTTCGAATTCAATAAGTATACACTGTAAAGAATTCAATAAAAACACATTGAAATGAGAGAAAAAGAGATTTGACGCCGTAGAATTGCAAAATTCTCACGCGGCGCTTTCAGGAGTAGAATTTTTCTGCAATCACAGTAATGTGAAAAAAACGTAATCGTACCGATTTAATTTTCTTTCAGCGGTCCGTAAAATCTATGAGAACCCAGAAACGGCAGATGAAGTGCTTAAAAAGCTGGAGGGAGATTTGAAAAAAGTGGCAGGATCAGTCGGAATCAAGCTGAAGAAGTCGTATACGCATCTGGTGGCTTTCGGCACAAATTTCGATGTTGAAGAACGGCTGGCAGACACAAAAACCTTTAGATTTGCGAGTCAGATGGCGGTAAATTACTTGGCTTGCTTAAACATTTAAAAAAATATGTCTTTACAGGAAATCAACAAGTTCAAGGCCTTCCTAAGCCCTCATGGGAATCTACTTGGATTTACAAAAGTCTCTCTCCGAGGACTCAACAAGCCACAGATCTACTGGAAAGTTCCTGGATGCCGTACCTGCGCCCATTTGGAAAATAATGGACTGGGATCCATTAATTACAATATTGGACCAGGAACCTGCATTTGGTATGGGATTCCATTGGAATGGGCTGGAAAGTTCCAAAAGCTGCTGAAGAAGAGGCTAGGAGAGGATTTGGGAAAAGCTCTTCATTCCAACGATTATTGGCCATCGGAGGAGGAAATTATTGAAGAAGGGATTCCACTCCAGAAGTTTTGCCAAAAACCAGGAGATTTGGCCTACGTCGGAAATGGGACTTACCATTGGGTGCAATCAAACGATTTCACGACCAACATCTCGTGGAATATTGGACAGCCAACATTTGTTCAGCTGGCCACGGCGGCGGTTGTCAATGATAACTATTTGGCGAACCAAACCTATTCGATTATGCCATTGGAAACGATATGTTGGAACATGATCATCGAGGGCTTTGAGATGGATCAGCGAATGAAAGAATTGGTGAAAAGGATGGCTATGAGGTAAGAAATCCAGTTCTATAAGACAAATTTTGAAAATAAAAAATTCAAGATCTCTCTCCAAAACTCAAAGCCAACTTGATTTCTTCGTCAAGAAGAATATCAAGATCTTCGCTCCCAGCCAGCTCAACAAGGGGATCTATGGGACTGAGAGATGTCGCTTGTGCGCCGACAACCTCTTCAACTACATCCCACTCATCTCCACCTACACGTCCAAGGATCCGAGGACCGGAGAGCCCATCAACACTTTGCAGCCATACTGTATCAAGTGTGTGGAGAGGTGAGGAATTCGTATGTATTTAAGTTATTTAAACTACGTGGTGTTTTAGTTGCCAAGAATGGAAAGGGTGTAAAGTGTACTCCCGGCACACAATGGAGGACCTCGTCAAATACTTGGATTCCATGGAGCTGTAAATGAGAACTTGTACGTCTAAATCTTGTACCAATCATGTCTCTGAGATACTTGGTATTCAAATTTTTGTTCTCGTGTCTTCTTCGTTTTTCTGTGAAACGTTTTTGGCCCAATTCACTCATCTTTGAACCACTAACTTCTCGATCCTTCTATGTATTTTTATCGGTGTTCAACCCAATTTCAGGATATATCCTTACTTTTGTACCACTCTTTCTTCCCTCCCTTCTGTTCTGATAATCATATTTTACTCCCATGACCTGTATGCAGCTTTTGCAAGTCTACGTTTGACGTATGGTTCTGAATTTTTTTTTCATCTCAATCCCATTTCTTTCCCACTGTTTTCACCCCCCAGTTCCTCCGCCACAAAAAGCCCACATGCAGCTCTTTCTTGTCCCCTACCCCAACGATTTTTCGAAGAATCTCGTACTGTCACTGTTCAAATTTTTAGCATCTTCTAATTTTGTCAACAGTCCAATATCAATTTTCCCCACCTTTGAGCTTTCTTCCATAGGAAATCATCCTCTTGTTCTTTCGAGCCACACATCGTCCTCTTTCATATAATTCAAAATTATTTATTTGGTCAAATCAATAAAATTGTCGTGATAAGTTCAGTTTTGTAGACATGGTTTCAGATAAGTTGCGACTTGAAAATCGAAGACGTCGAAACTTTTCGAGACAGATGCACCGGTTGCGCTGGATCGGACTGTTGACTGGCAAAGCTTAGTTTTCTGAAGAAATCCCTAATTTTAAGAGAACTAGTACTCTCCTTACCTTGTAAGCATTGATGGATTTGTAGATGTACTGCACCTTCGTATCAAAGGCTTAGGTGGAATGGTTCCGCTTTCGACACTATCATAAGTTTGAGGTTGAGGAAGACCAATGGTAGACACTTTACGACCCAATTGACCATAACTAATGGATTTTCTGAAATTATTAGTATAATTACAATTAATTATTTACAGCACTGGTCAATTAGATATACAAAAACGTGTTTTTAAATTGATTTTTTGGCTTTTTTGATCATTTTCCGGAGTCTGGAGCTCGGCTGTCAAGTGTAAGACAACTTTGAAAAAATTTTAGAAATATAAAACACTTACATTTAGATTGAAAACTTTGTATTCACAGAATTTTTTGAAACTCACTAGTTTTACAGCTACTTGCCATTTTTTGCAAGACACCTGTTTTTTTAGGTTTTCAGTGCAAAAACGGGTTAACAAAGGGTGTCTTTCAGAAATCAGCAGGTAGCTGAAAAACCAGTGATTCTCAAAAATATCTGTAATAGAAAATTGATAGTTTGGGTCTGTTTACCATTTCCTTAAATTTTCAAAGTGATCAGAAACTTAACATTCGAGCTCCAAACTCTTGAAAATTGTTAAAACTACCGAAAATTTACTGAAAAAGATGTTTTGGATGTTTTATTGAGAGGTATTGTAGGTTTTTCAACGTATCTTATTACCTGCTATGCTTGGAGAGTGGAGATAACAGCTGTGATGGGATGCTGACAGATCCACGCGGAGCTGAGAACAAATCTCCTCCTCTTAACTGAAAAATCTTTTATAATAATTGAAACACCTTTCCAAAGCTTACCATGCGACTGTTTCTTCTGTCTAGATGAATATGAATCGAGTTTCCAGACATCTTTCGATCCGATGCGGGGAATCTTGGCATTTTCTGGAACTCGAATTGATTTTCAAACCTTTAGGTTTATGAAAACTTACTGTATCTTCATCGTTGCCTCCATTTTGAATAATAACGATACTCTGTGCTCGTTCTTTCTCTTCTTCAGCAACCGCATCAACGAATTGTTGTTGCCTAGTGGAGTTTACAGTTCCCCAGACGGATTTGAAAAGATAAATGAAGATCTCGAGAAGGGTGACCTGATACAAAAATTGTTTAGGATATCAGAAATTTTTTATTTCTCACAGTACTCATTCCGAGGAATAGTCCCATACTTCCTGCAATGTTGGATAACAAATCGGCCGTTTGTAATTGTTTTTGCTGTTCTATTCTCTCATAGGCCACACGCGAGAAGTAAAGGCTCACGTGGGAAATGTCATTTCTGAAAAATCATTTACAAACAAGCATTATACCGAAAAAATGTATTTTTTGGGCTACTATAAACTTTGAGCTATGATATACGAGAAAGTTCTCCACAGATAAAATGCTTGTAGTTTTAAGAAAAAATTTATCAGTTGATAAAGTTATGATATCTTTTGTGAAAAGCTAGATAATCCAGTTCAAAGAGTCATGGTGAATACTTTAAAAGAACTCACTGAACTTGAAAACCAGTAAACCCTCTGCTCCTACTATCCAAGTCTGAGTAGCTGTTGGTGACGTCAAATTCTAAAAGATTACACTCTGACGGACAATTACATCCATCATCCCAACGGTTGTCATTTCCTGAAACACACATTTTTGTATAGGTGTTTAGTACAGTGCAAAATTGCTGAAGTCTTTGTAAAATGCTCACCTCTAAGTTGTTGAAAACAAGTGGAAATTTCCAATGGTGTGCATATGGGAAAATTGAAGTTCTGGAACATGGTTCTTGCGGAATAAGCCATCGGTGAGCATCCACATTCAGTTTGAACTTTTCGCAGTTTACAGTCAATTTCACAGTGATTAGCGGTGTACTGTAATGTGGATGTCGTGCTATAGATGGGAAAATACCGCTAAATTTTACTTGAATCCCAACAGTGTCATTTCGAGTCCATCCTTTGGAGCATGAACCCCAGTTGGCTTTGTCTAGTAGAGAAATCTAAAATATTTGTTGATACAGTCCAAAATTTATGATTTACATTTTTCATTGCAATGGCAGCATGTAGATGAGAATTCGGCGACACGGCTACACCATAAGAATTGATTCTTGGATATTTGTTGGACTCGTGAACCATTATAAGGAATCCTCGTTCAGGATCATATTGTGTGTTTTGATAGACTACAACAATTATGAAAAATTTTCAAATAAATCGGATTCACATACTTTCGGGATCTTCGTTATTTCCATTCAGAGTCAACTCCCACCCAAATCCATTTCCACTATACCACTGTCGATATTCATTATTTTTATTGGATAATCTGAAATTTGCCAAACTTCTGAAGTTTGTGAAAATTGAAGCATACCTAAAGCATATCCCAGTTTCTGTCATTTCAGTAGTAACATGTTGACAGCAGTTTTCCAATTTCTCCCTTCCAAAACTACAGGAAACGAATGTTTCCTCACAAGTCTTGCTGAAAATCGGAACTGTTAATAAAATCAGAAAAATTCAAAGGACAAATACCTGACAGACTGCAGAAAGCCATTTACATCAAATGCGGTTCCTTTAGATTCCTTATAGCTTTCGATGAATTGTTGAAACTTCTGATTCTCCATCAAGTTGGCAGAGTTACGAGATTTCGTCTGTAAAAAACAAATCGACGAAAAAATTCTCGAAAACGTCTCACTATCTCATTGAAGTATTTCATAATATAGGCCAAATTGGAGTCCGAAGCATTCATTTCTCGCACTTTTGACAAATCCAATGGATTCAAATTACAAATTGTGACTTCGGGAAAGGATAAACCTGTGAAAAGTATTTCCGTTGGTTAAAATAATGAAAAATCTAACCAGTCATGGGTACAATAGTGTTAGTTTGGAATAGTGTGGGTTTGGAATGGTACCCCAGAAGTAAATAACCACTCTGAAACATGAAAAAGCTTCTTATTTTGATCAATTTTATATCAAAAACTCACATGAATCATGAAAAGCGACAAACAAGACAGGACAACTACGGACCAGAAAATTCGGGATGGCCATGTGTTAGAATTGTAAATTCGGACCAGTCCATGATACGTTGTCAGTCCTGAGAACTCCTGGAAAAAGTTTAAAAAGTTTCAATGAAGTGCCTTTAATAAAAGATACCTTGGTTTCATAATCATACAGCTGTAAATATATTCTTTCATTTTGATTCTCCGTTTCCATAATTTTCAGCCAAAATCAATAATCAAACAAAAGGGAAATTCAATTGTTAGCGCATGAAACAGAGTAATCATCTTTCCCATCTCCAACTGATGCACAGTCTATTCCAATCTACTCTTATCAAAATTTTCCAGCTGTGAGTTTTTGGTCATAAAAAAGTGTCGACGTCATAAAAGAAAAAAAGTTGGAAAGAATATTTTAAAACAGTAATTTGGACTATTTTTGATATACATACAGTACCACCCAAAAGTATATCAACTTTTGGAAAAATGTAGGCTCAAAGTTGAAAGTTAGGAGGCCCTTCTAATACAGGTTTTACGGTAGTTGTTTTATATTGTGCCGATAATTAAAACAACAAAACTAAAGAACTATTTAAAGAATTTCAGCAAAAAATAAAATTATAATTTTTGCTTTTTTGAAAATAAACACAACTTAAACTTTACTTCCTCGTGTGCTCTCGTTTTTTTCGAATCGTGTCTCATATTTCCAGACATCCAAAGCACATCCATTTTTTTCTCGATAAGCGTCATGTGTTCTCACATCTTTAGTTCAGTGCCACATTCTGAACAAACAGGTGGACCTCTTTTCAATGTGCACACACCATTCTGGCTTCGAAATGGACACTTTCATTGAAAATTGTTTAACTGTATAGTTCGAAAAACTTCTTTTTCTTTTTTTCGAGTTCTTATACTTTTCACTAGAAGCTTCTAAAAGAGTTTGTTTTTTTTATTCAAATGTTTATAAAATGGTTTCCATTTCAGTTCTTCTTGTTTCCTATTCTCCACTCCTTTTACTTTACCAAACTCCCCAGTTTTTCTAGAAATGTTCAATTGTCAGAAGAAGAATTGATTGATTCCAAATTCTCACGAAATTCTCTGAGTTAATCTCTTCCTCCCTCTTCTTATTCTTGCCAAGCTCTAGACTCTCACACCCTCTCGTGTGCTCTCATGGATATGAAATAAAGAATGCATGTGCACTCTGATGTTGTTTCTTGTTGCAAGCGAGTGGTGAAAAACTAGATTCAGTTTGTAAATAATTTTCTCTTCTTTACACGTTTTGTTTCTGAAAACTTATTCCATTTTTTTTCAGAAATCAAAATGGATGGAATGGTTGCAATGCTCCCAACTCCACTGCAAAATTGGTCTACTCATTTGGATTTTGAGGGCCAGAAACTGGCTGAGCGTATTTATAAGGTCAGTTGAAAAAAATTCAGATATAGTGCCGGACGAAAACCAATCAAAAAGTTACCATTTTTGTTCGAAATGGTCAATTTCGGGTGTCTGAAAAAGTACTTATTACTTGTCGGTATTTCTCGAGCGAGTGAGTGCATAAAAAGTTTTCAATTACGAAAATAGAGTTCTAGATTTGTCTTATAATCTCTCAATTTTTCAGATTTGCCGGACCAGTTGCAATATTTTTCAAATACCTAAATATGGCCATTTTGAACTAAAATGATTATTTAGGGATATACAGGGTGGCTAATAAATACTGATACACAACTAATTTACACGCATACACAGAAGTGGAATCGGGTGCATTTTTTGAAAATCTTGTTTATTACATCTTGTTTTATATATTTGCAAAGTTTCATGTCTTTTTTTCCATTTTGAAAGAAATCTCAAGCTTTACCGAAACATGCAGCGATAATTGAAGTGTTAGTTACGCAAAGACCAATTCGGACGTCGTGAAAAAGTTTAAGGTGTCGAGTATCTAGTTTAAGAAAACTGCTGTACGTTACCAGAGATTTGGGCTTCTAGATGACTTTCCAAAAGTGACCATCCAACCACCGTGACCGCTCCAGCTGTCGTTAAAGCTTACCGGGTGGAAGTCCGTCAAAATCCGGAAAAACCCCCAGAAAGTTGGCCAAAGGCTTCAAAATTTGTCACAAAATGAAAAAAACTATCGCCAATCAGAAGCTCTACTTCCATTCTTATCGAAAAGAGAAAGAGGTGTTCCGGACGAGGAAAATTCAGCTGCTTCGGAAGAAAAAAGCACAACATCTTCTCGGCGGCACGTTAGCCATTTTCAAGTCAATTTTGCAATTTTTGATGATGAAATATTTGATGTTGAGGCTGACTAGAACGGTAAAACAGCCGTATTATTTATACTGACTTCGAAGTCGTTTGTAAAATAGAAAAAAAATGCATCTAACAAGCCAAGGGTCGTGCCACAGACACCCAACAGTGGTTCACGGGCTAATTTTCAGGTTTGATGTGGGTTGCATAAAAGCAGGCACTGTCGCTATATGTGAACCAATCAGACTATGCCATTCAGAGATATTCTAGCCAGGGGGTCGTCACGGAAAACTACTCAAGTTTGGATGTTTTGCTGGTTGTTCACAAGAAGTTATGGGAGGATCATCAGCCGAAGAGACTGCATGCTGTGATCAACTCTTGTCCTGAAGGAATCGAGCTGTCAACAAAACCAATGGTGGAAGATTCAAAAACTTTTGCAAAATTTTGTATCTCTATCGTTTCAATAATCTAATGTTAAAATTTCTACAATTTTGAAAGCTTTTTTGAATGAGTTATGACGTTTTGAATGTGTATCAGTATTTATTAGCCACCCTGTAGTTTAGAGCTTCACTGTAGATCTTTAGTATCTTTTTTAGTATCAGATTTTATCAAGTTATGTAACTATATTTACAGATCACTCTCACTATCTCTGGAGTGGTCGGCTTCTTCGTTGGATTCTGGACTCAACAACTTTCCTATGCTTTGTACACTGTCATGGCTGGAGCTCTCATCACAGCTCTCGTCGTTCTTCCACCGTGGCCGTTTTTGAGAAAGAATCCTATCGAGGTGAGTCACTCAACGTTTGGAGATTTTCGAAAATTTCTGAAAATTAAAATTTCTATTTCCCACTTCCTTATTATAAACAATTCTCAGTGGCACACTCCCGCCAAACCAGAGTCAATGATGCCATCTCAGCCAAGTGATGACAAAGTGGTGGATAAGAAAGCAGCGGACAAGAAGAAAGCGGACAAAAAGAAGAAGGAAGCAAAGAAATCCAAATAAATCGTTTTCCTGAAAGTATCTTTGCAATAAGCTAATCCAGTAATTTGTAAAGACATAAATTTTATTGCAAAAATCATTTTACCTACTGCATGCATAACAGTGATAAAAGTTGTCGTTTCTTCATTCTCTCTCTTTTTTTTTCTCATCATTTTCCACGTTTTTTCAGCCTGAATAAAATACTAATTAACCATTAAATGGGCTATCTTCCAGATTCAACACCTATTCTTCAAAACTAGATTTAATTTTGCAACGCTGCAAAGATCTCTTTTTTCCAGCTAACTTTAAAAAAATCTGCATGCAAGTTTTTTATTTGAAAATGTTTTCAATCGACAAATATTTCAAGTTTTGATTTTTGAAGGGGTATATTCGAGGAAGAGAAGCGGGTGAAAAGGAATCAAATGTTTTTAGAGACGCGAAGAAAGATGCAGTTTGAAGATAAGGTACGTGGAATGTCACAGGAAATCGGGACAATATGCATTAGAGATATTTGAAATTGGGAGAAAACGTTTATTGGGGGGGGGGGGGGGGGATTCATTGAATGGAGTCGGTGAGATATAGAAAATGTCACAGAAAATTGTGACAAATATGCATTGAGGATCATATGCATTGAGGAGTTTGTCTGAGTAATTAGAAGTTGGAGAGTTATAGTGAAGTTTAGCAAAGCATCGCATAGTATAACGGGTAATCCATTTTGGATTTTACTCTGTAAAATTATTTTTAAGTTTCAAATGATCTCTTTAAGGTCATATACCTTCTGTGTCGAAGTGGTATTGAATGTAGGGACCGTTGTGTTCGTTTTCTTTGTCGATATCGTTGTTTTCACAATGAATCTCTGTTTGATTGGGCATTGGATGCAAGACTCCAAGACCTTCTGAAATTCAAATATCTCATTTAATAAAAAATGCCTATCATTGTACCTGGAGTATCGCTATCAGGAACGTAAACTTCATCAGTGCCATTTTCACTGAGAGTATCTTTTGGATATTGGGAATTATCATCAATCCAGGAGACATTAGGTTCTGGCTGCGGGACTTGAACTGGAGAAACAGGCTCAAGGTTCTCTGAATTCGTTCAAATGTTGAAACTCAAATTTTTCGCTACAAGTTACCATATGTTGCGTTGGTGATAGGAGCGAATAGTTTCTGATCTAGATCCCCATTGAAAGAAGTGTCTGTCTCCTTTATTTCAAGCACCTGCCCATCGTTTTCTGGAACATATTTTTGCCAAAATGAAATTACCCCGAACCTCATACTTTTAACATTTTCATATTCGATGATGTCATTGTCTCTGTTAATTTTGATTCTGATTTTACATCCACTTGGAGTTTTCGATTCCGAAGGTAAAGCAGGGATAGCAAAACCGTCTGCATCAATTAGTCCATCTAAAAATTTGTTAGTCTGTTTGCACACTGGAATTATTAGTAACCTGGATAGATGAGATTTCTGAGAGCAGCATTGTATCCGGCTTGAATGTTGTGATTAATGCTTGCAGGTTTGGGAAGATCATTCATTTTGTCTAAATAGCATAATTGGGGTTATTTGAGTGTTAATTCAACAAATGTCGGCTCCGTAGCGTTTCAAAAGAGAGGCATTTAGAAGCAGAAACTTCTAAACTAAAACATTTCGCAATTGGAAGTTTTGGTTAAAGAAATTTCGAAATGGGGACATTTCGAAAATCGACATTTCGCAAGCGGACATTTCGAAATGTTGAAATTGCGTGTCAAACATTTCTTTTCGAAATATTTATTTTTTTGTTTAGTATTACTTTTATACAGCTACTTGCGTGTTTTTCACTGTTTTCAATTTAAGACTTCCGCTTTTTTTTTAGTAAAGAATTTCAAGATTTTTGACTTTACGTTCAGTTTCCTCTATACGTTTTTTTGATTTTTACAGATACAGATTAGTTGTAAGAAACATGCCCAAACGAGTGTTCAAACCGATTTATGTTCATGATGGCTTCACTTTACGTACTGTACAAATATTATCGTCAGGAGACGAGCTTCTTCATTGCACGCAAAGGTTATTTTTGCTTTTTTTTTTTAATTCTCAGATCTAGGATTTCAGGAAAACGTCAGTGAAATGTAACGCACTAGGAAGACGAGCAGTGGATGGATTTATTTCAATCTCAAAACCTCATTCCGGTCATTCTGCAGACGATGAAGTTGCTATTGTAAGAAGTTCATAGTTTCTAATTGAGAAAACTTTTGGTTCCAGGCAAAAATTGCACGTATCAAAATCAAAGAAAGGGCTCAATCATCAGCTGCGGCTCCAAAAAATATTCTTAAAGAAGTGAGACGGAAGTACGGTGCTCGCCCAGTCATGATTGCCGGTTCAACATCTACACTCGGTCGGTTAATCAGTAGGCAACGTAATAAAAAACAATGCGATACTGCTGCTGATGTCAATGCTTTCGTTTTTCAAGAAAACAATAATGAGCTCAAGATAAATCAAATACTTAATTTATTAGAAAACATAGAAGAAGCGTCTCGTTCTCCAGAGAGATGTTAGCTTATCGAAAATGCTTGAAAATTTAACTACTTCTATGTTTTCGCCTTCTTATGATATGAATAAAAATACAAAATGCTCATTTTCGATTTTCTAAAATCTGATTTATCAAATATTGATTTCAGGAATTTGATGAATTACATAATTCAGTATGTAGAATACTATTTGAAAACGCAGAAATGGGAAACTTTCAAATTCCCAAATTTCAAGCCTACTTTCTTTCAAATCAACAACTGTTACCTTTCTTCTCATTCAAATCTCTCTTTCTCTTCGTACTTCTCTTTTTCTTCAAAACTTTCTTTCTCTTCAAATTGATTTCTGGCAGTCGCGGAATTGCAAAATCGTTCTCATCATCAAAGACAGTTGGGAAAAACGGCATGTTTGGGAAAATAGAGTTAGTACTGCCACGAAGAGTGCTCTCAGAGTTAGCCACGCTGATGTCAACCACGGTGTTAGTTTCAACTGAATATGTATTAAAAATAAGTTATGTTATTGGGGGAATATTCTCTTACGTCTTGGTTTTTTGGCTTCTGGCTCTCCATCTGGTTTTTCGTTTTTGTCTTGAACACTTTCGGGTTGAGGTTCTGGTGCGGTCGCCACAGCTGGAATAAAATTACTTTTGATTCAGATTTTCGAACCACATTTGTCGTATTAGTTCTGGTAAGTGTTAAACTATGAAGCTACTTAATCTGAACCAAGGACAAGGGATAGTGTGTTTTTTTTTCTGGTTGGACTGTTTGTCTCGAAAATTTTGGCAATCGTGTAAAATCACACCACAACGTTTCACCCACTTTCTTCTACAATCAAATTGAGTTCATTTTCGATTTTGCCCTCATCTTCATCATTATGATTTTTTAAGTCCCTTTCATAAACCCATTTTTCATACGCCAGCGAACTAGCAACGACTGAAAACAAAACCCCTCCAAAATTTCCCATGAGACAGTAAGCTTACTCATATCTCCAACTTTGAATCCTTCTTTCTTCTTGTTGGCATCATTAGCATCATCAAGAGGAGCATTCTCTGCTTCTGCGTTTAAAGCTGCAATTCAACAAAAGTTAAACTTTTTCTCAATAATATTTAAACACTACCTTTAATATCAATACCAGCCTTTGTCCAAATATTGGACAATGGCTCGTGCCCATCAACAGCAGGAGCAACACTAGGACTTGGTACATCGTGTGAATTTTTTGAAATTTTGATGAGCAAACCGTTGCTATTTTGACAGTTCATGAAGTCAATGTGTTCCTCTGAAACAAAAAATTCTATTCGGGACCTCTATCTGACTCTCACCATTCACACCATTCACTCCATTTGTTTCAATTAAAGCAATCATTTGCTCGTCGCTTAATTCCTGATACGCTGAACAATTCTTGTCGTTAATCGCTGCTGCCAGCAACTCCTCATAGAGTGTTGTGCTTTTTTCACATTCTTGTGCGCGCCTTGGCTTGATCACGCCCTCGACTAAATTTCAAAGTATTTTCACACTAACTTATATCTAATTTTCTTACATGGGCGGTTTCCTTGATCGAAAAGATTCAAGGGAATGGTATTGCCTTTTAATGAATCCATATATAATTTCAACTCTTCTTCTTTTTCACGCAAATTTTTCTGAGCATTTTCAAAGTTCATAGGCCATCCTTGCTCTGAAAATCTAGTCATTAAATTCAGAATCAGTAGTTCACAAAACCTCTTTTTCCGTTTTCATCACGCAGATTCTGGAAGTGCGCAATTATAGCTAAGGCTTCCACTTCCTCTGCTAAATTCTCGGGCTGTCGTTTTCCTAAAAATGATTTTTTTCTAACATTAAGTTTTTTGAATAAATTTTCTAGTTACATTTAAAACTGACGCAATAACCTTTAAAAGTAGCAAATCCTATCTATATGCGTACTTTGAGCTCAACTATCTCGGTTTCTGTGAGAGATACCGAAAATTGGTCAACTGATAAAACAATGGTGATATTGTGATCTATGCTTTATCAGTGAAACTTTTTCAGATATCTTTCAAGGGAACTGAGAAAATGAGCTCAAAGTGCGCAAGAATGGACTTCAATTATCTCGATTCCTGAAAGAGACATCAAAATATGTCAACTGTTAAAATGTTAGTGATATCATGATAAAAAATTATCAATGAATAATTGTTTAATATTTCTTGAAGGAACCGAGATACCGTATTTCCTCTAATAGAAGCCCACCTCTATTTGAAGCCCACCTCTAATAGAATCCCACACCCACGAAGTGCTTTGAAAAATAGAAGCCCACCCTCTAATAGAAGCCCATGGGCGTCTATTAAAGAAAATACGGTAAAGAAAAATTCCAGAAGTTTTGGGGAGTGTGATTTAAGAACTTGAAAATTTCTCAATTTTTGATCTACAGAATTCCGTAATTTTGAATTTAGAGATTCTGTAATCTCAGAATTTCATAAATTCGTGATTTTGTGGTTTAAAATTGCAGAATGAAAACTTCGAATAAAAAAAACACCGAAATTCAGAATTCTTAACTTCCGAATTGTAAAATTTCTGATTTTTTGAACAAAATTTTTTTTGAAAATTAATCATTGAAAAATAGAAGTCCACCCTCTAATTGAAGCCCACCTCTAATAGAAGCCCACCCTGAGATAGAGAGGTTGAAAAAAAGAAGCCCATGGGATTCTATTAGAGGAAATACGGTAATTGAGCTCAGAGTAGACGTATACAGTAGGCTTCTATTAGATGTTATTTCTCCAGTTTTTAATGCAACGAGATCAATCGTCTCCGTTTCTGTGTGAAAAATCAAAAATCTGTAGGGAAATGTTGGTGATGAAATGATAAGCAATTATCAGTTGAAATAGTTTTGATATCTCTTACAGAAACCGAGATAATCAAGCCGAAAGGACAATTATAAGTTGGTGCTGCTTCAGGATCAATATCTCGGTTGTTGTAAGAGATATCAAAAATTTGTCAACTGATGAAACATTAGTGCTACTGTGATAAATGTTTTATAAGTTGCAACTTTTTTGATATCTCTAAAAGGAACCAAAGTAATTGAGCTCAAAGTACACGTAAAACCATGCATTTTCTCACCTTTTGCAGCTTTTTTGAATTTCCGGAGGTATTGTTGTTGCCTCTTCTCAAATTTTTCTTCCAATGATACAGTACGGGGTTTAATGTATGGTAGCTCTTCATCAGGTTCACAAGCTTGGGTGATCAGCTCCTCAAAGTGTTTTGACATCACCACATCATTGATGTCGTCCATGTCCGATACAAAATGACGATTGTCATTGATATCCTTCAAAGTCCAAAGAACTTGTTGCATTTTCGACACAAACTCCTTAAAACTGCCGTTGTCCCATTCATCTTTTCTATTTCGAAGCAGCTCGGATTTCTTTGCAGCCCACAGAGGAAGAATAGTATCTCTGAAGGGCAAGCAAATTCTGTGGGACTTCTGGGCGATGTATTTCATTCTTCGTACAGTTCTTCGGGGATCGAGTGCGTAAGTCCAATAGAGTTTGGCCTTGGTTTGAATGAAATATGAATTCTCATTGAGCTCCTCTAGTTGAAAGCAGATTGGTACAGCGCATACTAGAATCCGATTTGTAAGGGAATACGATTCTTTCATTTTTTCATAGGCAGCAACTAGGGAGTTGTAATCCACATCATCAATGGCTTTTTTAAACATTTTATTACAATTGGCTGTCAACGTCTTGCCCTCGGCGAACATATAATCAATTTTGCGGCATGATCGTTGTGCCCAATTCGCCACTTTCTCACATTCAAGCATTTCTTGGTTAATGTCTTCGTGAAGATTTCCATCAATGATTTCGGAGCAGTCGATTCTCCACAATTCTAGCAAATCCTGATTTCCCATTATTTCGATGACACTGATGAACTTCTGATATAAGAATTCCGGATCTGAGTTCATCTCGCAACTGGCGGTATCCTCGAACACTTTTCTCATGAGATCTTCCGTGTAGACAGAAACAACAAACAACTGCTCTAGTTCGTTCTGTTTTTCCTTTGATTGAGGCTGCTTGATCCAAGTATTTATTGACGTTTTGGTTTCACAACGAAGCTTTTGAATTGATGAAGTGGTTTCGTAGTTTCGAAGTTCGGATAGTTCATGCTTCAATTCGAGATAACGTTGATAATTCGTCTTCAGGTTTTGAATCACTGCGGGAGCATCACGCTGAAAAATGTTCCTGTGACTCCCGAAAAACCGAACATAGGATCCTAGTTCTCATAAGAAACGGCAAAATTCTTTCAGAAAAACTTGGAATAATTTTACCTTCCAAAACATTGTATTTGAGATCTCCTATTTTGTCTATAATATAATTATTTTTGTCATTTCAAATCTTGGCGGATTATAAATCATTCAGTCACGCAGAGCAGAATCTACTGACAAAATTATGGAATGTAGGCTAAATTGTTTATCAGAAAGTCACATAAAAAAACTAATTTCGTTGATCATAACAATATGATAGAAGACTAGGATTTGGCACCTTTTAATTTTTTAAAAATTAGTTTGAGCGGAAAATATGGAAAACTGAGATTAGTGGTATAGCATAGCTTAAAAAGTCGAATAGAATGCCCACAGATCGTCAACGTTGAGTTTATATATCTCATTTCATGTAAAAAACATCAAACAATTGTCAACGGACAAAATGTTTATCATGGAATCAACGATATTTTGTCAGTTAATCACTTTTTGTCATCTTTCACGGGAACCGAGATTAACTGGCACAAAGCTGAAAATAATGTGATTATTCTATTCGAGTGCTAACGATAGTTTTTAAGGATGAAATACCAGAGATGTCAGGAATTAAAATTTTTGAACTCTGAAGTCGAAAGTCGGAAGTCGAAAGTAAAATTTCATTTTCAGAAGTTTGAAGTAAAATTCCAAAGTTTTCAATTTTTTAATAGCTATCAGCCTACTGTTATTTCGGAGCATAATTTACGGTATTGACGCAAATTTGGAACATTTTTTGTTTTTTTTCGGTCAAACATGAACAAATTTCGCAACATTTTTTGCAAAAATTCGTTGGCCGAATTTGAGAGTTTGAAGCCGGAAGTAAAACTGATTTTCCGGTTGTCGGAAGTAACATTTCGAACTAGGAAGTCGGAAGTGAAAAAATGGAAGTCGGAATTCTCGACATCTCTGTGAGATACGGGAGATCGGAGGAAAAATATTTGCATTTGTTGGTAAAAGGTGGAAAAAAGTGGTGGACTAATTTTTAATTTTTTGAAAAAATTAGGTATTCTGCTGGTATCTGATATTTATTTTGTCTTATAATATTAAAAAAAAATTTGGAAAATGAAATAACGGAAGCAAATAACAATGATGAATCGACTCTTTTGGAATGAAATTTTATGAAAAATGTCAAAAATGAGATCCATCAAAAAATTGCACAAAATGAAAATCTAATATGAACTTAGAATAAGATATTGATTCTTTAATCGGATTGCGGAAAAAGTGCAGAAAATGACAATTAACATACAATGGTCTCAAAAAACTGCATTAAACGTTATCCAGTTTGAATTCTATCAGAAAAGCAAAAATTTAATTCAATGATATTCTGTTTGACTTAACTGCCCACTGAGACTAAGTGTGCCATATTTTTTCTAATAGGAGACAACCCAAACAGTCATCTTCGAGCCTAATTATCTCGATTCCTGTAAAAGATATCAAAAATGTTTCAACTGAGAAATTATTGATCATAATATTACCAATGTTTTATCAGTGGACAATATTTTTATATCTTGAACAGGTATCGAGATAATTGAGCTCAAAGGTGACGGTGTCTTGTGCTTATATCAGAGGAAATACGGTCTCCCATGTTCTTTGCTCGCATTCCCAGATCTGTGACCTCACCTTGTAAGTACAGACACGCCAGCGACAACTCGGAAGGATTATCTCTGGAGTACATATGCAGAGTTCCTTCTTATCTTTATTCACGCCTTCCGCACTGAAACGAATATTCCGCCAGTCACTAAAAGCGATTTTGTAAGCGACTATCGCCTCGGCCAACTCATCCATTTTTGCGGTCTGGAAACTTGTATTTAGAACACATTACTCTGAATATCCACTCACCACCACATCGGAATCTTGTGATCTACGACTGCACTGTCCCACATGTTGCCGAAATTCGAGTACTGCTTTTTGGACTGTCCCACAATAAACGCAATGGAAGTTATATCCTGTGATTGATAGGATTACATGTTTTGAATGGAGTGATGAAACTTACGAGTTTGTTTTCCTATATAATCTACAATTAGCTCCATGTCTGAGGAATACTACTTGTAATAAAGAATTCTTTAAATATCTAAAAAACAGATGAGAGAAGAAAAAAGAGCAAGAGAGAGAGAGAAGGCCGCGAAAGTTGATAATGACAAAGGTGAGAGGAATAGAAAGAAGGGAAGAGAGGTGAACTGAAGGGACAAGGGGATGGCTGTTGCTATGGAAATCATTTTGTTGTTTCGGAAAATGAGTCGGATGAAGATGAGATTAAGAAGTGAAAGAGGAGAAAGGTGCTCACCCCGTCTGTCCTCGTTTGTCGCGCGAAATATTGCATGCAAAGAAGATGGACTAATAGATGGCTATTCGGGAGCGTACGAGTACAAAAAAAAAGGGGAAATTGGGAGTGGGAGTGTTCGGAGGAAGACGCAAGCGGACACGAGGTTTTGCAGAGAGAAGCTACATTGCGGGATGCAAATACAAGCGTGTGCCCTAGACATCACGTGATTGTATTTTTGACGACGTGAAGACAGTACAAGTAATTCATAAGCAAACAACATAAGTATTATAATTTGAAGGGACGGAAAATTGGGAATATTAGAAGTCAAGGGTGATGGGGATGGCCTTTTCGGAATTTTTCGGAATGTTGAAAATGCCGAGTTTCAAAGATTTCGGAGTTCCGGAATCTTGTAACATCTTATTTATTTCGAATTTCGGAATTCCGGAATCTTTCGATAAGTCGAGTTTCAAAATTTCGGTATTTTTAAATATCGAAAATTGCGGTTTTCGAAATTTCGGAGTATTGAAATTTAGAGATATCCCGATTACTCAGATTTTGGAGAATCGAAAAATCAGAATTATCCGCTTTTGGATATTTTGGAATTCCGGATATTCGACGTTTGGAAAGTTTTGGAATTTCGGAATTTAGGATTTTCTGAATCTTCGGAAATTCCAATTCGGAACTTTGAGATATTGGAATTCGGAAAAATTTCAGAATTTCCAAATATTGGAATATTCCGATTTCCAGGCTTTCCGACTTTTCGAATCTCAGAATATTCAGATTTTAAAAAATTTTGGAATTTCGAAATATTCCGAATCTGAAAATTTTGGAAATTCGGAATATTCCCATTTTGAAAACATCGGAATATAGTGATTTTAAAATATTCTGATTTCTTAGAACTTGGACATTTGGAATATCGGAATATTCCTTTAAAAATTTTTTTTGGAATTTCGAAAATTCCAAATTTCAAAGTTGCGAAATTTCGGAATATTCCGGTTTCGAAAATTCTTCGGAAATTCCGAACTCCGTTCCAAACATTCCTCGATGTGATAAAGTAAAAAAAAAAGAAGTAAAATTTGAAACATGCGTATTTTTGAAGACAAGAATCTCAAACCGCATGAGTCATAACAGTGAGACACGAAATCAATGAGAAATTTTGATTTTTTTTGTCGCCTTCGCAAGAAACCTCAAACCTAGGAGATGAAACAAAACATATTCATTTGCAACAAATTTTGAGAGGATAAATGTCGAAATGAGAACGAATTCTACTCTTTATGTACATCAGTATGCCTGCGAAGTATAATTAAAAAAGTGCAAGCGAGGAGGGGGTGGGAGGGGGGGGGGGGGTGAGAAAAGAATAATAATTTATGTTTGAAATTAGAAGAAGCCGTATTTTTCTTTTCTACTTTTTGGCAAATGAAAGATTCTCAAATATCACATCAGTTTGAGGTGTTAATTTTGTAGGATGACGGGTTATATGTGTCGACAAAGTCTAAGGAGCATACATCTGGTGAAAGATTAAGTTTCATAGATAATGATCTTATCCTAACATTAAGTTATAATAAGCTTCAAAGGTTTGGAAGATTAGATAAAATTATGTGTTCTTTAGACCAAAGTTTTTCGAGATGGGACAAACCTGATAAGCCTGATCGAACAGACAAATCAAAGTATCAAGTTTCAATTCAAGTTTTTGATCTTCAAATATTGATATATGGTGGATCTAAAGAACTGAAACAAGAAGATTTTTCGAGAAATAAATTGACAGAGTTTAGTTGAAAATTAATTAAAAGGATAGTATATTTATTTAACAATGAGAAGTTTGATGAACAAACTACTGATATGGAACAAAGAAAAGTGAGAATAGCTTCAACAAATTATCCAATATTTTGATGGCAAGATGTTCAAAAGTTTCTACAATCACATAACTGAAGCAGAGGCCAAATATTACAACTGTACTAATCGAGAGACATTGGAGTAGTGTAATAACAATTTTCCTTTTGCTTCTTTTCTCCTTTCTCGCGTTCACAAACTTTCGAAGAAGACGCAAGTCGATTCCTGCAAGTATTGTATGTTCTTTTCAACGGTAATAGATTTTCAGGATGTCAATTTGTGCGGGTGGAAATTGAGAAATCCAGAGACAAATACCGTAACCACTCTAATAGAATGCTACCGAAGCGTTTCCTTTAGGCCTATATGTATCTCATGTTTTGTGAATGATATCAAAAAGTTGTCAACCATTGAATCGTAATCTCAAACATTTACAATTAAACACATTTTTGATATCTCACACAGAAAATGAGATATTTGAGCTCGAAGCTGACAGTTTGAGCGAGCTTAGAGGAAATAGGTATTTATGGGAAGAATAAATTTAAATTTCACAAGATCAAATACAAAAAAAACATATAAAATACAATATCCTTTCAGCATGACAATAATTACTTCGTATTGTGAAATACCGACTTTTCTCTGATATAAGCTCACTCAACCGTCAACAACGAACTCAATTACCTCGGTTCCTCTGGAATTCATCCAAAAATTGTTAACTGATAAGTTATTTATCATAAGTTGAAGAATTTTTTACATCTTTCACAGGAACCTAGAATAGAGCTAGAAGTTGACGGTTCGGCTATTCGAAGAAATACGGTACTGCAGACAGATTGAAAAACACTATAACATTTTTTTCAATGTTTCAGAGGAAAATTTTAAAAAAAGGGTTCTAGTTTCAGACAAATTTAAAATCTCCTACCTTGATTGTCATAAGCCAGCACAAAGTCAAGGCTTCTTTGGAAACGCTTCCTATATCTCATCGCTCGCTGTTCCTTCATCATCATCCTTTTCTTACTGGACATCTTTGGCAGCATCTTTGCAGAGATCAATTTGTTTTCTGGTACCTCTTCGATTTTAAAAGTTGTCATGTTGCGAATCAGACACTTCCCTTGATCTCGTGGGGTTTTCGGGGGAAGAAGAACACCTAGGTACCAGTCATGTGCGAGCAAATATTCCAAAATTTTGTTTAATTCAGTCTTGTCAGTTGTTGAAATGTACCTATCAGCAACAGGAACCTTAAACACAACATTTTGGTTCAAAACAAATATTGGAACCTACCATCTCCGATCCAACTTTGAATAACTTTAGAAGTTTCTCAAAGTCCTCACTCGATTTCCTGTGAATCATCACAAACTGTGTTTGACCTAGATTTTCGATATATTGGAACCAGCGACGGATACATTTCGTCCGGTATTTGTCCTGGAGCAATTGTAGTGTTTTGACATAGGCTCGAGTTCTTGTGAAAGTGAGTCTCCATTGACGGACTAATTTTCCAGCAAGACAAATTTCTTCCGATAATCCCGCCACTTGAAGAGCGTCCTTCCATCTTTTGAGAAGCTTAAAGTTACGGAGTCGATACTTTTGAAATCGAACTGATTTTCTCTCCATAACCCTCAAATAGTATTGCTTTGATCGTCTTTGGAGAACTTGTTCTTGAAGTCTTTTCTTTTTTTCAGAAACGTCCTTTACTGCTTTTTTCAATAATCTTCCGACTCTTCGTTGTTCGAGGTATTCTTTAGTTGCAAATCGGTTGAACAACATTAGTGGACTCCAAACGAATGTTGGCTCTTTTCGAGTGATCACCTACAAACATATCAGAAATAATGACACATTTTGGATTACCTAACTCACCACATTGTTCCTCATTTCTCTGGAAGGAATACTGTTAACACCCATCTTTATTTCTTGTTGTCAAAAAAAGCTAGGACAACAAAAAAAAAAGAATAAAAGTTGTGTTTTCGAGCAGTGTAGTGTGGGAGGTGTGGGATACTGAGTTTCTATGACAATGGGCGAGAAATCACCGGATTAGAAGAGTGAACCGACCAGAGTATAATCCACCAGTTGCACTCGTTCCTCATGGCTCGTGTAGTTTTTTAACCAAACGTGAGCAAGACATGTAAAAGAGGAAGATGAAGCCGAAGATTTTTAATTTCCGTTAAGTGTGAGAGGGGGAGCCGGAAAGGGAGGCAATAAAATGGGAAGAACTTGGATCCTCTGACTTGGAGGTAATGGAAATGAGTAGAGGTGCTCCTACAGTAATTCGGTTAGAAAACTTCGGGAACCACAGGGACTTTCCATTGTTATAGTGTTCAAAACTTTTGACTCAACATAAAGATAATTATTTTCTGATTTCCTGGAAATCATGAAAAGTATACTGTAGAAATTGTTTGGAGATTTGTGTTTCCTTTTCCCCATTTCACTTTTGAGTTATTGAAAGAAATAATCATATGTACAGTAGATTTCATTTTAGATGTTTTCTTATTTTATAATCCCTCCTCAAAATTACAAAAATTACAAGACCCACTAAAGTAGAATGAAACTTGAACCGTCAACTTTGAGCCAATGTATCTCAATTCTTGCAAAAAAAATATAAAATAGTGGTCAACTGATAAAATGTTCAGAATAATATCAGAAATAGTTTATCAGTTGATCATTTTTGAATATCTTATTCAGGAACCAATATAAATGGGCTCAAAGTAGAAAGTTATTAGAGAGTGAGGTCATTTTTTAGTAGTTACAGTAATCAGTTCTCTTTCCGATAAGCTTTCAGCCAATGAAACATATGAAAAGTGTCTATGACGATTCTTTTGTTTCAATAATTTCTCATCAATCCCTACTGATAAATCTGAAAGTTCCCAAACTTCATTCTTCCACTACCGGATGTAATCTAATCATACACTTCGCTGCTCTTTTTTCTTCATGTGAATTCTCATCCATATCAGGCCACTCCCACTTCCACCTGATCTCGTGAGATTAATGACGTGAACAGAGGGCATGCTTCTTCAGCGGAGAAGTATACGGAAAATTCCAGCGAGGGACTTTCTCTGTAAAGGAGCATAAAATCTGTAAAAGAAGGAAAATTTCTGGAACTTTGAATTTTTTCTAATGCGGTTTATTTCTTTTGTAGTTTTGTTCAGTAGAACGTCTCTTACAGTAATCCACAATAAATATCGTAAAATCTCTAATAGAAGAACTCCCACACTGTCAACTTTGAGCTCAATCATCTCGGTTCGTATGCAAGATATGAAAAATATGTCAACTGATTTGCGAGCTCATGACAAACAACTGATCAGTTGACAACTTTTTCATAACTTTCACAGGAACTGGGTTATACGGGCTTAAAGTTGAGAGTTAGAGGACCTTTTATTACAGGTTTTACAGTATGCTCGGTTTTTTTTCAGACAAAGTTTTCCAGTATGTGCTTCGTGTCATCAACGACTGTACAGTATTCCATTCCCAACCCTACTTTCCAACCCAATGTCATCTTTGGATCCAAATCAATCACATTCGTTTTCTACAGTAATCCAACACACATGGACCATCTCCTATGTCTGTTCTATGTCTGCTGACCAATTGGTCACACTCTCCTCATGATATAGGTAGTTGACGTCATCACAGTCTCCAACAGTCAAGAAGAGAGGAGAAGGCAACCTGACTTGTTCTCTGGCACACTGCCAACGGAGGAGAACGACGACGGCGGAGCGAGTTATGTGTGTCTATGTGTGCGCGTTGGCTGCGACGCGGCAGCAGAGACGACGTGTTCGGGGCAAGAGCCAGACGACGAGAGAACAGGAGAGACGCAGACTTGTGAGAAATAACACCGGAAGAAATAGTGTAGTGGATAATGATATATGTATCATGAGAGCGTTTCTGTTGGGTAGGGAACACAAGAGAAAAGTGTGATGAGAGGAGCGGTCCTGTGGTGAAGAGCGGTTCTGGCCTTCTCCTAGTTGAGATAGGAGAGAGAAAAGAAGGTGACGAGTCAGAGAAAAGTAGAGGAAGAAATCTAATAAGAGACTCCGGAGAAACGCGACTGCAATGGTAAGAGGGAAGAGAGTGGACTGCTAGTTAGTGGAAAAAAACCTGAAAAAATAAAAAAATTGACCGAAAAAAGATACACTAAAATAATTTGAGAGCTTCCAGAGTAGTGAATACATTGATGTGTGTACATTGAAATCTGATTTATTCGAATCGAGAATCTACAGTAATCCAAATTTGAAACAGACCTGAATATGCTCAAAATTTACAGTAATCCAAGCTTGAAATAAACCTGAATACGTTGAAAATCTACAGTAATCAAAGTTTAAAATGGACCTGATCATGTTGAAAATCTACAGTAAACCAAGTTTCAGCTCAAAGTTTATCTCGAATTGTCATTAGATCTGTGAAATGGAAAATATTTGAAGATTTTAGTCTTGATGAAACTGAAGAGCAGACCAAAACCCTCATTTTTTCTCTTAAAAACATTTTTAAATTGAAGAGTCACTGTGAAAAACGCAAAAAGATCTGCACGAAGTGGGATTCGAACCCACGCACCCATACGAGTACCAGAACACCCAGTTAACCTCGAACTTGAGGCAAGCGGAACGCTTGAGTCTGGCGCCTTAGACCACTCGGCCATCCGTGCTACGAAAGTAAAGAGAGGAGACCAAGTACACATACGCCACATTTTCTGTCTCTTTTCTCGTCTCGCCTCGTCGCTTGTCGCTCTTCCCCGCCGCTATTCTGTTTTTTACAAAATTAAGTGTGCATTGGAACGACACACACGCAGAGATACAAACGTATTTGAAGATTATAGCTATTGACAAGTGATTCATTTTTTGGTGGTGATTGTGAAAATTGCATACCGATAAACGGATCATCCGGAAAGTTGGGTTGGTTTAGGAACATATGTTACCAGTTATCTTGATTAAATTGGGAAAAGAAATTGCACTGGTGTACTGGAAATTGACAAAAAGTGAAAGAAATTTTGAAAAAAGTGACAATGTGACAATCCATCGGAAGATAACATAATTCGGAGGGTATAACAATTTAGGGGTGCAACAGGGTACAAGGTGATTTAGTGGTACACAACGCACAATTCGCGGATACAAAATTAAACTTTTTGGGGTGTTTTGCACCATTGAATCGAGGATTTTTAACCCCCAAATAGCATTGTACTCTAATGACACCAAAATTTTTGTACCCTCCGAATTATGTGTCATTGGAAATACCAGAGTGGCAAATTAATATGGTCCGTATTTGAACATGATGTAGTACTCGACGGGTTCGGATTCGATGTGCTCTCCCCAGTGCCACATGCTGTCGAGAAGATAGATGTCCATGAGAAGATTCAAGTTTTCCTCGAAGTTCTCCTTCGCGTACCAGTAGAACGCGCGAGTCTCATTGGACATTGGAGAAGTGTCATAAGTCAAAGTCTCCAGTTTGTCGTTGATGAAATCCTCAACAGCTTCTTTCATTGCTGCAAAAGTTGAAAATTATGGGTGCAGGATATAGATATTTGAACTTTAGAAAATTGTGAGAAATAGTTATAGGCCATGTGAACTCGTCCTCCTCCTCGTGGAGTCCAGGACAAAAGTCGGAGCGAGACCCAACCGGGAAATTCGTTGCGCCTTTAATCTTCTGGCGATTTACGGGGAAATGTTCTTGTCGTGTACTCCACGAGGAGGAGGACGAGTTCACATGGCCTAGAAAACTCCAGCAATCTAGCTTCCGCGGCCCCAGCAAAATTGCTAGTTTTTCTGCTTTCTGCATAAGGAAAAAACCAGCAATTTGCTGAATTGCTTTTCACTGAATAACCTCATAATAACAAACACTGTGATTCAGCTGAGCGCGTTTGCAAAGAAAAGTTTTTGTGAAACATTTGCTGATTATCACCAGCTTGATCAATTTTCGCCACATTTCTAACTGTAAAAACTGTCTGTTAAGCTTAATCTGACAAAAATACCATAACACCTGTTGTAATAGGCTCAGTTTGAGCTATTTTATCTTGGCTCTTTCGCAAGATTTGAAAAATCTGTCAACAGATAAAACACTTCTAATGTTATGATGAATAATTTATCAGTTGACGATTTTTTCATATCTTTGAGAGGAACCGAGATATATTGGCTCGAAGTTGTAAGTTAGAAGGGCCCTTTTATCGCAGGTTTTACGGTAATAGAGTGAAACACAATCGAGAAAGATGTTTCGAAACTTTTGGAGTTTTGGAACTTTTCAGTATCTACTGTTCGATTTTTGTACTTAAATTCTGTTGTGCTCAAAATGGACATACAGTACTGGTCAATAAGATAAAAACCTGTTTTCAGTTAATTCTGACTGTATTCAGGAATCTGGAGCTCGGCTGTCAAGTGTCCGATCTCTTTATAAAGTTTGGAGGGTGGAAAACAGGCATAGATTTGAAACGTTGCATTTACTGAAAATTCTGAAAATGTCTAGTTTTGAGCTATTTGCCGATTCTTGAAAATACCTGCTTTTTCACGTGTTCAGTACAAAAATTTTCAAACGCGGGTCTTTCAGAAATCAGAAAATTGCTGAAAAACTAGAAATTTTCAAAAAAAATTTTGTGAATTTTCTATTTAGATCTGTTTCATCCCTTCCAAACTTTTCAAAGTGATCCAAAGCTTGAGAGCTAAGCTGCAGATTTCTGAAAATGGTAAAAATCTACTGTTTACCACGTTTTTGCATATCTTACTGAGCGGTACTGTACACCGAGGAGTGAACGCAAAAAATCTGAATACTCACCTCCATAATCAGCATGTTCGCAAGTGTAGTATTCGAAATAATGCGAATACTGTCTACCGCAGTTGTGCCAATACACTGAAAAATTCTATTTTAAAAAAAACCACATAAATTTTGTTTTAGTCCGTTTTGATTGATAATTATCGATTGGGAAGAATATTGTTCTAGAACTGAAAATGACTATAACTCTTGTCTGAAATCGATGAGTTAGAAAATGAATATCTAGTTGAACTTTTTTTAAAAGTTGCACGAGCTATTTACCGTATTCTTCGAGCTTATCTCGAATGTTTTCTTATTTTTTTAATTTTTTCAGCGATTTTCATTGAAAATGGTGAAAACCGTTTCAAAATTGATGAGAAAAAATAACTTATACTATGCCTGAAAGATACGGTAGTTCACTTTTGCGTAAAACCTGTAATAAAAGCCCCTCCCCACCCCCCCCCCCTTAACTTTCAACTTTGAGCCAATCTAACTCATTTTCTGTAGAAGATATCGAAAACTTGTCAACTGACAAACTGTTTTTCGTAATATCATAAGCGGTCTATCAGCTGATACATTTTGATATCTTTTACAGTAACTGAGATAATTCAGTTCAAACTTGACAGTGTGGGGGCCCTTCAATTACAGGTTTTACGGCATATTTCCTTAAACTATATCATTTGACTGATATTTCTCGTTTTCTTACCTCTCTGAGAAACGGAGAGCATGGTGTAGTTTGGCAGTTGAGTTTGGTTTATCATACTCTGAAACTATCTAGAAATTTAGAGGTTTAACAGATGAATGCGTAACCAGAAAGCAAGTGTTTATCACAACTCAGAAACTATTTCGAAAGAAAATACTAGAACTAAAAAACAAAGAAAAAAAGGCAAATTGGTAAAAGGTTACATTTTCTCTCAGAAAAGCAAACAGAAAAATGGTCACCTCCTGACACCTTCTTTTTGCTTTTCAAATTATTTCAAATTTCACTAAATGTCACAGAACGGTAGAAGATGACAAATTTCGTGAGACAACGGCAATAAACGTGGGAGAGATTTACAAAAGTGCAACTGAGTCAAATGAGAGGTGTTCCCCCCTTTTTGAATATTAGTATGACTTTGCAGAGATTTTGGTGATTCATCATGGTTCGTGGTTCGCTGTGCAAGAGAACATGCAAAAAATAACGTTTTAACAAATTTTCTTTTTTTGAATGATGTTTTGCAAAACGATTGTTTTCGTGACTCAGATTTGATTCGAATTTGAAGCTAAGGAGTAGGGACAAGTGTTTCAATCTGAGTAGATAGATTTAGAGAAAAAAAACTGAAACTATTTATTGAATATTCCAAGTAGAAACGAACAGACCAGCTGTTTTCAGGTCAGAGACACGAAATTTGAGAAACAATCAGATAAGAATAGCACAGGCTAGAAATTTTTGAGAAGTGACAACAGATCAGATACATGTGATAATGAAACTTGTCTTGAACCGTAAATTATATGAAACTTGAGATCTGCGCGAGATAGCGGAATCGGGCTCTTTGTCTGAAAGATCAAAATAAGCGATAGAGCAGGTGGGGGAGGAGACGTTGAACTGTGAGAAGAAGCTGGAAAGGGGGAAAATAATATAAAATCAAACTTATCATGAAACCAAGTGGAAGTAATATGTATGTTTTTGAGAACTTTGTTTCTCTCGAAATACATTTGAGAATAAATGACTGAAAAATAATTGAAAACTTTCAAAATCAGTGATGCCACTAAAAAGATTTTCAAATGGTACGAGCTTATTGAATGTTTGTCAACGGTGATCCCATAAATTCCACTTCTCAAGGAGCGTATACCGCATTTGGGCTAATATTAGGTTGGCCGGAAAGTAACTGTCCATTTTTTGATTCGTGAATAACACAAAAGCAAGAGTTACCGTAAAACCTCTAATAGAACGACACCCGGATCGTCCACTTTGAGCCAATATATCTCATTTTCTGTGAAAGGTATCAAAAAGTGGTTAACTAGTAAAATGTTTATCAGGATATCAGCAACATTTTATTAATTAGCCACTTTTTGATATCTTTCACAGAAAATGAGA